>NC_080546.1:50487408-50804408 GCF_028640845.1 Ahaetulla prasina | reverse complement strand
TTTGCAGAATAAGAGAATTATCAATGAATATGTACTGCAATACATTTATTTTTGTACTCCTGTTTCACCAGGAAATTGATCACCAGTCAAGTCCAGGAACTGGATATATGCCAAGATTGCAATACCTTACAAATCACCCCACATTTTTGCATACTTTTTTTCCCTCACAGATAAAAGTTACTTAATTAAGATTACATGTCAGAAACAGATAATAATAATAGACTTGGTGACTATGTGGAATTGTCTGCCAAGTCATTGTTTCAGATGACTGAAACAAATAAACAAAGTCAGAATTAAAACTTTGTTATATGTATTTGCTGGGAATAGTGGTTACATATATGTTGCAGTTTTTAGGGTGTACATATTTCAAACTTTATTTTGATCATGAGATTAATTTTTGACATATTTTGATATGTTTTTATTTTGAGAACTCCAGAGGATTGGAAAAGTGCTGATGTGATTGCAAACTTCAAGAAGGAGAAAAATCAAGGAAAGATCCAGGAAACTACAGACCAATTAGTATGACACCAAGATCTGGGAAAATCTTGGAAAAGATAATCAAACAGCAGATTTGTGAGCACATAGACATGAACAAGGCATAGGCATAGAAACCAGCATGGGTGTCAAGGTTCCAGAAAAACCTCTTCTGCGTAAAAAAAACTCAGAAGCCATTGTCTTTCAGAGTTTTTTACTAGCATAAGGAAACTGGCACACGATGAGTGAAATTCCAAAACTGAACTTCCGGATTCTTTTCCCAGTTATACAGACCCCAAGAGTCCCACCCCACTAACCCCTTTGCTGGTCACATGGTCCCACATTCTCCCAGTTCATTCGAATATCTTCTCGCCACTCCTCCTGCAGATGTGAACACCATCCGACCTTGACCTCTTGAAGAATGTTACCATACCCCTCAACCCCCCTTCTTCCCCTCAGGGGAAAAATGTGGCAGCATCTGGAACCCTAAGGCCTAGTATGGTTTCCAGGCCTGACAATGGGTTTGTTAAAAACAGATCATGCGAGACAATCATTATGGTCCTCTTTAATAAAGTTTACTTGGACTTCAGTAAGGCATTTGACAAAATAGACCATAGCTTACTTCTTTGTAAGAGAGAACAATATGGGATAGACAGTACCACCACCAACTGCATTCAGAGTGTAGTTCTCAAGTTACTACATCTATATGGAGGAAAACATTCAGTGAGGTACCTCGATGTTCTGTATTATACAATATTCTTCAACATCTTCACAAAGGATCTAGAAGAATGGATAGAAGGGTCATTCATCAAATTTTCACATGACACCAAACTGGGGAGAATTGCCGACACTTTGGAAGAGACTCCAGATCCAGAAGGATATTGACAAATTTGAGCATTGGGCCCCATCCTACAAGATGCAGCTCAGTAGTGAGAAAAGTAAGGTCCTGAATTCGGGGAGGAAAATTTTTAAAAAATCAGGTATAGAATAGGCAATATCTGGCTGAATAGCAAAAACTTGGTCAGGGATCTAAGTGACCTAGTAGCCCACCACTTAAGTATAAGTCAGCAGTGTGCTGCAGCTGCCAAAAGAACCAATGCAGCCCTATGCTGCATTCACAGAGGGATAGCATCAAGATTATGAAAAATGATGGTACCAAGTAATAATAGTCAGGCCACATTTTGAATATTGCATTCTGATCACCACAATTCCCAAAAAAATGCCGAGACCCTAGAAAAAGTGCAGAGAAAAGCAAGAAAGATGAGAAGGGGGTCTGCAGGCTAAACTGTCTGATGAATGGTTAAGAGAACTAGGTGTGTCTAGCATAATGAAGAGAAGGATTATGGTTGATATCAACATTCTCCAAAGCATCTAAAGGCATGACAAGAAGTAATGAGTGGAAATTCATTAAAGAGAAATCTAACTTGGAACTAAGGAGAACTTTCCTGACAATGAGAACAATTAGTCAATGGAACAGCTTGCCTTCTGGAGTTGTGGGTGCTTGTCATTGGAGGTTTTCAAGAAAAGACAACACAACCATTTGTCTGGAATAGAATAAAGTCTCCTGCCTTGGTCAGGGGGTTGGACTAGAATACCTCTAAGGTCCCTTCCAGCCCTATGATTCTATGAGATCTTAAGTCCACTCTTGTCAATAGAAGGTTGACAAATATTTGTTTTGGGGGGAAATGGGAAGGGGGGAATACTACATAGACAGTCTGAACTATTGAACAAAAGGTAGGATATAAATCTAAGAAATTTGCAATAACTATAGTTTTTGCTAAACTACTTTTTTAATCTATCTTTTTTAAAGAATAAATGTGCAGCATATTTTTATAAGTATGAGAATGAAGAAGTGTCTCTTTCTTTCATTTCTAACCCTCTACATTTATCTATAAGACATATACTTGTAGTTGGCATTTGAAAGAGTCAAAAGAGAAAGAAAATAAATTTTAAAAATAAGGGAAAAGTCAACCATACTTTCAAAATAATTTCCATATTTTCTCATGTGATCCCAAGTGTAACTATTTCAGCATCTTTTATTCTTCAGTATTATGGAGGGTCAAAGAGGAAAATAATCCTAGGATGACTGCTAATTACCAACTAAAATGAAACTTACTGTACCCCATTGGTACTGGTTTAACTTGTTGAAATATGCTCATAGAAGCCTAATAATTGCAAGTGTATAGATAACACTGTTGTCAGACTGCGGATGTGTGATTTACAGTCCTATTAAAAAGCAGCAGTGCATAAAATCCAAGCTGTTAACCATTATTTGGAGGTATTCTGCATAATGCACTTGTTCAAACAGAGTACCATTGCATTTACTACACTACTCAGAGTTCCCCAGACATTAGCAGTAGCTTGCCTTTTCTTAAGAGAGACTCTCCAAAGAAAAAACTTGTGAAGTTCATTATTTCTTGTAAGAATCCATATCAGTGTTTATCAACTGGAACAATTTTAAGATGTGTGGACTTCAGTTCCCAGGATTTTAAAAGTTGAAGTCCGCACATCTTAAAGTTGCCCAGGTTGAGATTTATTGATCTGTATAACAAAAGTTTTCTTTCTGTCCAGTTGTATTCTGCTATTATTATTTTTTTGGCATGGTTTTTGATAACTGGTTTATCATTAACACTTTCTTAAACAAAGTGACTGGCCCATGCTTGTACCTCCTGGTTTCTAGTCTGATGCCTAAAACCACTACACCAAACTGGTTCTTGTATAAAGCATAGTGATTTCAAAAGGCATCTTTAAGCATGGCAAGATGTCATTTGGTAAAAAGGTAAAACACGATGAACAAATTGGAATAATTTTCAAGCAGTTCTCAAAGCAAATCAGGACAACATATTATACTAGGAAGGATCCAAGTCAGAAATTGCCCCACCCTCATCACTAAATGTCAGAACACTGTGATTTTTTTAAGTTCTGTATCCTGGGCGAACTTCTGCAATATTGTTTTGTTAAGACTTTATCTGATATTTTAAATGGTCTGTGTGTTGCTTATAGAACACCAGATCCATTTTCTGTAGTGATTACCAGAACCTCCTGAGATTGTTCTGATGAAATTAACACCATTTGGTAAATAACAACAACAACAAAAATGGTATTGGTGGAATGCAAAAGAAATTGTTTGATTGGAACTATTTACCCATCTATATTAATTCTTTTAAAAGAATTATACAAAAGGGGAGATAGACAAAGAGATAATTTACATAGACTTCTGTAAAGCCTTTGATTTAGTAGTGCACAACAAACTACTTCTAAAACTAAAATCTTACGGCATTTCTGGATCTCTGCATAATTGGATAGCTGTGTTCCTGTCAAATGGCAACAAGTGATCAAAATAGGCAGCACTCTATTAAATCCTGCTCCTGTTAACAGTGGTGTTCCCCTAAACAGTGTTCTAAGTCGAACACTCTTTCTGCTTTATATCAACAACCTTTGTGATCAAATTATAAGCAGCTGTGTCCTCTTTGCTGATGATGTTAAACTATTCAACACCACAGACAATTCTACTACCTTTCAAAATGACCTAAACTATGTATCTGAATGGTCAAACAATTGGCAACTCCAAATATCTGCTAACAAATGCTCAGTGCTGCATATTGGCAATAGAAATAAGAACATCAAATATTTGCTGGCTGGAAATGATCTAAAAATTGACCCACACTCTATCAAGGATTTAGGACTACTCACTTCAAAATATCTAAGTCCCAGAGCTCACTGTAACATCTTTGCAAAAAATGTATTAAGAGTTGTCAATCTTATTTTACGAAGTTTTCTCTCTGGTAACACTATACTTCAAACTAGGGCATATAAAACCTTTGCCAGACCTATACTTGAATACTGTTCACCTGCCTGGAACCCTCACTGTATTTCAGACATCAATACATTATAGCAAGTCCAGAGACATTTTACTAGACGAATATTCAAATCTTCTGCTCAAAATAAAATTCTCTATACCACCAGGCTTGAAATTTTAGGTCTGGATAGCCTCTAACTATGCAGCCTACTCCGACCTATGATAAGTTCATATGATTATTTACCAAAATGTCCTACCTGTAAATGAGTACTTCAATTTTAACTGTAATAACACAAGGGCTATCAATAGGTTCAAACTCAATGTAATTTGCTCTAATCTTGATTGTAGAAAATATGACTTCTGCAATAGAGTAGTAAATGTCTGGAACACTCTACCTGATCCTTTTGTTAGTCTCGCTAATCCCCATACCTTTTACCTTAAACTGTCTACCGTGGACCTTTCATGTTTCTTAAGAGATCCCTAAGGGCCGTGCATAAGAGCACAAAAGTGCCTACCTATTGTTTCCTTTCATTATAGCAAATTAATATAGTTATTACATACTTTTGCTCATATATATGATTATATGATATGTAGTTATTTTATGCTGATGCTTGTGTATACTGTTGTGACAAAATAAATAAATAAAAATAAATAAATAAGTAAGTAAGTAAGTAAGTAAATAAATAAATAAATAAAGGTAATCATTCTATGTGTTTATGGCTATGTTTTGCCTATTTATATCCTTTTATTTGTACCATTTGTTTTCATGTGTCCAGTCTATGTCTATACTGTTACTTGTTTCCTTGTACTTGTTGATAAATAAATAAATAAATAAATAAATAAATAAATAAATAAATAAATAAATAGAATGCACTCTGTTTATAGTATTCTGTTAAGAACCTGTCTCCAGGAAGACATGCTATAAATTTAAATACATTTTCAACAGGGAGGTCAATGATTACAATCATCAAATTAGAAATAATGCCTGTTGAACTACTCATATGGATTCTACAACAAAGGTGTCAGAAAATTCTTCAGCTAGATAATTGCGTGTTCCCTTTTGAGATCATAAGGAATCAGAACTAGAAGCCATGAAGACTAATGATAATTTTATGGTAAGCATTTATGAAATAAAGCATACCCATGTTTCTCCAAAAACATGACCCACCCCAATAATAAACCCAATCCTAATTTTTGGGGAGTGGGCCTAATATTACCCCTACCCCAAAAATAAACCCAGAGTGGTACCGGTGTATGTGTGTGGGGGCAACTATCCAGCTGCAGCTGAAGCCCGATGGCCCCTTCTCTCTCTGGGCACAGCACTTCTGTTGGGCCACTTCCCCAAAGCTGGCATCTCTGCGGCCAGCTGCTTTGTTTTTTCCCTCTTTTTGGGAGGCTTGCGAGAGGCTTTTTGGTGAACAGGAGGAAAATGGGAGGAGGATTTTCCTACCTGCTATCCTTCTCTCAGTCTGTGCTGAGCTTAAGAATGAATGACAGGCAGAAAATCCCCCTTCCCATTTTCCCCCCGTTCACCAAAAAGCCTCCCTTGGTTTGGAATGGAGGTGATGGTGCATCAACGCCACGTCCAACTCACTGAGTCTGGCCTGCTGCACCTTAAAAAAGATAAGACTGCCTTGAAAATAAGCCCAAGTGCTTATTTTCAAGTCTAAAAGAAAATAAGACTCAGTCTTATTTTCTGAGAAACACAGTACTTGTTAGATTAATACAAAGTAGTGTCTGAATGTATGCCCTTATGTCTGTAGAAACAAAAAGGATATCAAATGGAATCATTGTATTTAGGGATATTCCAATGACAAAGTGTACGTTATGCTACCTTTTTTAAAAAGTAGATACAAATTGCACAATCTTACTACTAAAAATACATTGCATTTAATTAATTAATATAGTTAAAATAATAGAAAATCAGAATGAAGTACAGTATATTTGCATACTAGAAGGAAGGAAGTTCAATTCTGTACAATATATTATTAACTTATTTGTATATGTAAAGTTGCACAGGTTGAATTTAATTGCACCTCTCTTGATCACTCTACACTTTGTCTGAACTCTGTCTGTTTATTGATCTCAATTATTCCAGGGATGTAATTCTGTGATCAACTTAAATGTTGGGCTTCCATTGAAGAACTGAACTATTAGAAACCATGGAAGTTGCAACACACTAGAACGAAGAGTGCAGAGAGCCTAATATTCTCATATATAGGAATAACAAGACACATATATAACAGCCAGATTACTAAGGAAAGTACATCAATTCTGCATTCTTCCTGCAGCAATTTCAATATTTGTTTTTCTCATATAAAAATAAAAATGGAGAGCTGAAAAAAATGAAGAACAAACTTTATGTACAATATAATTTGTAATTTAAAAAAGAAGAAGCTCCTAATCTTTCAACCTGATGATGCCTATGG
This sequence comes from Ahaetulla prasina, assembly GCF_028640845.1. Taxonomy (NCBI): domain Eukaryota; kingdom Metazoa; phylum Chordata; class Lepidosauria; order Squamata; family Colubridae; genus Ahaetulla; species Ahaetulla prasina. The sequence continues at coordinate 50,797,706 of NC_080546.1, read as the reverse complement.
GCAAAGTTGACTGATCTAAAACAGATGAATAATTTTTTCCATCTGGACAAAAATTTCCAGTCCGCTAGTTGATTCTTTCTGTCTGAACTTATCCAAACTTATCCAATTTTTTTGATATTTGTGCCAACTTGAATGTAGCAAGTAGGAAAAACCTGGTTAACAAATCCTTATAAAAATATAAGAAGTTGCTCAAAGTCCTTCTGAATAGCGCTATAGTGCTACATCTACTGAGATTTAAAATAGGCCAAGAAATCAGAAAGTTTTAAAAATAGTTCTTTTATGGCAGAAAAGGAAAACATTTATATTTCAAATGAATCTTTCAAGTAGTGAGATCCAAATAATAATAAGAGACACATATCCAAATAGATCTTGGACAGGAAATGTGCAAATGAGATTGTGCTTGAACTAATTTTCAGTTTTACTCAGTCTACTTATCCACTCCCAGATTATCTTGTGTTCTGTAGTTAAGGATAGCCAAGCCATATTTTCATTTTTTATTGGGGTTTATATATATATTTAAAATTAAAAATACTCCCAGCGGTCAATATTTATGGAAGTTGAATGGCCAATAATGACAAGTGTGGGCTTCCACCTAATATTTTTTGTGGCCCTAGTTTAAAAAGTTCATAACAATGCAAATTGATGTTGTTGATCATGGCTTTGTTCCTTTACGTTTACTTTGTCATCCATATCAGCTGAAACAACCAGTCTTTTAATCTTCTAAACTAGTAGCTGAGATCAGAATATTAGATAAGGCTGAATCGTGTAATTCCATACAACTGTATATACTATACAGCATTTAAATGGTTCTGCTGTTGTGTCACTGTTTTGAGTTATTATGGACTTTTGTTACTACTTTTTCTTTTTTAAAAACCAAACATTTACTGTTAGCCACACAGAGTTACAAGAATGAGATGGACAAGTTTGATTATACTGAAATGTTAAATCCTTTGCAAATGCACATACCCTTGAAATATATTGTTTTCAGTCAGCGATGGACTGGCCATGGAATAAAAATGGAGAGCTGAAAAAAATGAAGAACAAACTTTATGTACAATATAATTTGTAATTTAAAAAAGAAGAAGCTCCTAATCTTTCAACCTGATGATGCCTATGGGCAAAGTTGACTGATCTAAAACAGATGAATAATTTTTTCCATCTGGACAAAAATTTCCAGTCCGCTAGTTGATTCTTTCTGTCTGAACTTATCCAAACTTATCCAATTTTTTTGATATTTGTGCCAACTTGAATGTAGCAAGTAGGAAAAACCTGGTTAACAAATCCTTATAAAAATATAAGAAGTTGCTCAAAGTCCTTCTGAATAGCGCTATAGTGCTACATCTACTGAGATTAAAATAGGCCAAGAAATCAGAAAGTTTTAAAAATAGTTCTTTTATGGCAGAAAAGGAAAACATTTATATTTCAAATGAATCTTTCAAGTAGCGAGATCCAAATAATAGTAAGAGACACATATCCAAATAGATCTTGGACAGGAAATGTGCAAATGAGATTGTGCTTGAACTAATTTTCAGTTTTACTCAGTCTACTTATCCACTCCCAGATTATCTTGTGTTCTGTAGTTAAGGATAGCCAAGCCATATTTTCATTTTTTATTGGGGTTTATATATATATTTAAAATTAAAAATACTCCCAGCGGTCAATATTTATGGAAGTTGAATGGCCAATAATGACAAGTGTGGGCTTCCACCTAATATTTTTTGTGGCCCTAGTTTAAAAAGTTCATAACAATGCAAATTGATGTTGTTGATCATGGCTTTGTTCCTTTACGTTTACTTTGTCATCCATATCAGCTGAAACAACCAGTCTTTTAATCTTCTAAACTAGTAGCTGAGATCAGAATATTAGATAAGGCTGAATCGTGTAATTCCATACAACTGTATATACTATACAGCATTTAAATGGTTCTGCTGTTGTGTCACTGTTTTGAGTTATTATGGACTTTTGTTACTACTTTTTCTTTTTTAAAAACCAAACATTTACTGTTAGCCACACAGAGTTACAAGAATGAGATGGACAAGTTTGATTATACTGAAATGTTAAATCCTTTGCAAATGCACATACCCTTGAAATATATTGTTTTCAGTCAGCGATGGACTGGCCATGGAATAAAAATGGATAAGCTAAAACTGTAAAATTTTGACCATAGCATATTTATAGCCAGGTTTACACAATACATTATGACAGCAAAAGGCCTTCATTTGCCTCTGTATTGTTAGATGTGGAGGCAAAGTTTCTAGATAGGAGTAGAGTAGGTATTGTTGGAAGAAATTTCCTTGGTTCATTCTATTGTGGCCCACCAGCAGCCAGCAGAGTTGGTAGCAGATTCAGATAGTGAGGAGGTTGAGGAGGAACATGGGCCGGTCTGGAGTCTGGGGAAGGCTCAGATGAGGGCTCTGAGTTGGAGGAAGAGAGGTGTCAAGGCCATCTGGTAGTTCTTTGCTTCCTCCAGAGTCTTCGTGGGAGCCTGTTCTCAGTGTGTGCATGCACAGAGCTGCCAGAAGACAAGAACAATTAAGAAAACAGGGTCAACTTGGGAGTAAGGCTTGGATACGATTGGCCCCTCCCATAAGACATAAAAGAGGAGCAAATGGGATGTGACCTTTTGCAGGAAGCAATTCGTCCTAACAAACCTCTTTTATTCATACAGCTGTGAATTATTGTCATTCACAGTCTGAAAGGCTTCTCAAACAGTCTTTCAGGGGAATGTTTATAAACACCCACCTTATCTCCCTTGGAATGCTGCCAGATAACTAACTGCCAAATGCAGGGCAAGGCCAAACTTAGCACCGAGTCAAACAGAACTTTCCAAAACTTTAACTGACCAGATGAACTAATTGCTTCCTGCAAAAGAAAAATGAGACAATATCAACATATAATAAAAATCGCTTGACAATTGTTTAGCAGACTGTTCTCCCCGTTAAATTATTTGGTTAATTTAGTCTCCCATACCAGTTGGAATCAGTCATTTTTTAAACCGCTTGGAAACTAATGGTCTTCCTAACTGTACAATTTAAATTGGTGAAATATGAAGTCCATTTATGTTGGAGTCTGTGTAAACTCCACTGAAATAAATGAAAGATGAATAGAAAGATGTTTTTGTGGGAAAGACCTTGGGAGTCCTGGCCAATAAATTTTGCCAAGAGAATAGTCAGATAAGAGAGAGCAGAGTCTGCTGCTGAATACCGGTGGGGGAAGAGGCTCAGAAGACCTTCCTATTTCTTGAGCTGTAAAGCAGCGGTTCTCAACCTGTGGGTCGCGACCCCATTGGGGGGGTCAAATGACGATTTGCCAGGGGTCACCTAAGACCATCAGAAATATGGGAAGTATATTTGAGAGTCGAAGAATCGCACTCCAATGGTTGACTCCACAAGCTAGCTGCAGGCTCTTTAAATCGCTAGCCAAATTCGGCTTCAGGCGTGATGAATTAAAAAAGAGATAAATCTTTCCTCTGATGTCTCCCTCTCAAGCCAGCTGCAATCACTTCCATTCGCTAGCCTAATCTGGCTTCAGGCATGATAAACTTAATAGGGGAGGAGTCTCTGCTTTAATGCCTCCGTCCTCAAGGCAATCGTAAGCAGTTCAGATCACTAGCCAATATGGCTTCAGGCGCAATAAATTCAAAAAAACAGTTTGCTGCTTTTTTCCCCCTTCTGCGGTTGGGGTCGCCACATCGTGGGGAATTGTATTAAAGAGGTCTCAGCACTATAAAGGTTGAGAACCACTGCTGTAAAGGAAACCAGAGTGGTGGTGGGAGAATTATACTTTCAGACTTCAAGACTGATGTCAGCCTCAATGAGTAAACCAGGTAGGAAGCATTTTTTGCATCTAATTTGAACTAAGATTCTCACAGTTTCTCAGCTGAAATTGTAGTTGAGTCTGTCCATGTGTTGTGAGATTAAGTCATTTTCATCATGTCTTTTCACTGCTAGCTAGCATTTGTAGGTGCACTATATTAATCTTCTGCCCATCTGTCCTATCTAATATACCTAACAGTCCTTAAGGGCAAGATACTGTATATAAACAGGGAGCAAACCCCCACTTACTAGTATTGATCATGCTACCTAGTTGGGTAATGCAACATGTGCAAGCAAACAACCAAGTTCAGAGATCACAATATATAATTATTTCTCAATTTGTTCTTCCCAGGTATGTGATGGTAATATTATCTCATGGTTATCACAATTTCTACAGGATTTTAAAAAGGTCAAACAGATAACATTCAATATCCTTTTTTCAGACATAGCAATACAGTTACTGAAATGCCATCATTTTAACTTTTGACTTCTACTGTGGACCTTCTACAAAGTTAATTATGGCATTCAGAGATATTCCTTTCAATTGGATGTTCATTTCTGACTATCTCACCTTTTCACGGCAAAATGTTCTTCCAGAAGCAAAAGCTGGCATGTGTGGAATGTTATTTTAAAGTCATCGTGTTCCCAATTTAGATGTTGAAATGAGTCACACATATCTTATTCCTGAGATTCCTGTGAACATTATGGATCCAGAAAAAAGTCAATGGAACTATTTTATTTAGAAATAGTAGAAGTTTGCATTCCCCCTTATAGTAATCACTTCCTAACATTAGTTTTTAGAGGATCCTTTCCACATTGTGCTTTTCTGGGGAGAAAATTTACTCTCTGTTGCAGAAGATTCTGTCATTTATTCTACCCTATATTCTGATTTCTCAGCCAACGTTTATCTATTTATTTAAAAAAATTATATGGTGGCTTACAGCATTAAAAATCCATAACAAATCATTCTTGTAATGCCAAAAATATGTAATGTTTGGGGTTGGCAATTTTGTCTCCTCCCATTTTTAACATTCAGAGGATTTAAAAATATGGCAGTAGGGAGGTGAGGAAAGAAAATTGCTACCTTATATTCTCCCTCTGAGGAAAAAAAAGAACAGCCTAAAACCAGAACTGTGAAAGTTAAGATACTAAATAGTTGCCCTTGATCTTTGAAATATTTTTCACATCTGAGATAAACAGTCGGTTCTATCCTATTAAGAGGCAAATGTTTATTAAGTATTTGAAAATATTCAGTGTTAGTTATTAAAATGCCACATTTAATATTTTATATTAGTTTTTTATTTTTAAATATACACCAATATCCATACATTAACAATGTGGCCCCTGGGTATAATTTATTTTGATACAAATATCAATAAGGATAATCATAATAATTGTTATAGTAATCAAATTTATATATTCCTAGTATTAATATACATGTTTTTTTAAAGTAATTATTGAATATTTCAACATTCCATTTTAATGCCAATGATATTGTAAGAATACATAGTAATACCATCTTTCTGTCTCTGATCTTTTCCATCAAATTATTACTTATATTTTATTATATAAAAAGAAAAAAAATCTACTAGTATTCCTTCTATTTCTTATTTCTACCTCTATTCTAAATTCTAATCAGATCACTATTGCTAATCCTAATATTAATATATATGTTTATATGAGGCATAGCCCTTCTTTTTTTAGTTATTCAAAGTCACAATATGCCATTCAACTCCCAGTCTTCCTATTATTTAAACATACTTTATAATACTCTTTTTCAACCTCCATTCTTTCCATCTAACTATTGCTTTATAAAAAGGTCTGTATTCTTATTTCTACCTCTATTCAAATTTCTAATCACGCCATCATTATGTTAGAAAAAAAGACTATTTTTATAATAATAATTTTATGTATTTTATAGAAATCAAATCAATCAATCAATAAATAAAATAAATAATAATTCCTTTCTATCCATCATCTCTCACCCATTTTAATACAATTCTTGTTCATTTTTGGCTTGCCTCCCATACTCCTGTCTTGGATCTTTATCTCTATCAACATCTGTGCCTCACCATTCAGACTGACTATTTCTCCCATCTCTATCCTTTTAAGCTGCCAGGTCTCCAGAATATCCATCCACGGCCCTATCTCCCTTTCAAAAGCATCTTCCCGGTTATCCACTTTCATTTTTAAACTACTTAACATGCTTTCCCCTTGGTTTATTTCAGCAGTCATTATTATCTTTATCATCTTCTTCCCATCTTTTTCCCATCTTCTTACTTTGCTGGTTTGTTCATTCTATCCTTTCTTCCATTCTTTCTGGTATCTCCTCTCTTTGATATTCGTTCATCATCAGTTGTAGCATATTTTCTATTTTCCCATATATGCCTTGCATTAGGTACATTATCTCTCTGTGATTCTTTTCCATAGTAACCCAATGCTTTGAAACATCAACATCATTTCTCTTGAAATCTCACTCCTTTCCCCCGATGAAGTATCTTGTCTTAATAAGTCCTGCTCTTACTCAAGTCCAAAAGCAATATATTCCAGTCCAATGTTACTCCTCAGAAAGATCAGTAATTATAGTCCTTTACATTTCAGAATTATTAATCAATTCCATTTAAATAGTCCAGGAAGCTTCCATAAATTAAAAATCACTTAAAAGTCTTCCTTATTCTCACAATAGAGTCTCCAGTAATCATAAAATAACTAGTTATAGAACAGTGTCATCGCAATCCTCCAGATCAATATTATTTATTTCTTGCATCAAAAAGTTTTTCTAAACTTGTAGGGGTCTGGTATATTCCATTCACCAGTAGATAGCATCCTCAGCTTAGGTTTCAAATTTGATCCAAATTTAGTTCAGTTTATGGAAACAAAGTCAACTATTCAAGTAAATTCAAGTAGATTGTCCAGCATTTTTAATGCCTTTCCAAAACAACGCCTACCCAATTTAAAAGTCCAATTTTCTATGTTTTTAAAAGGTAACTGTGAGAGGGATCTTGGAGTCTTAGTGGACAACTATTTAGATATGAGCCAGCAGTGTGCAGCAGCTGCTAAAAAAGCCAACACAGCTCTGGGCTGCATAAACAGAGGGATAGCATCAAGATCACGTGAAGTATTAATACCACTTTATAATGCCTTGGTAAGGCCACACTTGGAATATTGCATTCAGTTTTGGTCGCCATGATGTAAAAAAGATGATTAGGGGACTGGAGGCTAAAACATATGAAGAACGGTTGCAAGAACTCAGTATGCCTAGTTTAATGAAAAGAAGGACTAGGGGAAGACATGATAGCAGTGTTCCAATATCTCAGGGGTTGCCACAAAGAAGAGGGAGTCAAGCTATTCTCCAAAGCACCTGAGGGTAGAACAAGAAGCAATGGGTGGAAACTAATCAAGGAGAGATGCAAATTTTTCTGACAGTTAGAACAATTAATCAGTAGAACAACTTGCCTGCAGAAGTTGTAAATGCTCCAACACTGGAAATTTTTAAGAAAATGTTGGATAACCATTTGTCTGAAATGGTGTAGGGTTTCCTGCCTGGGCAGGAGGTTGGACTAGAAGACCTCCAAGGTCCCTTCCAACTCTGTTTATTATTGTTATTGTTGTTGTTGTTATTGTTGTTGTTGTTGTTGTTGTTATTCTCCACTTAATTCCTTTCTTTCAGGTCTAGGATTTTTCTCTCTATGGTAGTCTGCCACTTTAAAAAATAGTTCCAAGAGTTTCTTTTCCTGAATTTTCTTCTTTTCTTTAAAGTTAGGTTCTAAATAAAAAGGAATCTTCTCAGCCAGCTCTAATCACAGTTCATTTCTGCATATTTCTTTTTTGCCTTGGATGTCTCAGTTTCGTGGCAACCATGATGGCTGCCTCTTTTCCTTGTCGAGGGAGGGGAAAGAAGCCCTGAGTCCAGCAGGAAGGTTGCTGCTCTCCCTGAACTACAGGCGCTTCTCTTTTCTTCACCACCCCTACAAGGTGGCTTTAGCTCCTTTCGGAGCCCTCCAACAGGGAGAACTTTGTGTGGGAGCGCAGAGACCCATTCCTCATGTCCAATACCACTGCTATGTCAGCCGGAAATAAAAATGCCACATTTTAATACTAATGCACTATAGAGTTCCCTATTTGGATTTTCTGTGTTGCCATGTTGAATTTTCACACCTCTGTTAACACCTATTTAGAATGTTGATGGTACAGATGAAACCTTCTGTTGTTGATTTGACACTTGATATTTTAAACTCATTGTACAGGAGCATTTCTTTTCAAGCTAAAATTGTTTTTCTTTTTCTGGCCCAGCTTAAGCTATTCTTAAATGATGAATGGTGATCTACATGCATTGTTGAATCAAGTATACAAATATAACAACAAAGTAGTTTCAGAGAAAGGGTTCTTCTCCAGCCTTCAAGCAACTGAGGCAACTTTTTATTTCTTATTTTCCTTTGTTCTCTTATGTTTGTTCTCTTATGCTTTGCTTTTCTGCTTCGTTTTGTTAATAGAGCAAGAAGAGATGTTTACCTCTTCACTACAATAACTGTTGCCTTCAACAACAGCTTAAAATATCCTCCATTGTGAAGCTAAGCAAGTACTATATCTGTTAAATGCCTCCAGCTTTAGGTAATCCTCATATCCTTTCAGGTAGCAGATTTTCATAGTAGTCTCAATGTATATGTTAATAGCTTGGAGGAATCAGTCTTGAGACAAGTGTATGTGTATAATTTACAAAAAAATACAGATTCCACATTCAGTTTATAAGGAGTCCATGCAGCTTAGAAATTGTTGCCATTCTGTTATGTATACATACTGTAAATATAGGTCAAGGTAAAGCAGAAGCCTTGCTCTCTGAGTTACAATTTAAATTCTATAAGAAGAGACACATAAGAAATGTAGTCATATAAATATGACTTGGATTATCCCTAAAATGAAAATGTTTTGCTGAATGGACATAATGGCATAGCAAAGCCAATAATTTTTGATGAATAAGCCTATAAGACAATATGCATCTAAATATATTGGTTATGGCCATCCTTCAAAATTGCTACATTTAAAACATGACACATGCCTGGTTTAGTGAAGGGGGAAAAAGTCATAATATATCACATGATGCCACTGTGACAATACAAGTTTGACACCCCTGTTATATAGCACAATATCTTGAAAGTTTGAGAAGGTTTTGCTTTGTCTCCCTTTTATACCCAAAATAAATAAGCCAGGTCAACACTGAGTTTCTTCTTTGGTCCTTTTCCTCTCCTTCAGAGTTATGTTGAAGACTTTTTTTCAAGGCTGATCCATAGTCTTTACATCTGTGAGACACATAGAGATTTTGTATAAATAAGGTAAAGGTTCCCCTCACACATACGTGCTAGTTGTTGCCAACTCTAGGGGGCGGTGCTCATTTCAAAGCCGAAGATCCAGTGCTGTCCAAAGACATCTCCATGGTCATGTGGCCGGCATGACTCAATGCCAAAGGCACACAGAATACTGCTACCTTCCCACCAAGGTGGTCCCTATTTTTTCTACTTGCATTTTTAGGAGCTTTCGAAACTGCTAGGTTGGCAGAAGCTGGGACAAGTAACGGGAGCTCATCCCGTTACACGGCAGCACTAGGGATTCGAACCGCTGAGCTGCCAACCTTTCGATCGACAAGCTCAACATCCTAGTCCCTGAGCCACCATGTCCCCTTAGGGATAAATAAAGGTAGTGTTACAATTGTAGTGAGAAATTCTGTTCCTGAATTGTAGATTTAGATCTAGGATACATTGCTTGATGTCTTGTAAATGCCTTTTCAGAACCTATTATTACTAGTGATTGGACTGAGAAGCTACAGTAAATAGTTTTGAGACTGTGCTTCCCCCCCTCCCCCAGAAGGACTTGAGATTGTTGACAAAAATAAACTGGTATAAAGAACTCACCTCTCAAATTAGTTTTAGTCAGTATTTCAATCAGCAAATTCTCGAGCCTCTATTGACTCACTACCTAGTGGCAGCTTTAAAAGTATGTTTCAAATAAGGGATACAAACGTTGTTACGAATTAAATTTCTTCCATTTTTACATCCTTATAGTTAAAACTTTGTGCACTGTAGAGTAGCAGGTTCAATAAAATGTTAAGCAAACATGGGAATAATTACTTTAGAAATTATGATCTCTTTGAAATTCAAATCCTATTCGAGTGAAATCTAAATTATAATATAAGTTCCCTTCCTTTTCTTTTTGTAAGAGTTGTCCCAGTAATAATTTTTAGATGCCTTCCCTATACAGAATGAAATGTTATTTCTCCAATAAAAAGAACGCTTTCTCTTTAATAAAAAATGAAGCCAATACATCATAGTGAAAATGCTGAACTTTAAGGTCAAATGACACTTTGTGCTAAACATTAACTACATGTTATTAAAGACACATTCCTACTCACCAATAGATAACTATTTGCTCTGAATATTCTAAAAAACAAAAACATTCTCAGCTTCTGTTTTGGTTCTCTCTCTGGACATCTAAATAAGTAGAAGAAAAGTAAATAAAGGAAAAGGAAATCTATTTCAATTATCATAAAATCCAGTAATCTAAAGAGCAAAGGACAACTCCTCCATTTTTCCCAAACTGGTTAGTCCATTGTACTCAGTGAGCTATAATTAAGGAAAACTGTGTTTTAAAGCAAAATACAAAGGTTTAAGTAGGAACTCATTCTTCGGCCTGTACTGCATTTATTCAGCAGCTTGCACCCAAAAAGCTGTAATTTAGGAAAGGCAAACACAAGCAAAATGACTTTGACAAGTTCTGCATCCAAGTTTGTTCTCAGCGGAATGGGACTTTTCGCCTCTTACCTTTGGCCACGCTAGCTTTTCCACCAAGCTTCTGCCTTGGGTGATTCTCCTCTAGCTTTTCTCCTTGGCTGACACCCCTCCTCCCATTCATTCGCCATGGCCAATTGGGCACAGCCTCTCCGTGCCACACGCTTTAGCATGGCCCATTCAATGCCATACTATTAGTCCCGGGCTTTTTGCTTCCTGGGGCAGTTAGCTGCCAGTTAATCAGCTAGTTGCCAATGCTGGCAGCCAGAAGCCGGCTTCATGCAAATGAGTTTTTGTTTCAGGTGAGTATCCTTGCCTTAGAAAGAGAGAGGGAATAAGGAAGAGAGAAAAAGAGAGAGAAAGAGCTGCAACTACTTGCTTAACAACGGTGGCAAGACAGGCCGTAAAGTGGGAGAAAGCTCATTGAATAGCTATCTCCCTTAGCAACGGAGATTCAAGGCTCAATGGTGGACACATAGTAAGTTGAGGGGTACCTTTACCCTTCCCTTACCAGTAATTTGGAAGGCCTTTGCTTTAAACTTCTGAATCTGGCCCACAGTGATCGACATCCACTGTTGGAGGATAGATTGAGTAAGATGCATCAAAACTCACTTTAACAATGCTCTTCCTTGGGCTCAATTGTTGTCGTAAGTTGAGGACTATCTCTGCCTTCCTTTGCACGGCAGCCTTGCCTAGTAAACTCTTTCTCTTTTCTGGGAATTTTTCCTCTGTGTTAAAGGCACATCTAAATATGTTAAGATGATATAAGGTTTCCTGCTGGAGCACGGTGTTGGACTGGATGACCTCGGAGGTCCTTCCAATCCTGGATTGCTGTGCTATTTCAAAGCATCCACTGAAGCTGCATCTAGTGCCAGGGTTTGTGGTCCTTCCTTCCTTTCCTTTTTCTCTCCCTCCCTCCCTCCCTCCTTTCCCACCCTCCCTCCCTCTCTCTCTTTTCTTTCTTGTCTCCTTCCCCCTCCCTCTCCCCTTCCCTTCCTCCTTCCCTCTCTCTTTCTAAGGCTAGGATACTCACCTGAAACAAAAACTCCTTTGGATGAAGCCAGCTTTGCCTGCCAGCATTGGCAACTAGCCGATTGGCTGGCAGTTAACTGTCCCAGGAGACAAAAAGCCCGGGACTAACAGTATGGCATCGAATGGGCTGTGCTGAAATGTGTGGGATGGAGGGACCATGGCCAATTGGCTGGGGCAAATGAGCGGGGCATGTCAGTTGAGGAGAAAAGCTAGAGGATAATCCCCTGAGGTAGAAGCCTGGCAGAGAAGCAGGTGAGGCCAAGGTTAGGAGGTGAAAAGTCCCATTCTCAGTGCCTTTTGTAGAGTTTGACCTGACTTCTCAATCAATTGCACAATCAGTGCAGTTGTGCTATTCACAATGGCACTGCTGAGTGCCTCAGTGAAGATATACTTCTTGTTTCTTTTTCTTTATATTCTGCAAAGAAGCCAAAAGACCATATCAGTGAAAAATCCAATTATTACTAATTGGTTGATTATTTATCTTAGTATGGCAATTAGAAATAATGCAGAAATATTTATCATTTGGTTCTGGTGTATAAATTACCATGGATGTTTTATTTCTTTATTATAGATTTTTATTGTTGTAAGCTGCCAGAGTTTTGAGTTTGGGAGGATTTGATGGCAATCAAGCCTAACCAAATCAAATAGAAACAAAATAGTGGGGCAATGTGTTGTAAACTAACAAAGTAATAAACAATAATGCAAAGTATAACTGATCACTTTAAATGAAGAAAGAGAAAAAAGATTTTGCTAATATACAAATTTTTGAAACAAATTTTTGTAGTTAGGAAACTACTATGTAACTCAAATAGAAAGTCTAAACAATAGCATAGACAATATTTTGTAACACTGAAATAGCACAATATATGTATACCTCATATACCCACATTTATATTGTAATTTCTTTTTTAAAAAAATATTTTTATTAAACAGTATGTCTTTAAAAACAACACAAAAAACAATCACTTATCTATAAAAAACAAAACACATCAAGACATAATATATTGAACATTATATAACATAAATGGTAATTTTACGGCATTCCATATCGACATGTATATTTTGCTTTTGTAGTTCTCTATTCTATCATTTCTATTTACTACTCAATAGTAGGATAATCGCATTACTGCAACATATATATATATATATATATATATATATATATATATATATATATATATATATATATATATATATATATATATATACATGTTATAATATTCATTGCTCTTATCTACACATTTATATTTGTTTATATTTACATCTCTTTATTTAATGTTGTTCAGTTACTTTAATTTACATTTCATCAGTATTAAGTTAAACATTTCTTGTTCTGGTTTCTCTTTTTGAGCCAACTGTACATTTAATTTCATATTTTATAATATTCTGAATCCTCTCTCTCTTTCAACTTCATAGTCATTTTATCCATCTCTGCACATTCTAGAATTCTCCTAATTACCGTTTCCAATTTTTTACGAATGTGATTCTTGTTGCAGTAAGTATGTACAGTATAATGTATTGAAGGTTTTTGTTCATTTTCAGGTCCAATGTTCCTAAAAATAACAGTTCAGGTTTCAAATCTATTTTTTGCTTCGTAATGTCTTTTTAAAAATAATATTTATTAAATTTTCCAACATTTAAACACAAAACACATATAAAACATATTATTGGCACATAAAAATACACATTGTCACTTTTTTCCAATGTTTAAAGTAACTTCAAGAATGTTCTCATTTATATTATGCAATATTAGAAGTAAATTTAAGACCTGCTGCACATTTTTCGAGCTAATAAAGCCTTCTTTTTAAATGAATTCAAATTGTAGTGCTTTCATTAACACATCCAGTTAGTTTATTATTGCTTTTTCCAAGATTTTTCTAGTTTCATTTATCTGATGAATAGAAAGAAATAGGAAGAAGGTTCTTGATTAACATTTGTATAGCAAAAAATTCAACATGATCCTTCAGATTAGTGACTATTGATGAGAGGAGGAGAGATGTGCAGGGCAGATAAAATTTATCATGTTCTAGAAGAATGGCAATCTAATTTCAAATAATTGATCTGAATAAAGATATCCATAATCAGAGAGAGGGGATTTCCATAATGTAGAGTCATAATCCATTTGAGATATTAAAAGTGCACTAGCCAAATCCTATTATGTTCTATTTAAAGAATGATTGATTAATGTTATATTAAACATTTTGAACCTGTTTTTCAAATGAGCCTTAAAATGATTGTAAATCTTGGAATGATTAGTGATGTCTGCAATGATTACAACAATCATTTTTATTACAACAAAAGCAAAGAGAATTATAAACATGTCTGAAAAACCAAACACCAACCAAACATACAATCAAATGTGTGCTATCATTTTTTTTTTCTGTAGTCAGATTACTAAAAATATAATTTCTGAAAAAAGCAGATTGAAAATATTTATTCTGACCTTGGCTTCCCATTGATTCAACTCTATATCCTGATAAGCCTCTATTAAGTATCTCACAATAAATTCCAGTTTAGTATATTTGTCTTCTTAACCTCAGGAAATCTTTCTTGATGCTACTTGCAAGTCTTCAGAAACAAAAGGCATTTGTATAGAAGTAATAGGTTCAAATTACAAAGGGTATCTCTTATCTGTGCCTCCATTAGGGAAAAAAATGATAATCTAATTTCATATATCAACTGAACGTATGAAGTGCTAATGCTCTGTGTATTAACAATCTGAAAATGTGTTAGACACTTGGCACTTCCTCCAAAAACAGTTTCATTTATCTGATGAATAGAAAGAAATAGGAAGAAGGTTCTTGATTAACATTTGTATAGCAAAAAATTCAACATGATCCTTCAGATTAGTGACTATTGATGAGAGGAGGAGAGATGTGCAGGGCAGATAAAATTTATCATGTTCTAGAAGAATGGCAATCTAATTTCAAATAATTGATCTGAATAAAGATATCCATAATCAGAGAGAGGGGATTTCCATAATGTAGAGTCATAATCCATTTGAGATATTAAAAAGTGCACTAGCCAAATCCTATTATGTTCTATTTAAACATCCTCACATGCTATCAGACAGTTTAAACAGTTGACTTACTGTTAGCAGCAAGTGAAGACCTGCGTAAAAGGATTTAATTTCTCAAGTGCTTGGGGACATTATCCAATTGCCTAATACCTGCTTGACTGACGGTCAAACAAGATAATTGTAACTTGGTATTTGCAAATACCTAAATCTTACTTGAAGTGCTCAATGTAATCCCTTAATCTGATGAAAAGGGAGCATAATGATTAAAATGGAGAGCTATCTGACAGCCAGCAAACTTTTTATTTTTTATTTCATATAAAATAAACAATTGAACTGGGCCCTCTCTGCATGGATTACTTTCGCTTCAAGAATAACAACCAGGGACAAGCAGGATAATCGAGCTTGATTAGAACATGCTGGGCTTTTCTGAGATGCATTGTGCATGATCTGAGCAATTCAGCATCACTTGCTGAATGTTAACACACAATTTCTTAGAAAACATTATTTTCAGTCAAGCAGAATAGCATAGGCCATTCCCTTTGCAACTGATGGATATTTTTTAAGAAGTTACTCATTGCATTCTGTCGCCTAATAATCAGATGCTTGTTATTGACATATAAAAGCCCATATTGTCACAAAAACACATATAAAACATATTATTGGCACATAAAAATACACATTGTCACTTTTTTCCAATGTTTAAAGTAACTTCAAGAATGTTCTCATTTATATTATGCAATATTAGAAGTAAATTTAAGACCTGCTGCACATTTTTCGAGCTAATAAAGCCTTCTTTTAAATGAATTCAAATTGTAGTGCTTTCATTAACACATCCAGTTAGTTTATTATTGCTTTTTTCCAAGATTTTTTCTAGTTTCATTTAGCATTGGTAATTCCTGGTGTCTTCTCATCCAAATAATAATCAGGTTCAAGTGTTTTTAGCTTTCTGAAAACAGTCCTTGGTTACTTCTTTTTTTAAAAAATAATATTTATTAAATTTTCCAACATTTAAACACAAAACACAAATTTACACTCATTAGAGCTTCTTCCATATCGGTAACAATATCCTTTGTAACAATCATATCTATATAAATTTTATTTCTATACCTCACTATCCTATATTATACCATCGTTTGGATTATAATAATATCTATTCACAAACTATCATATTATCATCAATATTATATAGTTCTTGTAGATTTTATATTATATATTATATTTTTTACAACTTATACCTTACATTTTCTGCTTATTCTCAAGCCAGGTATACCATCTATTCCAAATTTGGTAGTACATGGTTTCTTCTCTCTCCTTCATTTCCATAGATAGTCTATCCATTTCTGCACATTCGTAAATTTTCTTATTTCATTTGATCTGGAGGAGTATCAGCCTGTTTCCAATCTGTGCAAAGACTATTTTGCTTGCCATTAATATATATAACATTATGTATTGTATTTTTTTAACCATTTTCCCATCAAAAATACCCAGAAGAAATAGTTCCAGCTTCAATTCTATCCTCTGTTCCATTATCTCTTTCAACTATTTTCTTATCTTATACCAATATTTTCTAGCCTTGGGAGCAGGTCCACCATATGTGGTAAAACATTCCCTGCTCGTAGCCACATCTCCAGCACTCAGGCGATTGATTTAAGAACATTTTGGGCAATTTGTCTGGTGGCAAATGCCGCTGATAAAATATTTTATAGAGGCTCTCCTTATAAGCAGCTGACATCATTAGTTTATAGTTTTTCTCCCATAATTTATCCCAATGGTCTAATTCACTATTATGTCCAAAATTTCTAGCCCAACTTATCATTGTCTGCTTCACATTTTCTTTTTCCATTTTAAATCTTAATAAGAAATTGTACATTTTAGTAATCATTTTTCCCCTGTTCCTAATAATATTTTGTCAAGTTCCAATTGTTCTCCATAGATGCCATATTGTTCTTGATCTTCTTTATATTTTGTTCTAATTTGCAGATAGGGCCACCAATTAATTTTTATTCCTTGATTTTTTAGATCCTGGTCTGATTTTAAATTTCCTTGTTCATCCAATAATTCCAAATACCTCACTATTTATTTATGTCTATTAGGTTTGAATAAATTATTGCCTCCATTGTTGATATCCAAATTGAAACTTTAATGTAATGGTTTTTCCTAATTTTATCCCAAATATTTATCAAAGCATTTTGCACTAGATATCTCTGGAAGTATACAGGTTTTGTTTTTCCCTTCCCACAGGAATGTGTGCCATCCCAGTTGGTTACTTCAAAGATTCAAGAAATCTGATGATAGGACAAACCCCGTAGTTTTGTCAATTTGCGAATACCTTGATCCAAAGTTTCAGTAACTTTCTGCCTAAATTATAGAAGAGTTGTGTTAGTCTATGGGGACAAAAAAAAAAAAGGAGGAGTCTGGTAGTATCTTTTTAATTACAAATATAAAGTAGTTAAAGCTTTGTGAACAGAATAGAGAAGCTACAATGTAGCATTTTAATCAGTGTATTGAGAAGCCACCAGGTATCCATGACTGTGCCAGTGATTTGCATTGGATTGTTATTGCCAAAGTGTTAGTGCCAAGATAAAATATTTATGGGTGAATAAAACATTATGCAGGCTAGCACCAAGGAATGTTCTTTTGCCATAGAGATAGCTAGCTAGCTAGATAAACAGACAGACAGACTATACTAAATAAGAATAATTTATGTTTTTTTTATTTGCCGTAGAAATTTAGATATAGCCTCTTGCCACGATTTAAATGGTGCATCAGTTGTCAAAACAGGTATTGTCTGAAACAAAAATGTTCTAGGAAAGACGTATTTTATCACAGAAATTCTTCCCAGCAAACATGTTAACAAAAATGTGAAAATAGAAGATCAAACAGAATTGATGAATAAAACAGGCTTTAAGTGGTTATAGAGTTGGCCTGAAATCCATGTTTTTTGAGGAATGTTGGTAAATAGTGCCCCAACATCCTCACTGGCAGAAATGCTGCTAATAGAAAGATTCCCTACAGAGTTTAATTTTCACAGAAAATCTGTAGAATCTCTTAGGTAGCTGGGAGTGCTGGTGAAATAAGGTCTGAATACATGGAATCTAATATTCCAATTGTGGTTGATCCAAATGCTTGAGGCAATAGGATTGTCTGAATGGTTAGGTTTGTGTAATTTGTGTAGAAGGCGAAAGAGTCACTTATAGCAACAGAAAGAAAGAAAGAAAGAAAGAAAGAAAGAGAAGGAAGGAAGGAAGGAAGGAAGGAAGGAAGGAAGGAAGGAAGGAAGGAAGGAAGGAACTATTGGATAGTTGCTTCTGGACATAATCCATTCATTCATGACAATAATTTATTTTCCTTTGTCAGTTCATTTTATTATGTTATTCTTATTCTTGAGGCTCCAAATGTCAAATTGTTCTCCTCTGCTAATATTGTTGTGTTAAGGGAGTCTTTTAAATTGATAATTGTGGCTTGAGAGAGTTGGCGAAAGCATTCATTGTAAAAATCCAATTCTGTGCCTTGCATCCTTATGAATATGTCCATGCAGATTTCTTTTTCTTTTAATTAGATCAATAGTAATCTTCATTTGCAGACCACAAACAAGTGTTGAAGCCTTAGAAACTCTATTTTATGAACATTTATTTAACTATAGACTTCTCAGTCCTAATTAAAAAAGAGGATAGTTTGGAAAATATTGCAAGTTCAGAACATCTATATTAATTCCTGCATTTTCTTAAAACAACAACAACAGTTGTTTTCCTGGTCATCATAGATTGTTACCAACAGAATGATGAAGGACTTTTAACAAACCCACTTTTTCTTTTGATAAATATGGTCAGTTGTCTCTGTAAGAATCTTGGTTTTGGGTGTACTCAACTATCAAGTGTCTGGAATAATGTTGACATAAAAATTTTCACAATGCACATTCAATTTATCTGTTTTTGTTAGGGCAGAATGTTCCTTATACTTTCGTAATAACCCTTTGACTAATACAGAAACTAATTATTTATTTTCTACACAATGGAAGAATGCATAGATGTTCTGAACTTGCTGAATGGCTTTCTTCTTTGTGAACCATTGAAAAGATTCTTAACAGCTTCATTCCTTGTAGATAAATTGTTAGGATTTGTAGTTTGATCCTCTTGATTCAATATTTCCTCTGAGTCTTCAAAAAGTGTTACGAAAGAGTTAAACCTCGTTGTCATTTTGCACGTGTCCTAAGTATCATGGCTTCTAAAAAAAAATTAGTTTTTACTAAACAGAAATACTATATAAAAATATATGTCCCTCTGCTGTATCTTTCCCATAAACTGTTAGCTTACAAAGAAGTAATCCTTGAACATGTAAGACAAACAAAATCATATATGTAAGATTTTGTAACATCTATCAAAGTTTGTCCCATAGCAACTTGACGGTTAAAGATTGGCCAACTTATAAAAGCAGATATGTATTCCTTTTCATAGATCTACATAGTCTAGATCAGTGACGGCTAACCTTTTCCAGACCGAGTGCACAAAGCGTGTGCATGCGCATGCCCGAACGCCCCAAATGAAATGCATGTGCAGCCCCAGCACATGTGCCCCACCTCTGTGCATGCACACGGGGCCCCGGTGCACACCCTATCCCTGCGCATGCACTCTGCCCCTCCACACATGTGTGCCTGGCTCTTTGCACATGCCCCGCCCTCTGTGCATGCACACACAACCTACATATGCCCCGCCCTGCGCATGCATGGCAGAGAACCGAAAACCAGCTGGCTGGCAGGAGGTATAAGCACACTCGCATGCATGGTGGAGCTAAACTGGGGCCCACAGAGAGCGCGCTGTGCACCACCTGTGGCACGAGTGCTATAGGTTTGCCATAATGGGTCTAGATCAAGATACATTGTCGTTTTGGTTTATGGGTAGGTTTTAGTCATAGAGTAGAAGTAAAGAGTAACCTGGACTAGGTTTTAAATTTATATCGATTTTAATTGGTTTTAGTATTTATATCATTTTTAATTAATTTGGCTTTAGAATAAGTTTTTTAATTGTGATCTTAATTTGTATTTATATGTTTTTATTGGCCTGTGAACCGCCCTGAGTCCCTTGGGAGATAGGGCGGTATACAAATTTGATTAAATAAATAAATAAATAAATATATCTCTTGCCTCCATTAAACATGTTTAATATTCTAAGTCATAAACATGGTTCACAAATCATATTAAGGTGATGCATGGATTCAGTCAGTTTTTCAAACTTATTTGGCTGATAAACTCACATTTTGCTAGTTATTGGTAATTTTATAACCTTCACGGAATCTTTCTTTGTTTATTTGCCATTAAGATTTAATTAGCAGACCAATGATTTTGGCCAGCCAGATTTTGATACTTTTCCTAATATTGGTTTCCTATAGTCAAAAGGGTCATGTATTCTACATAAATACATCAAATATTCAGAAGCCGTAGCTGGGGGAAGGAGGTTATTTCAAGAATGATAGTTGTACTGCACTTTTTAAAAAAGAGACTAATACACAATTAAGAACTATAATGGCACATATGGCATGTTTATATAAATTACTATTTCATATGGCTTTTCCACAGCTTTATTATTATATTA
This sequence comes from Ahaetulla prasina, assembly GCF_028640845.1. NCBI lineage: Eukaryota > Metazoa > Chordata > Lepidosauria > Squamata > Colubridae > Ahaetulla > Ahaetulla prasina. The sequence goes on along the minus strand of NC_080546.1, from coordinate 50,777,473 downwards.
TCCATACTGACAGACATCCCTGATGTGTTTATAATCTAAATTTCAGCAGTGGTAAAATAAACAGGATGGTAGTATAAGAAGTTACCAAAAATACATGGGGGGAAATGGCAAAAGCCAGCAGTGCATATGAGAATATTGTATGGTTAGACATTTATTTTGCCAAGGAGAATGTCTTGGCATTGCTGTAATCTCAATGAAACCACTAAGGCTGCCATCAGCTTCATATAGCTTTAAAAGCAATGTTGGCACAACATTTTTTTTTTATCGGTTTTGCTTTGCTGCAATTTCTTATTTAGACATCGGCAATATGCAATATGGTCTGTAAAGTGATTTCAGGTTCCAGGAATGGGGGAATTATGCTAAATCACATCTAAACAAAACTCTTCAAGATTAGTTTACTGAAGCTTTCTGTGTGGGATATCTGAACCTAAAGTACATTTACTGCTCTTGCAGAAAGCTGCTTGTTTGGAGATTATTTTTCAAAGGATAGCTGCATGTTTTCCACAGAAGAAAAATAATATTCTTTTTAAAAAATGAATAAAGATTATGCCTAAAAAACTACATAGCTGAATCTTCATGGTAGGATGGATAGTATTCTAATCGTTGCCTATGAACTTTTGATTAATTTTGGAAATCATAATTTGGAATTTAGGTAAGGCTACCACCACTCAATACAACCATTTGAAAGAAATTAGGGGAGTGAAGGAACTGTCAAATAGATTATTATGCCAGCTTCAAAATACTGCAGCCTTAAACATATGCTCTATCTTGTTATTACCCAAAAATAGTATCATAGAACCATAATTAAAATAATGTTGTTAACTTCGGTGGATCCTCAGATGGAAGCTCTTGTTTTTGTTCTTTATAAACATGCATTAGTATTGCCAAATTCATTGGCTGCCATTGCAGCTTATGGATTTAGCAACCTCTTTCCATGCACAGATTTATGGGAAAGTACTCACAGAGAAAAGATTCTTTGCAAAACAGTTTTTAAATTTTATGTTTTGGTTGTCCTTTCCCAAAGTTGTTCTTTGCCAAAGAGAAATAATAATCATTTCTGATTTCATGTAAGACCAATGGTGTTTGTTTTGTTTTATTTTTAGAAGGCATGTGTGGGAATTAGTATAGCCTTGTAGATCTAACTTGGCCCTCCTCAACATATTGTTGTTGCAGTTGTTGTTAATATTGACTGTGTGATGTTTACCAAAGAAAAAAGAAATAGAATTTCTTAGCATTGGAGACAAAGAATAGAATAGAATAGAATAGAATAGAATAGAATAGAATAGAATAGAATAGAATAGAATAGAATAGGATTTTTTTATTGGCCAAGTGTGATTGGAAACACAAGGAATTTGTCTTGGTGCATATGCTCTCAGTGTACATAAAAGAAAAGATACCTTCATCAAGGTACAACATTTACAACACAAATGATGGTCAATATATCAATATAAATCATAAGGATTACCAGCAACAAAGTTGCATTCATACAGTCATAAGTGGAAAGAGATTGGTGATGGGAACTATGAGAAGATTAATAGTAGTGCAGATTTAGTAAATAGTTTAACAGTGTTGAGGGAATTATTTGTTTAGCAGAGTGATGGCCTTCGGGAAAAAACTGTTCTTGTGTCTAGTTGTTGTGAAGTGCTCTATAGCGTCGTTTTGAGGGTAGGAGTTGAAACAGTTTATGTCCAGGATGTGAAGGATCTGTAAATATTTTCACAGCCCTCTTCTTGATTCGTGCAGTATACAGGTCCTCAATGGAAGGTAGGTTGGTAGCAATTATTTTTTCTGCAGTTCTAATTATCCTCTGAAGTCTGTGTCTTTCTTGTTAGGTTGCAGAACCGAACCAGACAGTTATAGAGGTGCAAATGACACTCAATAATTCCTCTGTAGAACTGAATCAGCAGCTCCTTGGGCAGTTTGAGCTTACTGAGTTGGCGCAGAAAGAACATTCTTTGTTGTCCTTTTTTGATGATGTTTTTGATGTTAGCTGTCCATTTTAGAACTTGCGATATGATAGAACCTAGAAATTTGAAGGTTTCTACTGTTGATACTGTGTTGTCTAGTATTGTGAGAGGTGGAAGTATGGAAGGGTTTCTCCTAAAGTCTACCACCATTTCTACGGTTTTGAGTGTGTTCAGTTCCAGATTGTTTCGGTCTCACCACAAGGCTAGTCGTTCGACCTCTCGTCTATATGCGGATTCATCATTGTCTCGAATGAGACCAATCACTGTTGTGTCATCTGCGAACTTCAGTAGTTTAACAGATGGATCGTTGGAGATGCAGTCATTGGTATACAGAGAGAAGAGAAGTGGGGAGAGCACACAGCCTTGGGGGGCCCCTGTGCTAATTGTACAGGTATTTGATGTGATCTTGCTTAGCTTCACCTGCTGCTTCCTGTTTGTTAGGAAGTTTGTGATCCATTTACAAGTCTGTTCCAGTACCTGTAGCTGGTTTAGCTTAGTTAGAATGATGGTATTGAATGCTGAACTAAAGTCTACAAAGAGGACCCTTGCATAGGTCTTTGGAGATTCAAGATGTTGTAGGATGTAGTGCAGAGCCATATTAACAGCATCATCTGTTGATCTATTTGCTCGGTATGCAAATTGCAAGGGGTCTAACAGCAGATCCATGATGGTTTTCAATGGGACAGCACTAGCCTTTCAAAGGTTTTCATGACTACAGATGTTAAAGCAACTGGTCTGTAGTCATTCAGTTCCTTGATGGTGGGCTTCTTCGGCACTGGGATGATGGTAGAGCATTTGAAGCAAGAAGGAACATAGCACATCTCTAGTGATTTATTGAAAATATGGGTGAAGATGGGGGCCAATTGGTCAGCACAGACTTTTAAGCAAGAAGGAGTTATCTTGTCTGAGTCTGGAGCTTTTCCTGGCTTTTGTCTGTGAAATAGGTCCTGCACTTCCTTTTCTGTGATCACTAGGGGTTGTGAACCCAATGGGATGGGGTCAGTTGTAGGAGGCTTGGCTGTTGTTGGTGTGTCTGAGATGGGGGTTGTGGAGATAGGTGACTGTAGTTTCCTTTCAAACCTGCAGTAAAACCTCATTCAGGTCATCTGCCAGTTGTTGATTACCTTCAGCTTGGGAAGGACGTTTGCCATAGCCAGTGATATTTTTAAGAGTTTTCCACATGTTTGCTGGTTCATTTGTTGAAAACTGATTCTTTAGCTTAGTGAGGAGAAAATCTGAGATGCTTCTTCAAATTATATTTCTTCCCTGGCCTCCATGTTTTTAAATCTAACTTTTGGTTATAAATCTTCCTCCTGCTCCTCAAGGTTAATCCTATTACCAATTACATTTTGATGCCTAATTACTATAGTTTTTCCTAAGACTATTGCCATGTGCAATATAGCAAAAGGGACCATGATAGCACATGACCAAGTTATATGAGTCAGAGAATCCTGAACATTTATTCATCTGTGCAGGACTGGATTAGATTTTAAATTTATAGGGGTTTTAACTGGTTTTAATATTTATATTATTTTTTAAGAATCTGGCTTTAGAATAAGTTTTTTAATGGTTATTTTAATTTGTACATAAATGTTTTATTTGCCTGTGAACTGCCCTGAGTCCTTCGGGAGATAGGGCGGTATACAAATATGAATAAATAAATAAATAAATAAATAAATAATGTGCAATATAGCAAAAGGGACCATGATAGCACATGACCAAGTTATATGAGTCAGAGAATCCTGAACATTTTCATTATGCCAGGTCAGGAAATCTAACACCCAACCTTTTTTTACATATTATTTGAGGAGTCCAATAAACACAAAACAATTATTTTTAACAAAACAACCTACTAAAGTCATAATAACACATTTCCTCAAACCTGGATCCACTGATTCCCCCCCACCCCCATTGATATTTCCAATGGATATCCCATCAGCTTGTGCAGTGAGTCCTTAAATAACTGATGCTATCTAAGAGCACGCAAAGAGCATAAGGACTCTACTCTTTATAACTTTGGCTAAAGAGTTTTACCAGATCCAGAAAACATGTAATAAAGCAAAATAAAAATATATTGCAGAGCCTAACATCCAGACAAAGTTATCATATAATAAAGAATACTAAATTATAAAAAAGTAATGCAACCTCAGTCATCCAAACTGTTGTCTCCTAAATTTAATTCTGATGCCTAATTCCCCTCACTAACAATATCTTTCTGACCTATCACAGATTTCCTCCACTGAATCTAACATCACTCATTATTCCACCTGTCCCCTATTGTTATTTTATTCCCTATTCTTTTAAAGCAATTGACAGGGACAAGAAAATCCTATCAGGCATAGAAAGACATGAAAGAAAGAAAGAGGAAGTAGATGAACTTTTTGCTAGTCAGCTAACTAAGGTATGTAGGAAGCACATCACAGTAGTAATGGGAGATTTTAACTACCCTGACATCAACTGGGAGACAAATTCTGCACCAAGTGGAAAATCCAACAGGTTCCTAACAAACCTAGCAGACAACTTTGTTTCCCAAAAAGTAGAGAAGGGAACAAGGGGATCAGCCATATTGGACTTAATTCTCACTAACAGAGATGAAATGATAGAAGGTATTGAAGCTATAGGAATCTTGGAGGCAAGTGATCATGCAATATTGGAATTCAACATTAAGCAAACACAAGTAGTAGAACAAAGTCAAACTAGAGTCTTGGACTTCAAGAGAGCTAATTTCAATAAACTCAGAGAGAGCTTGAGAAGGATTCCATGGATGAGAATCCTCAAGGGGAAAACAACTCAAGAAGCTTGGGAAATTTTGAAAAGTGAGATTATAAAAGCCCAGTCTAGCACAATACCAATGAGGAAGAAAAATAATAGATCTCAAAAGAAACCAGCATGGATGCATAAAGAACTATCTGACAAATTGAAAGACAAAAAGGACAAGTATAAAAAGTGGAAAGAGGGGCAAATAACTAAGGCAGAATATCAGCAAATAGCCCGAGCCTGTAAAGATGAAGTGAGGAAAGCTAAGGCTCACAATGAACAAAGGCTAGTGACAAAAATAAAAAATAACAAAAGAAGCTTCTTCCAACATGTTAAAAACAAGAAAAAAGTCAATGAAACAATAGGCCCATTGCTGGGAGAAAGTGGCAAGAAGGTGACAAGCAACAGGGAAAAAGCAGATCTACTTAACTCATTTTTTGCATCTGTCTTTACACAAAAGGAAAAAAACAACCCAACCTATCAAAAACAGCACCATAAAAAACAGATTAGAAACACAAGTTAAAAAATGCAGTGGAGTACCCCAAGGCTCTGTTTTAGGCCCAGTACTCTTCAACATCTTCATCAATGACTTGGATGAAGGGATAGATGGGGAACTCATCAAATTTGCAGATGACACCAAGCTGGCAGGAATAGCCAACACTCCAGAAGATAGGCTCAAGTTACAGAAAGATCTTGACAGACTTGAACATTGGGCGCTATCTAACAAAATGAAATTCAACAGTGAAAAAGTAAGGTTCTACATTTAGGCCAAAAAAACAAAATGTACAGGTACCGTACATGTGGTACCTTGCTCAATAGTAGTACCTGTGAGAGGGATCTTGGAGTCCTAGTGGATAACCATTTAGATATGAGCCAGCAGTGTGCAGCAGCTGCCAAAAAAGCCAACACCGTTTTGGGCTGCATAAACAGAAGAATAAAATCAAGATCACGTGAAGTGTTAATACCACTTTATAATGCCTTGGTAAGGCCACATTTGGAATACTGCATTCAGTTTTGGTCGCCACGATGTAAAAAAGATGTTGAGACTCTAGAAAGAGTGCAGAGAAGAGCAACGAAGATGATTAGGGGACTGGAGGTTAAAACATATGAATAACGGTTGCAGGAACTCGGTATGCCTAGTTTAATGAAAAGAAGGACTAGGGGAGACATGATAGCTGTGTTCCAATATCTCAGGGCTTGCCACAAAGAAGAGGGAGTCAAACTATTCTCCAAAGCCCCTGAGGGTGGGACAAGAAGCAATGGGTGGAAACTAATCAAGGAGAGAAGCAACTTAGAACTAAGGAGAAATTTCCTGACAGTTAGAACAATTAATCAGTGGAACAACTTGTCTGCAGAAGTTGTAAATGCTCCAACACTGGAAATTTTTCAGAAAATGTTGGATAACCATTTGTCTGAAATGGTGTAGGGTTTCCTGCCTGGGCAGGGGGTTGGACTAGAAGACCTCCAAGGTCCCTTCCAACTCTGTTATTATTATTACATGTGTACAAGGTCATGAGTACAGATGGGAAAAACTGAATATTGTCTATGGTTTTTGTGGTTTTGTTATTAAAAAAAATTACAGCCAAATTTTGGCTGTAAGCTTGCAGTATTTATCTACTGAGTGATAACATAACCTCACTATAAAGGTCAACAAATGATAAATTTGGAATTACAGCTAATCTATTGAAGGAAGTATAATACATTTGTATTTTGCAGGCAACTCACAACATAAATGCCATTGTTAAGAGCAAGCTATGAGTTTTTTGAAGGGAAATATCACATTTTCATTTATTATTTTGCACAGAATTCTCTCACTCTCTCACACATATTTTGCAACTGCATTATCAGTGGAAAGAAGGACAACAGTTGTTCCCTTTTCAATCATTTATTCTTGCCAGGTATAAATGGAGTTGAAGAAGAGATGTGCTGTGTTCTTGAAAAGGAATTATTGCAGCATCCTTGTGCATTCCCTAACTAAAATTTCAAAAATGAAGAGTCCAATCCTCCATATTATGAAAATCTGGTGACCTGCAGAACCGTGGTGCAGCTCAATCATATGCGGCAACAGAAAGCAAATAGGGACTTGCTTTACCGCAGAAAATATGGCATCAAATGTAAAGCAAGTAGAAAGCAGTTTTTCTCCCACTGCTTTTGAAAAAACAGAACAGCAATTTCTACACTATGTGTTGAGGCCTTTTTGAAATCATGCTGTAAGATATGCACTTTCCAAGTTTTGCCTTGGAAAGTTCAGTCATATTATTGAAGACATTCACTATTCTATGACTGCCTTTGTTCTTCCTTTAGCTGAATTATGACATTATTTAGAGGATAGGTCTGCTAAAATTCTCTGACGCCATCAACTTTCTGGCATTGCCAAATCTTTATTCATTTGAAGAATCTCCTTACTGTCAAGCTTCAAGTATGATGAAGGAGGCAAAACTATGCAGTTTCAGTAATGTTGATCTGGAATAAATACAAGATGTCAGAAACTGTAGGATGAATTTTCCAGCATTATTTATCGTATGTTAATGGAAGTTGAGCCTCCTGAAATAACTTGAAAGGTTTTTTCCCAGATTTCTTCACATCTGAATTAAGGTGCCATTTTTGAGATAAGCTGTCAACTGATTCACCCAATATCTTCTAATGATTTATTTATTCTTTCTTCCATACCTTTCTCTGCTTCACTAGAGATTCTAATACTAGCATCTTGGTCTTTAAGAACATCAATTTGCTCTAATAAAGTATAAGGTAAAGGTTCCCCTCACACATACGTGCTAGTCATTGCCGACTCTAGGGGGCAGTGCTCATCTCTGTTTCAAAGCCAAAGAGCCAGCGTTGTCCGAAGACGTCTCCATGGTCATGTGGCTGGCATGACTCAACACCAAAGGCACACGGAACGCTGTTACCTTCCCACCAAAGGTGGTTCCTATTTTTTCTACTTGCATTTTTAGGTGCTTTCGAAACTGCTAGGTTGGCAGAAGCTGGGACAAGTAACGGGAGCTCACCCCGTTACATGTCAGCACTAGGGATTCGAACCGCTGAGCTGCCGACCTTTCAATTGACAAGCTCAACGTCCTAGCCCCTGAGCCACTGCATTTGTATACAAACTGTTAAAAATAAAAAACAGGAAAAATTGCAATGTAAACTACACATTCTACATTAGAGACTGATGTCCCATTGGGAGCAGATTTGAACATTCTGCTTTTATTTGACCTTCACTTAGCCTAGAGGCTCACATGAAAGTCTGATAAGCATTCATTTCACCCAATCTACAAAGCAAAAGCCTGGAGATTACTGCAAATTGCATACAAACAGCTCTAATGGCTTTTTTAAAATTACATCAAATATGTGTATTTCAGAAGTTGGTCCTGGAAGAATTTTATGTTAGAGAGTAAAAGTCAGGCATGGAATAAAAAGTTCTAAATAATTTAAATTAACAGTTACAAAAAATAATTTGGAGAAAAAGCATACAAAGACATGTGTTAGGAGGCATTGTGAACATCAGCATTTACTGACAGATAAAAATGCCACAGTTCCTTAATCATGAATTAACTTTACTAGTAAAGAAACAGGTACAGTGTATTACACATTGTTTTTGCACACTGCACCTTTTAACTATCTTTTACTCTATTCCATTTTGGTGAACTGAAATAGCCCCCATATTTTTGTTTCATGTTTAGATATAATGGAACTGGGAGTCTAAAGTGGCACAACCACCCATTGGTTCCCATCACAGCTGTTTTATGAGTGGAAAATTGAGGTCACATACCTATAACTTGTAAAATACCACCTTGTTTCTACAGTTTCCAACTTGGCCTGTTGGAACTACTACAAATTTTTAATCCTTTCCTATCAAGATCTTTGGGAATACAATACTCTTGCCATGTTCATCATTTCATTCATATAGACAGCTTCCCATGTATCCTGGAGATTATTTACATTCTGACTTCTATCTAACTTTGCTAAATATTCTGCATGTCTAGCCTCCTGTCTCTTTAACATCTGCACATACTACTAACATACTCAATTGGGCAGTCTAAATATGTTGTAAGATATGCTTCACTATTTCCAAACTACTTCTGACAGTATAAGCAAATTTGCCAGCTTCTTGCATTTTCAGAAAGCTAAGACAAGCTTTTTACTAAGATTATTTGAAAGTATCACCATCTCTACTGTATCATCAAGGTTGACTCAGCCTTCCATCCTTCAAGGTGGGTAAATTGAGGATCCAGATTTTTGGAGGCAATATGCTGACTCTGTAAGCCACTTAGAGAGGCTGTAAAAGTGCTGTAAAAGCACTGTGAAGCAGTATATATTGCATTGCATTGACATCCTTCAGTCTCAAAAGACTATGGTATTGTGCTCTGGAAAGAGATCCTAAAACAGCATCTAGTGTGACTAAAAAGACCAATTCAAGAGTGGCAATCCCTTCCACACTAAGGGCAGATACATTCTGTCCTCTGCCCAGCCCCCAGATTTCACTGGTTCCGGGGCTGCCTCTTTGCCTCAGCCTGCCAAACAAATGTCTCTTCTAATTGGAGAAGGCCAATTCTACAGTGCCCTTCATTTTCTCAGAAAAGACCTGATGATGTTGAGGAGCTGAGGTGGACATCCACTCTTGGGGAGAATTTTATAAAGGCCGTCCCTGCTAAGCAAGTCAAAAGCCTTTGTAAAATCTATGAAGGCTATGAAAAGTGGCTGTCTTTGTTCCCTGCATTTCTGCTGCAACTGAAAAACCATGTCACTAATGGACTTGTTTGCTCGAAATCCACAATGTCATTCTGGATAGACTCTCTCTGCAAGCACCTGGAGCCTCTTCAGTACGACACAGGCAAGCAGTTTTCCTACAACACTAAGAACAGAGATGTCACGGTAGTTGTTACAGTCACCCCTGTCACCTTTGTTCTTGTACAGTGTGACGATATTTGCATCCTTCATGTCCTGTGGTACTCCACCTTCCCTCCAACAAAGACAGAAGATTTCATGCAGTTCAGTGGGGATGTTCTCTTTGCAGCACTTCAGAACTTCAGCAGGGATTTTATCTTTCCTGGATGCCTTGCCAGAGGCAAGGGAATCCAGGGCCGCATTTAGTTCTTCTAAAATTGGTTCACTGTCAGGCTCCTCCAAGACAGGCAGGCATTCAATGTTATTTAATGCTTCTATAACTCAGAGTAGTACTGCACCCAGCGTGCCATCTTCTGTGCTTGGTCCTGGATAACCTCACCTGTAGCAGACTTCAGGGGGCAGATTTCTTCTGTGCTGGACCTAAGGCCTGCTTGATGCCATCATACATCCCCTTGATGTTGCCTATGTCAGCTGCTATCTGGATCCAAGAGTAAAGCTGCAGCCAATAATCGTTAGCACATCTCCTGGCAGTCTGTTGGACTTTGCTATGAGCAGCTCGCAGAACCTGTAGGAACAGGCTTTATATGCAATTAGAGCTCTCCTTTTTTTCCTCGATGGCTGGTGTTAACTCCTCCAAATGGGCTTCAAACCAATCTGCCGTCTTTCTGATCTCCTTTCCAAATACTGACAAGGCGGTGTTATAAACAGCATTCTTGAAATATTCCCATCAATCAGATGCGTTTACTTCAGCCAGGCCTAGGAGAGTTTCCTTGAGTGCTTGTGCAAATTCCTCCACTTGTGCAAATTCCTCCACTTTGCCCTGATTGCAGGTCTTGTTGATGTCAATTCGTGGTCTTCCTTTCTTCTTTGAGTGATGCAGTCTCTTTGTTTGCAGTTTTATTCTGCTGCACACCAAGAGTGATCTGTATTGCAATCAGCACTCTGATAGCTGTGTCTGATTGTAATATTGGGGTGGTTGGAGAGCCTGCTGTGAAGCAATATATAAGTCTAAGCACTATAAGCAGTATATAAGTCTAAGTGCTATTGCTATTTCTGTCATCATTCCACCACCATGATAACACTCCAAACCACTAGAGATATGATTGCTTAAATAATGCTGGGCATACCTATCATATATTAGCCATTCAGTCCTGCCCATAAACATGTATTCCATGTTTTGTTTCTTTGCCGATGTATTAGAACAAAGCAGATCTACTATTTGTCAGTCTGTCTCTCTACCTATCATCTATCTTGCTTCTATCAAATTGAATAAGAAAAGCTTTCAAAAGTGGAAGAGTCTGCTTGATTTAGCAATATAATAAGTTACACATTTAATCATTCTAAATTCAAAATTTGTCATCTACTGGATTTTTCCACACCTGGTTGCCATAAATTTTTCTTCTAACTATGACATTTCACAAGCTCCTAACAAGTGTGTATGATTAGCCCCTTGTTGCAGATATTTGAGCATGTTTCAGCAGAGACAGGCAGGAAGTAAACAAATAAATAAAATGAATCAAAAATTCCCCGGAAAAGGCAATCTATTTCATGGTTCCTCATTGTCTCTGTTAGGAGACATAGGTAAGTGAGCTTTCCCACAACTGTGGGAATGTGTGTGTGTGTGAGTGTGTATGTGTGAGTGCGTGCGTGTGTGTGTGTGTGTTTTAATGTATGCATGCATGTATGCATTTAGTACTTTCAGTTTTTACTGAAATTGAAGTTATCAAAAAACTAAGAGTTCTATATGTTTCTTGATGGAATTTATTCATTTAAGTGTAAGCATGTACCAACTGTAGAGGAAAAATATCATTGAAAATTGGTTGTACAGTTTCCCTTAACAAAGGCTACTTTGTTAGGCAGCTTTCTACAAGTTTAAATGTATTGAAAGGGTGTCACAGCAAGGCAGAGGCAGGAGTGTATCCAAGAACTAAAGAAATTGGTCTTCTATTCCATGTAACACTGTGAGAATCTGAACAATTACTCGTGTTGTTATGCATAGCTTCCACATGAAAATTTGATTCTGGATGTTAGCAATTTGAGTGATACTTTGACCATCTCAGACATCTCAAGGCATCTCTATATCTTTCAAGGATCCAGTCCATTATCAATGGGACACCAATGAAGAGCAGTCAGAATCCTATAGCATGTTCCTTATGTCATTAATGCATGCAGAAACTTAGTCTCCTGGCTTTGTACTCAGTGGCTTTAGGCAAGTGAGCCTAAATTTATACAGATATAGCATAGAGCTCTGTGTTGTGTCCAGTTACAGATAGTCACTAGCAATTAGCTGATTTCTTAGAACAAGTTGCCATTTCAGTTTGAAATTAATTCTGAGGATTCTTCTGCCTGCAGATTTATATCTAGCAAAAATGGGAAATGAAGCGGAATAACTGTTATATTGTAGTAATTCATAATATCTATCAAATGAGTGCTGGATTTTTTTCCCGCCAAGTATTGAGTGGGTTTTTACCCCCACTTCATTCCATATTTATAGGCAGGATAACTGTAAATAAATTGCAAGAAAATTACTTTTCCACTGTTTCACAAAGATTTCCTTATCTAACAGGCACAGCTGTCATATACCTAAATGCTTTTATTTACAATACCTATACGTAAAAATGTTGGCAATACTCTCCTTTAATCAATACTTTCTGAATGTTAACTAACCTGCAAGTTTGGAACTTATTATAGCGGCCTGCACTCATTAATCTTATCCACCTCAAAATATTTCATCATTCTTGGCGTTACTGCCTCTGATGGCCATATCAAGATTAAGTGACTGAACTCTTAAGTCTCTAATTTTCTCTGCATTAAAGGTCAGCTTCTATCTCTAGTTTTTCACCTTTAACAAAAACCGAATGAGGGAAAAAGTCAAAATAAAGTGTAAAGTGGAGTTAAATAAATATGCTTTCCTAAGCTCTTAACTACATAGGCTTAGGAAAGAGATAAAAGGAAAAGTTCATCTTTTTTAAAAAAAGAATAAAACTTTCACAATTTACTTCCTTTATTGAAAATATTGAAGTTTAACTCAGAAAAAAATTTGACTTGTCAGATTCATTTGGTTTATGGTTGCCAAAGCTGATCTTGCAAAGTCTTGTTCCCACATTTATATCAGTTATGATCCAGCTAAATGGGAATCCTTGATTTCAATGAGAGATAACAAAGGACAGAATAATTACTTTGCATATGAGTCTGCATGATGTAAAAGAAAGAGAGAGAATAAGAAACACTAATCTCTTTCAGCAGGACTTTAATTTAGACTTCCACTGTATCTAGAATTATTTAATTCTTTACAAACAGTGGTTCTCAGCTATTATAACAAACAGTGGTTTCTCAGAGATTTGTTCAGATGTTCAGATATCATGGAGGCTCCAGGTGGATATAAATTATTTATTTTACACTGTTCTGCTCATGTCCCCAAATTATCTGATGGGATTCCTATAAAAAAATTACATATCATTTCAAATCTTTTATTCTCAAATACATCTTAGAAGCATATTGTCCTTATGCAGACAAAACAGCATTTCTTCACGTTTTTAAAGGGGATATTTTCAATATCCCATTCTATTCATATGAATTTGGAAATTCTATTCAATTAATACATAAATGCACAATAATTTTATCTCTCTACCATAGCAGCAAAGTCACAGTAACATTAGAAGGTGGTGAATCTTCTCACAGCTTGGTTAACTAATCCAGAACAAAATGCAATCCTTGATTCAAGGTTCCTTCATAGTGCATGAGACATTTTATATGTTGTGTTTGGGTTTTAAGGTTTTATTATTCAAATGTGGGGTACCTAGATTATTTAGAAAAGGTAGTTACAATGTTATGTACAAAGTAAAGTATAAATAACACTGTAATATCTCAGATAGATGTCTAGATACCCTAGAAGTAGAGGTGCCATACAAGGGATGTGGTGGCTCAGTGACTAAGACGCTGAGCTTGTCGATCAAAAGGTTGGTAGTTCAGGCATTCGAATCCCTAGAGTTGGGAATGACTAGCACATATGTGTGAGGGAAACCTTTACCTTTACCTTAGAGATGCCATATTTGTCACTGTGAGTTCAATTAATCTTATCTTGATGTACTACCTTTGTAAACTTCTCAACCTCTCTTGGAATCAGCTAAAGCTGCCAAGCAGGCTGACATGAGTATCCTTTCAAAAGTTTGATCTTTTGTTCAATGTCCTTTTCATATCTGATTTAAAGATAAAGAACCAGGTGATATGCTAGGGAATAGCAATATTGTGACTTGTTTTCCTTATGGGCTTGGAAGATGGAGCCCTCATGCTCTGTTGCATCTTTTCATTCAAATAAATGTGTAAATGTATTAACTTTTAATTTCGTCTGTAACCATTCTTTCCCAGTGGTGCGAACTAGTAATTGGATTAAAAGTTCCACATTGCTTATGCTAATTCTAAAAAATAGCTACTCCCAAATCACAAAGCAACACTGAATACAACTACTCCATGAATGCAGAACTTCTATGGAAAAAAAGACCTTTTTCCATCTGCTGGCTATGTATGTGAGCCGTGGTGACACAGTGGTTAGAATGCAGTATTGCAGGGTAACTCATTGCTTACTCCAGGAGTATGATTCGGACTGACTCAAGGTTCACTCAGCTTTCCATCCTTCATAGGTCAGTAAAATGAGAACCTAGATTGTTGGAGGCAATAGGCTGATGCTGTAAACCACTTTAAGTAGGCTGTAAAGCACTATGAAGCGGTATATAAATCTAAGTGCTACTGTCAACTTCGAACCAAACCTGGCAGCAACCATTTTCCTGTTCCTCAGTTGCCACACAGAAAGAGGAAGGGGTGGGGGAGTAAGTTGGAATGCCTTATTAGACACAACACAGAACTTTCTCTTGAGAACCATTTCTACTAGCAACAGATAATATTGGGGAAGGAGTGCCTGGAGAGCCTGCAAATGGGCCTAATTGACCAACGTTACCTGTGACACTTGGGGATGGGATTATTTCCTATTTTAATTATACTGAAATTGCAGGAAATATTTAGAGTTGGTTTTCCTTTAAAGTTGTGTCAATATGATGTACTCAATAAAGAAGTTCTTTGAGGAGAATTCTAGTCTCAGAGTTCTGATTTGCTTGGATCATTAGTCAGAATCCTGACAGTTACTGCTATGTGTACTATATACAGACAAGGTAACATACAGAGAAATTTAAACGGCAAAAAGGAATGGTGAAAAAATCAATAGAGGACTTATTTTCTCAGAACAGACATATGATTGTGAACTATCTTGCTGTAAACCTGACTTTTACAAATCTTATTAAAATGCATTGATTAACATTTATTAAATCATCACAAAAATAGTGCCTGCTCCTCATTCAGAATTCCATGTACTCCCTATATACTCAATAATGTGTGAGAGACATTCAATGTCCAGGCAAGTAAAGCATAAAATCACAGAGGATGAATCACAATTGTAAGTTAGAATTGGAATCATTGAAAAATACCCAATCTAAAGAATGTGATATTCATTGTGTAAATATAACAGCAGCAGCAGAAACAACAATAACAACAAAAATAAAGCTCTTGCCATAATTCTCCTGCAGATCAAATATTCAGAGTCCCCTAAAACCCATGAAATTGAAAACTGTGCACTGTTAAACTATTCTCACCGGAAAATCTCTCAAGAGATTGCAGAAAACAGCCTATTAAAAAATGCATTCTACAGTCTCATTTAACCCATCTCCTGGTAATTTGGCTATAACCTGTTTGGAAGGTAATATCAGATGACTTTACTTATAATACAAACAAATAGCTGAAGGAGAAAAAGCAAACAATAATCCTAAAGAAGGCACTCAACTTTCTGGAAACCATCATAGCAATTATGAGAAGTAGGCCATTTCACAGTGTGGAAAACATCTCAGTGAGATGTTCTGCTCTTACGTTATATAGGGGAAAAATATTTCATCCCTATTAGACAACATCCATTCCACAAAGATAATGAAAAGAAAAATATGCAGCAATTTCAAATGTACTTGTGGTAAATATTGCTAGGTTTTCAGCAGCGATCCAGTGCTACCTGAACAAAAATAAAATATTATCAATCAATCAAATCCTCAACTGGAATGACCACAGTAGAATTTCTGTCTCTCTGAAAAAACGTTTTTATGCTACAGAGCATTTATTTATTTATTTATTTTTATTTATTTGTCAAACACAACAGTATATATAAGTATAAGCATGAAATAACCATACGAATTGGATACAATCAAAGGGAACATTAGGACAGGAACGGTAGGCACGCTGGTGCTCTTATGCACGCCCCTTACAGACCTCTTAGGAATGGGGTGACGTTAATAGTAGATAGTCTTTGGTTAAAGCTTTGGGGATTTTGGGAAGAGATCACAGAGTCAGGTAGTGCATTAACAACTCTGTTACTGAAGTCATATTTTCTACAATCAAGATTTTCTACAATCAAGATTGGAGCGGTTAACATTAAGCTTAAATCTGTTGTGTGCTCGTGTATTGTTATGATTGAAGCTGAAGTAGTCTTTGACAGGAAGGACATTGTAGCAGATGATTTTATGAATTATACTCAGGTCATGCGAAGGTGGCGGAGTTCTAAATTTTCTAAACCCAGGATTTCAAGTCTGGTGGCATAAGGTATTTTGTTGTGATCAGAGGAGTGGAGAATTCTTCTTGTAAAACATTTCTGAACATGCTCAATTGTATTAATGTCCGAAATGAGGTGTGGGTTCCAGAGAGGCGAGCTGTATTCAAGAATTGGTCTAGCAAATGTTTTATATGCTCTGGTTAGTAGTGTAATCTTTCTGGAGAAGAAGCTACGCAAGATTAAGTTTACAACTTTTTTTTTTTTAATTAAAAAGTTTTACAGAAAATTTCCACAAATGCCTCCCCTCTCCCTCCCTTCCCCCCCTCCCCCAATCCCCCCCACCCGGACTCCCCAGAGCAAAATAAAGGGTATAACATCTAACAATCATAAGCTAGAATACGCTAACTATCCATAAACTCCCATCCCTCCCCTAGAGCCTTAAGTCCCCTTTTATATAAAGAAAAATATACAAATACAATTCTACAGTCTCATTTAACCCATCTCCTGGTAATTTGGCTATAACCTGTTTGGAAGGTAATATCAGATGACTTTACTTATAATACAAACAAATAACTGAAGGAGAAAAAGCAAACAATAATCCTAAAGAAGGCACTCAACTTTCTAGAAACCATCATAGCAATTATGAGAAGTAGGCCATTTCACAGTGTGGAAAACATCTCAGTGAGATGCTCTGCTCTTACGTTATATAGGGGAAAAATATTTCATCCCTATTAGACAACATCCATTCCACAAAGATAATGAAAAGAAAAATATGCAGCAATTCCAAATGTACTTGTGGTAAATATTGCTAGGTTTTCAGCAGCGATCCAGTGCTACCTGAACAAAAATAAAATATTATCAATCAATCAAATCCTCAACTGGAATGACCACAGTAGAATTTCTGTCTCTCTGAAAAAACGTTTTTATGCTACAGAGCATTTATTTATTTATTTATTTTTATTTATTTGTCAAACACAACAGTATATATAAGTATAAGCATGAAATAACCATACGAATTGGATACAATCAAAGGGAACATTAGGACAGGAACAGTAGGCACGCTGGTGCTCTTATGCACGCCCCTTACAGACCTCTTAGGAATGGGGTGAGGTTAATAGTAGATAGTCTTTGGTTAAAGCTTTGGGGATTTTGGGAAGAGATCACAGAGTCAGGTAGTGCATTAACAACTCTGTTACTGAAGTCATATTTTCTACAATCAAGATTTTCTACAATCAAGATTGGAGCGGTTAACATTAAGCTTAAATCTGTTGTGTGCTCGTGTATTGTTATGATTGAAGCTGAAGTAGTCTTTGACAGGAAGGACATTGTAGCAGATGATTTTATGAATTATACTCAGGTCATGCCGAAGGTGGCGGAGTTCTAAATTTTCTAAACCCAGGATTTCAAGTCTGGTGGCATAAGGTATTTTGTTGTGATCAGAGGAGTGGAGAATTCTTCTTGTAAAACATTTCTGAACACGCTCAATTGTATTAATGTCCGAAATGAGGTGTGGGTTCCAGAGAGGCGAGCTGTATTCGAGAATTGGTCTAGCAAATGTTTTGTATGCTCTGGTTAGTAGTGTAATCTTTCTGGAGAAGAAGCTACGCAAGATTAAGTTTACAACTTTTTTTTTTTTAATTAAAAAGTTTTACAGAAATTTTCCACAAATGCCTCAAAATACAGGATATAACATCTAACAATCATAAGCTAGAATACGCTAACTATCCATAAACTCCCATCCCTCCCCTAGAGCCTTAAGTCCCCTTTTATATAAAGAAAAATATACAAATACAATTTTTACTTTCTATTCATTCATAAGCTATTTGGTACTTCTTGGTCTGATATTTGTTTTGAATACAATCAATCCATCTTCTCCATTCCAGTATATATCTTTCTTGTGAATAGTCTTTCAGATACGCTGAGATTTTTGCCATCTCCACTAAATTCGCTACTTTTAATATTCACTCTTCCATGGTAGGCAGATATTCCTTCTTATAATATTGCACTACCAATAGTCTGATATTAAATTTAAGATCAATTTAGTCTCTATTGCCGTGCAGTCCGTAATTATACCCAATAAAAACAACTGCGGAATAAACTTTATCTTCTTTTTCAAAATATTTTGCATAACCCACCAAATTTTTATCCAAAATGCTTTGATTTTTTTACAAGTCCACCATATATGATAATAAGTAGCATCATCACTATCACATCTCCAACATTTAGCTTGCAAATTCGGATACATACAGGTCAGTTTTTTAGGATCTAGACGCCATCTATAAAACATTTTGTAAAGTTTACAACTCTTAAAGCCTTTTTGGTGATGTAGTTGCAGTGGGCTTTGGCACTTAAATCGTTTGATATGAAAACTCCAAGGTCTTTGACGGGATGAGGATCATCTACAAGGTAATGACCATCAAGCTTGTATTTAGTGTTCTGATTCTTTTTTCCAATGTGTAAGACAGAGCATTTGCTGGTTGAGATTTGGAGTTGCCATTTTTTTGACCATTCCGACACAAAGTCAAGGTCTTTTTGAAGGGTAGCTGCATTGTTGGTAGTGTTAAATAGTTTAACATCATCGGCGAAGAGAACACAATTACTTATAATATGGTCACAGAGGTCGTTAATGTATAATATGAAGAGTGTTGGTCCTAGAACGCTGCCTTGGGGGACACCGCTATTGACAGGAGCAGGATTTGATAGGACACCGCCTATTTTGACCACTTGTTGTCTGTTTGATAGGAACGCTGTTATCCAATTATGGAGGGGTCCGGAGATGGCGTAGGATTTTAGTTTTAGAAGAAGCTTGTCATGTACCACTGAATCAAAAGCTTTACAGAAGTCTATGTAAATTGCATCTATTGCTTTGCCCTGGTAAAGATTTGTAGTCCATATGTTTTTGCAGTGAAGAAGTTGTAAATAATTTTTTTCTGAAACCAAATTGTTTATTGGAGAGTAGGTTGTTTGTTTCAAGGTGGAGGGTGATGGATTGGTTGATGATTGATTCCATTACTTTGCAGGTGATGCAGCATAAAGAAATTGGTATTAATTTTCAACTAGGCTGGGGTCTCCTTTTTTGAAGACAGGAATGACGGTGGCTAGTGAACATAGTTTGAGAAGAGAGATGGTCCTGAAAGATTTTTCAAAGATTATGCTTAGGGGTTTTGCTATAACAGTGGAAAGCTTTTTTAAGAAGTATGCACATAGACCATCAGGTCCAATAGATAGAGATAGTTTCAGTCTGTGAAGGGCCTTTTCAACATTATCTTCTGTGAAATCTATTTGTGTTAGATCGTTGTAATCCTTGTTGGTACGACTGGGGAATTTTGGGTATGAGCCATTACTGTTAACAAAGACTGAGCCGAAGAATGTGTTAAAGAGGTTTGCTTTAACTGTTTCATCATTACATTCTTTACCATTAGATCCTTTTAGGGATGGGATGGATCTCGAGTCTTTAAGTTTGTTGTTTACAAAATTATAGAAAGCGCGATTGGATTTTGTGCGCAGAAGGTCTTCTTCTTGTTTGATGTGGTAATTGGTGCATTCAGTCTTTATTTGGTGGCATATATTTTTGTAGCGGTTTTTAACGTTGGCTACATAGCCAGTTTTGTTTTTTTGCCAGAGGGATTTTTTTTTGGATTGGAGCTTTTTTATTGAAATGGGTAATTTGGTTTTCCTGATTTTGGTGGTGGCTTGTGGTACGTATAGTTTAATGACTCTATAGTGGTCTTCAGCAGTGATACAGTTAGAGAATAGAATTTGCCAGTCAAGAAATGAGAGGTCAGTGTCTATGAGATCATAGTTGGCTTTTTTGAAGTTATAGTTTGTTGTCCATTATTATGGATATTTTTGTAAGGGCGTATATTGAGGCAAAAGTCTATCATGCTGTGGTCACTGTTGGAAAAGGGTTCTTTTATTTGTAGTCCATAAATTGAGTTTGCGTTATTGCAGAAGATGAGGTCAAGGCAGTTGTTGAGTCTTGTATTGTTGGTTACTAGTTGATCAAGACCTAGATTTGTAACAGCATTATACAGGGTAGTATGGATGGGTTCAGTTGTACATTCATTTGTTATCCAATTAATAAGAGGTAGGTTGAGGTCACCCAGGAAGATGAGAGGATAAGGGCAGGAGGCACCCATGTTAGTAGTGTGGTTAACATGTTTGCATGTGCAATGTCGTAGTCAGGAGTTCTGTAGCATAGCAAGAAGCATTAATGTGAAGTTGCAGAGGATCATTTTCTTTTTCATTAGCTTGAAGGGTTGGCTGGACACCTAAAATAATTGTGTGTGTGTGTGTGTGTGTGTGTGTGTGTGTGTGTGTGTGTGAGAGAGAGAGAGAGAGAGAGAGAGAGTATCTGTCTATCTGTGCACATCTTCAAGGTAGTGTTGATTTCTGGCAATGGCTTGGATAAGTTTCTTCAGGATATAGTAGAGTATATGTTTGTTTGTTTTTTGCATTTATATCCTGCCCTTCTCCAAAGACTCAGGGCGGCTTACACTATGTCAAGCCATAGTCTTCATCCATTTGTATACTATATACAAAGTCAACTTATTGCCCCCAACATCCTCATTTTACCTACCTTATAAAGGATGGAAGGCTGAGTCAACCTTGGGCCTGGTGGGACTTGAACCTGCAATATTGCAAGCAGTTGCTGTTAATAATAGGCTGCTTTAGGAAAGAAGGGAGGCTTTTCATACATATTGATCCAGAACAGAACCTGTATATATATAATTGTATGAATGTTTGGGAACTCTTTTTGTGTGTATAAGATGAATTCAACATGAAAAATCTCTGTAGAACTCACAATTCTTTTTTTTTTTTAATTTACATTTGTATCCCGCCCTTCTCCGAAGACTCAGGGTGGCTTACACTATGTTAGCAATAGTCTTCATTCTATTTGTATATTTATATACAAAGTCAACTTATTGCCCCCAACAATCTGGGTCCTCATTTTACCTACCTTATAAAGGATGGAAGGCTGAGTCAACCTTGGGCCTGCAGTACTGAACCTGCAGTAATTGCAGGCAGCTGCTGTTAATAACAGACTGCATTAGCAGTCTGAGCCACAGAGGCCCCTCTGATTCATTGTGAGTATGTGCATAGGCAATATTTATAAAGATTTTCTTCTTAATGTACTATTTTTATTATAAGGTATTTTATTGTATGTTAGAACAGTACAATCCTATTACATATGAAAGTTAGTGGTATTCAGTTCACTGGAGATTACAATAATTCTACAGTAATTCTATAATAATTACAGTAACAGCCTTTTCAATTAAATTCGTATCAATTAAACTACATCATATGAGCTTTTCTCCTTCTCACCCTCTCTGTTTACATTTGAATTTTGCTCATATTCTTTTCCAACATTGTTTCTTTTATCTGCCAGTATTGCTTCATTTTCCATTTGTTTAAAATAACATAGGATTCTTTCCAACATGATACAGAAAACAGAAATGGAAGAATCTTTTAACAGCTGAAAGTAATCTCTACAAATTCCAATCAGGTACCTGCCAAGATACAAAGTTGAAGTTCCACAAAGATGCAAGTTTACTTCATTTTCTTTGTCTAACTTGCTGATGCTGCACATTGGAAAGGTTGCTCAGTGATTAGTTCAACTAGGAGATTCCTGTGGGACTAAAAGTAATAACCGCCCCCCTTCCCAGCCAGAAGTGGACATGAACAAGTAATATGTGTATTACTAAGAAGTATATGCCTTGGTTATTCTCATTCAAGCTATCGCCCTTAATGTACCATCTCCTTGTTTCTTGAGTTGTCTTTCATTGTGAGTAATTCTGGGAATTCTAGTAAATTAGAATTACTGAATTCTAGTAATTCAGTAATTCAGTAATTCTGGGAATTGAAGGTTTAAACCCATCTGGAATTGAATGCACTAAACTGGTTAGGACAAACAAAGAAGAAGTGTGCCTTTCTTTTCCAGGTCACAACTACTTGTGGAATGGTATCCAAAATAGAGGTTGAGCTAAATAGGGTCGGGCTATTTACGGGACCGTCTGCTGCTACCGAATACCTCTCACCGACCCGTGCACTCTCACAGAGAGGGACTCCTCAGGGTGCCATCGGCTAGGCAGTGCCGTCTGGCAACACCCAGGAGAAGGGCCTTCTCTGTGGGGGCTCCCACCCTTTGGAACGAGCTTCCCCCAGGACTTCGTCAAATTCCGGACCTCCGAACCTTCGCCGCGAGCTTAAAACTCATCTATTCATCTGCGCAGGACTGGACTAGATTTTAGATTTTAAATTTAAACTGGTTTTAATGGGTTTTATTATGTATACTGTTATTTTTAATTATTCGGCTATTTGGAATAAATTTTTTAATTGATGTTTTATTTTGTATTTATATGTATTTTTTATCTGCCTGTAAACCGCCCTGAGTCCCTAGGGAGATAGGGCGGTATAAAAATATGATAAATAAATAAATAAATAAATAAATAAATAAATAAATAAATAAATAAGCCAAAATCACAAATACAAACTACCTGCAAACAGAAATAGAACAATTGTGGCAAAAGAAAAAGAAGATAGCAACTAAAGTAATAGGTGCCTTGTGTGAAATCTCAGAAAAACTAGAGCACTGGTCTAATACAAAAGGCAGCTTCACATAGAAGAGTTTACATCCTCTATGGCTGTCTATGGAGATTCTCAATAACAAAGCATGTTATTAGAATCATGTACTTCAATGTTGAATATTGAATATCAATATTGAATGTTGAATATTGAATATCAATATTGAATATTGAATATTGAATATTGAATATTCAATAAGGGACGCGATGGCTCAGGGGCTAGGATGTTGAGCTTGTTGATCGAAAGGTTGGCAGCTCGGCGGTTCGAATCCCTAGTGCTGCCGTGTAATGGGGTGAGCTCCTGTTACTTGTCCCAGCTTCTGCCAACCTAGCAGTTTCGAAAGCACGTAAAAATGCAAGTAGAAAAAATAGGGACCACCTTTGGTGGGAAGGTAACAGCGTTCCGTGCGCCTTTGGTGTTGAGTCATGCCAGCCACATGACCACAGAGATGTCCTGGACAGCGCTGGCTCTTCGGCTTTGAAACGGAGATGAGCACCGCCCCCTAGAGTCAGCAACAACTAGCACATATGTGTGAGGGGAACCTTTACCTTTACCTTTACCTTTTACTTCAATATTGGAAGTCTAGTTGCTACTGAGCCTCCAATGACCTACCAAATTTGTTCTCTTTGTTGTCAAAGGAGAATGACAGGTCATGGTTGTCACAAAGGTGCTTTCTTTTTCAAAAGGCAACTTGACTTTTTTGGTTTTTTTCTTTGAAAACATTTTGCTTCACATTTAAGAAATGTCTTCAGTTCTAACTAACTTGTGGGGAATTATTAGTTAGAATTTAATGTTAGTTAGAACTGAAGAAGCTTCTTGGATGAGAAGTGAAACATTTTCAAAGAAAAAAACCAAGGAAGTCCAGTTGCCTTTTGAAAAAAACAAAAAACCCACTATGGATAGGTTTAAATCTAACAGCACTAACAAATAATATCTTCCTATTCCAGGTTCTTTAGAAGAACTCAATAGGTAGAAATGCAAAATCCAATCTAACCATCTGGTTGACTATGCAATGAACCATATAATAACCATATAATAATTTCCAGTTAAAAAAGAAAGGTGGCTGTTGATCCATGGTGACTTCATGTATCTGGGCAACAATACAGAAGAGGCTTGCTACAGTCTTCTTTCAATTGTTTTAATTCCATTTAACAAAACTGGGAATATATTTATTATCATTACATTCCAAGCACACATTTTATAATTTCATTCTCCTAAGACAACAAAGAGAACTCATTTTCTAGGTCTTTGGGGGCTCAGTAGCAACACATGGAACTAGACTTCCAATACTGAAGTGCATGATTCTAATAACATGCTTGAAAATCACAATGCTTTTGAATTAAGCATCAAGCAGGCATGGGAGATGCAGAAGGCTTTCTACAGGATGAAAGGATTTAAGCATTCCAATTCCTGCTGTAGCACCACTAAAAGTTCCTATTTCCTTCAATGCCAGAGAAATTTAGAGAGGGTAACAACTCCCCTTGGAACTAAGGGAAGGCTTTTTCTTAACCCTATTGATTTTAAGTGAGGAATTTACTACTAGCATTTATTGCAGTGGCAGCTGGAGAACAAAGATTTCATTCTGCTCTCCCCTGAATATAATTTCCTTCCTTCTCATTGCCTTTATGTGTGTATGTGTTTTAAGAGCAATTTCTTTATATGCCCCATCTTTGGGATAGCCTGATGTCAACCTTGCAAGGTAGTCCATACAAAAAGTACATCCCAAAGTACTGGCTCTAACATGATTGTAAGTTTCCATTAAGGGACTCTTGCAACTCTGAAAGTACATGTCTTTCCCCTTTATTTTACAGCGCAACAAGCCGTTCTGAGATAGTTGTTGTGCCTCCATGCCTTCTATGAGTTCTGTTGCCACTTGTTTGACAATTGCCTAATTTGTGGCTCTTCCATCTGTATCCCATGGTCATTTCCACCTACTATCAAATCAAATCGAGTCAAATTGTATATCAAATCTTTATTATAGTCAAAGATCAGAAAGGTGGAGGAAAGAATTTAAAAGCATCAAAGTCAAACATTACATTTCAAAAGCTAAAACGTACTGTATAAAACCCAAAACCAATAAAATCTCAAATGTATTTAAAAGGAGGGAATAGAAGCAAGAGATAAGTGTAAGGGAGCATGGCAAACACAGATCTATCACAATACAGAGCACTGTAGAATGATGAACAGGTCATCTTCTGATGGATTTCAAGTGCTGCTACACACAATCTGACAACATTATATGTTGTAGCAGAGTTGTATCTAAAAGCAGCAGGCAAGTGTCAAATTGTCCTGGGTATTTATGCAATAATGCTGAGATAAGACTAGTACAAATGTCTCTGAAATGCAAGCATTGGAGAAGTACATGTTATGTTGCTTCTATGTGTCTAAAGTCACAGGAATTGTTTCTCCAGGGTGGAGATCTTGTATCAACCTTCAAAGATAACTGAGGGAAAGACATAACATTGTGCAAGAGTAAATGCCTTCCAGTAATTAGGTAATTCAGGATTAAGTATGTATGACATAGGGCAGGGAACCTACCAGCTGGATTCACTGGCAATAAAGTTGGGGCTTGGCTAGGTCCAATTGGCACTCTTAGTCTGCTACATCTATTTAATGAGTGCATTAGCCAGCTCATATCCCATGCTGAGCAGAAATGGAAAGAAGACCAAGCATGAGATTTTGGTTGCCACTGTCTTTTCTCCTGTGGACTGAAAATAATTTCTCATGGTTAATAGAGCAAGGACAAGGGGGAGGGGGGAAGGATAGTTGAGTATGGTCAACCCTTACTCTAGTCTCCCCTTTCATAATAATGACATTAGAAATTAGAAGCACATTTTGAGAGTGGAAGGAGCAATCTGAAAAACTTGGTTTGAATAATTTCTAATAAAATAAAGTTGGGTCCAGTTAAGAAGTTGTGCTATTGGCTTAGCTTCAAATAGTTTGAGTGCTGCAAGCATATGGTGGCCACTCTTGTTTTGAAGTTGGTAGTTGAGTTTCTCTGTGCATTTTCAGCAATGTAGTCCCAAATTCCACATACCATGACATCTGGAGAGAAGAGATGCTTGGGCCCTTTGGTTTCTCTTTCTTTCTACAAGGGAAAACCATGCAGAGTCATTGGGAGTCAGGCAGCATAAAAATTTAATAATTTCAAGCCCCCATTCTGATTCCAAATGAATATTCAGACACACAAGAATTTTTAAATCACAGATTTGATTCTTATGCGATCATCACTAATAGTGTTACCACTGCTGTACAGGTAAAGAATTCTTCTTGGGATATAAATAAAAACATCTAGTAGTTTGTATGAACTGGAGAAAAGGATATATAATATTAAAACTGGTTGATTAAAATTGTTAATGATTGGTTGGATTTAGCTTCAATTTTTGTGGTTCAATCTTAATACATGTTAAAAACAATAAACACACATACAACAATAACAAATTTAATAACATTTTCCTTATTTATTGTATTACTGTTTCCATAATTCGAATAGTCCCCAATATACTGTACTTGAGTATGTACTTATTACTTGATTACATGAAAACTTGTCAATCAAACAAGATGACAACTGATAATATTTTCCAACCAAAGTAACATATTATTCACATGGAACTTACGAACAAGAAAAAAAAATATTGATTATGAGTTTTATTGGTTTTATTCAATATTTCTGGGCATTTGACCAAGACAAAAGAAACTGTAGGCAATTGTCATAAAAACCCAGTACTACCCAACCAGTACTACCCAACCAAAGCAATACTTCTCAACTTTATTATAAGACTACAATAATCATTCTTATCTTGATATTACAATAAATAGAGTAGAGAAAGCAATGTCAATTCAGACATCAGATTTAAGAGCAAATCACCGCATATGCAAATACTACTTTTGTTTCAATTGTGCCGTAGTATTTTGCCAAGAGTTTTAAAGCTTAGAACCTCTTAAGCCAGTCTCTATTTTGGATGCAGATGACATACCATTAAAACCAACTGTAGACAAGATTTTTATATTTTATAATTTTCCATTTTATATTGTCTCTGCTTACAGCTCCATCTGTGATTTATTGCACTGGCAGAAAATACTTTAAGATAGGATATAGCTTTTCTAATACATTGCCACAACAAAGCTTGATTTCATTTGATGACTTCATGAATAACATTCCAAGAAAACCATGCTGTGGGACAGACAATTGTACAGAGACTAGAATTATGGAATTGATCTAGCTGCCTTATTTCTGTATTTAAACATTTATACGACCCTGTTTAGGCATGGCTGTCACAAGTCAGGCTTAGAAGAGACCAGAAAAATTTGTTCAGGGAGCTGTCCTGAAACCATTTTAGCTACTGATGCATTGTTTAACATTTAGTTTCCACCTTGGAAAATAACATTATAATGGATGAGAAGTTTTATTTCTTGTTTTTCAGCACTGTTGTTGGATACAAATTCCCAAATCAGTTTCTAATATAAAAATATAAAGCAATAATAACAAGGTGATAACAAGGATATTGTAGTGAAATCACACCTGGAATAACAATTGTTGGACCAATTAAATCAAAATTAAAACCGACGTTTTATGCAAAAAAACAAAATCCAGGTGGATCCATTATTTGGTAACCACCCTTCATTTCTAAAATGAAGCTCCTGTGATCAGCCTGGCTTGAATCAATAGGTCTGCCCCTAATGAACTGTGATGTTGAACAAGTGGAGCTCTTATATTCCAAGTTAGACCACTGATTTATGTCAAGCTTACGGATCTTTTTCCTACAGAGGCTACAGTAGGTAGCAATCTTTCCCATTTTAGATTAAACAGTGGTAGAAATCCTTCTCTTAAATTGCCTCACCTTCACTTTTCATTTTACGTTACTTCAAAGCTTTAGAACAGGGGTCCCCAGACTTGGCAGCTTTAAGACTTGTGGACTTCAATTCCCAGAATTCTCCAGCCAGCTGGCTTGAGAATTCTGGGAGTTGAAGTCCATAAGTCTTAAAGCTGCCAACTTTGAAGACCTCTACTTTAGAAAGTAGATCAGTATTTTTATATCCATTTGTAGCTTGTCCTTTACAAAAGTGCTCATAGGCCCCTTCTCATAAATCCATGTCACAGCAGTTCCATGACAGTGACGGCGCACCTACTTTTTGCTAAAAATATAGTCCTAAATGTTGATATCTTCATATAGCACTGGAAAATTATATCGTTATATTTCTACAAAATGTTAGCCAGTCAGCTTTTGCAATACTGACACTACATTCCCATGTGAAAGAAAGTATTCTATTTTTGCCCTATGACCCACAATTGTCAATAAATTATTTAAATCTTCGATGTCATTATATTAAAGTGAATACAAAAGTCATACTTGATAGGCACATCCAACGTCTGGCATCATGTCTTCAAAATAACTGTATGCTAAAACAACAACAATAAAGCAGACATTTTCTTGCCACTGTCAATCTGCCTGACATTTAAAGGATGATTTATTCATTGCAATTATATGTCCTGTTCCAATAAAGTCTTACTTTACAATGAAAAGATAGATTTGAAGTATAGATATATTGCAAATAGATTTTCATGATTGAATTACTTTAAACCAGTTAGTGTTAAATTAACAAAATACATTTGCTTAAGTATGTGTCTCAAAGAGTACCCAGGAAAGAATTATATTGGGGTAATACTAATTCATGAATATATTATATGAATGAAAGTTAAAAGATATTGTATATAACATAAATTGTAGTGCTTACTCAGTATAAAATATGAACACAAGTAAATAGTAATAAAACTGTACAGGGGTGTGTGTGTGCGCGCGTGATGGTACGTGGGAATAATTTGAGAGACTTGAGGAAGAGCTACAGATTAGATAATTGTCTCATCCCACAGAAGATTCCCTCATCCCTCCCTAGTTTCCTGTAAGGTGAAAGTAAAGGAGGAGAGAAATGCTTTCAGACTTGCAACTTTCTGATACTGAAAACTTACAATAAAGATAGTGTTAGAGCTCATCTGAACTACCTGGAATTGTTGACAGTATATTTATGTAAGTGTATTCTACAGCTGGTCAAAAATGCAGCAGGGCAGTCAGTTTTGGGTGTTAGGCATATGGAGCATAAACTGCATCTCCCATGACCAATTCAAGGTGCTGGTAATCACCTACCCTGTTTTCCCAAAAATAAGACATTCTCTGATAATAAGCCCAATCGGGCTTTTGAGTGCATGCACTAAAATAAGCCTCCCCCCAAAATAAGCCCTCCTCGAAAACATTTAAATGCGGAGCAAATCTGATGGGGCTTATTTCAGGTTTCAAAAAAATATAAGACAGGGTCTTATTTTTTGGGGAAAATGGTATAAAGCTCTCCCTGGCATGTCACCAAGATGCTTGGGAGGCAATCTTTTTCTTATTGTTTCTGCTTGCCCCACCAGTTCTAGCAGAGAGGATATACTGTAGGTCTCTTCTATTAAACAACGACATCTTTGGGAGCTTCTTTCTCAGTGACAGCACTTTCCCTGTGGAACACTATTTCCTCAGTAATTTAGATAGCCCCAACCTTGTTAACCTTTCACAAGGCATTGAAGACCTGGCTGTTTTTCCAGGCATATGAATCAAGTGATTAGTTCACCTCTATTATTATTGATGGTGAATGTTTATCTTTGGGTATTGGGAAACTGTATGTGTTGATTTGTGTCAAGACCTGTCAGAATTATAAAGTAGCATTATAATGTCACAACACAAGAGCCACTCTTTACATCCTTGTGTGCAGCACTAGAACACAAATATAAAAGAAGTGTTCCAATGTAATGGGATTTTTTTTAAATTATTTGCTATACCCTTATCCTCATGATGCTACCAGTTAAATGACTTTGAGGAAACTTCTAGAGCAAATCTTAAAATGTGTCCTGGGCTAAAACTCTAATATCTGTAGTTGAGAAATGAGGTGATATGACATTGGAAATTAATTTCACATCAGAGGAATGCAACTTTTAGTTGCTGAGCCACATTCTTCCTTGTAAACTTTGGGTGTGTCATGTAGAGGCTGCCAAAAGTTTATATGAAATTGTAATCTTAGCACAACTGAAAGGGAAAATAATGAATAAGTAACTAAAGAATGTTCATATGAACACTTAAGGTTCTAGGTTAATGTAAATCATTATAGATTTTGTACTCCAAACAAAATGCCTTCAATATATTATTCCAAGGCCAAATGATTGCAGGCCTAGAAAAAAATGTGTACCCAGGGTTAGATATATGTCAGTAGGATACAAGTTATATAGGCATTTTCAGATGTTACACATTCTTCTATTACGTAGAATCTAGTATAGAGGAAAGTCAAGAAGTCCTTCTCAAGAGAAGGAACAGGCAATTAGAGGATTAAACAAGGATTAGCTTTGCCCAGAGCAAGCATGACCCAGACCCTTCTCCACATAATCACTGAGTTCATTAAGAGGGATTATTCTATTGTGTCACCTCTCCATATTAATCTGAAAATGAAATCTACATTTAGCTCTGTCTGTGCTCTGATCCTTTAGACATAGCAAACGTTCGGGGATTATTTCATCAGAGGAAGTTTGGGTCAAAGGAAATTAACACTGGTTAGAGTGATGTATCCTAGATAGATTTCTATAAGACTGGAGACTTTCAAACTGAATTTTAAAGGTTCAAAGTCAAGACCTGGATGTCCCTGATTCTTCTTGATGATATTAAATTTAGGAAAGAAAGTCCACTCTACCTTACTATTTGCATTTGTAGGACAAGAGTCCATTCTAGCAGCTTTGGAAGAGCTTTTTTATTTTAAGAAAATTCAATTTGTATTGTCAAGCTCTCCTAATTGACACAGTCTTTGTATGAATCTTTCTCTAATTTATACGGCATTTTGTTTAAGGGGCTTCTGCTGTCAGTTTATGCTAATACAAATTAACCTAACTGAATTCTTTTGCAAACAAATTTTACTGCTGCAAACTCTTTTTTTTTAAACACAGTCATTACTGTTTGTATGGAACATTCAGTTGCATCCTTTTTTTTTTTGATACATAGTGCATTTGTTTCTGACTGAAGGAAAGCAAACTCTTTATTTAATGCTAATCTCTCTGCAGTTACAATCTTCAATGGAATGGAAACTATTTTAAATGCAATCCATGGGGAAATTATTTGGCATCTTTTGTTCTAGCTCTGCTGGATTTTGACACACAGCAAGCAGTACAGTTCATTTCCTAGCATCTTCCTAAAACCACAATGCTGAAACTCATAAGAAGTTTGATTACACCAAGTGCTTAACATATTGCAAAAGCATACATTAGAATCCAAACAGAATGGAAGCTTTACTATTAGGGAAGTCTTATCTTCACAAACTTAGTGTAGCTATGAAGTTCTCTAAAATATTAAACAACAAAAAGAAAATATTCAGAGCATACATAACAGTTGCAATAATATTCTCATAGTAAATTTTCTTTGGGTTATCCTGCAGGATACAGGTGGTCCTTGACTTAGGACCATAATTGGAACTGGTAAATTCATCTTTAACCAGGATGGTCATTAAGTGAGATATCACATTTGATATTCACTTGATTTTACAACCATTTTTTTTTTGCTGCCATCATTAAGGAAATCACTGGGGTTGTTAGATAAGTGAACAGTACAGTTGTTTTTAGCAAATTTGGCTTCTGCCTTTGAATTGGCTTGTTGGAAACTGGCGGGGAAAGTCGTAAATTGTAATCACGTGTGTGATGGTTATAATTTTGAGGATGGTTCTTTTTTTACAGTCTCATCATAACTTTGAAGTTTTATGAAATGAAATGAAAGTTAAGGACTACTTATCGGTCTGTTTAGAATTGATTGTCATTTAGAATTTCCTTCAGATGTATACTACTATGCAAACTTTGTCACATAACATAAAATTACTTCAGCTCAGCGTGAGAGTAAATCATCTATCAAATGCATTTTCCACTTGGAAACATAAGACCTGTCAGAATGTTTACTTTAAAAAAAAATTATAGTGTAAAAGCAACTTGTGGCTATGTTAATCCAATATACTAATTTAGTATCATTAGTCCATCATAAATTCAACAGAAAATAAAGGGAAAATGCATTCTTAGACATCATTCAAATTGGCTGTCCCCTTGTTAAACAAACAAAATATGCATATAATGAAAACTATAATGTAAACATTAAGGTAAAGGGCAACTGTGATTGCTTTTTCAAAAATCTGTAACTTTTTCTGAATTGTTAACCTTCTAAAATATAATTGATTTTTGAAACTTTGCAATGCTTTTTTAGTCATGGTCACAAATATAATAAATCAAAGACAGAGTTGCATATGTAGAAATAGGTAAAATGTTAAAAAAGTTGTAAAATTAATTTATGATGGTATCATAGTAACCAGCACAGTTTTCTGCCTCCTTACCTGACTTGCAAAGTTAACCTAACTGAAGAAAAATGTGTGGGATATATCTAACAAATCTATTTTGAAATCCGCTCATCAATCAAAACTTTTGCATAAGGGCTTATACATGTTCATTCTTAAAATGTGAAAGCTGGAATGGAGAATTTATTATTGTTGTTTTTGCAAAGTAAAGATAAGAACCTGCCCAGAACCAAAAAGATGTGTACTTGAGAGACCCCTACCAGATATGCAATTTTGTGGGGTATACACAAAGTTTTTTTCTCTGAACAGTCACAGAATCAGATTCATTCAGATTAAAATAAGAAATCCTATTTTAATGAGCAGCATAACACTATGATTATTGCTATAAGCTACAAAAGAAATTATATTGGGTTTGGCTAGTCTAGAGAAAAGGACTAGTGAGGACATGATATCAGTATTCCAGTATTTGAGAGGTTGCCACAAAGAGGAGAGGGTCAACTTATTTACCAGAGGGCAGGACAAGAAACTATGGATGGAAACTAATCAAGGAGAGAAGCAACCTATAATTGAGGAGAAACTTCCTAACACTGAGACAATTAACCAGTGCAATATCTTGCCTTCAGAAGTTGTGGCTGCTTCATTGCTGGAAGTTTTTAAGAAGAGACTGGACAGTCACTTATCTGAAATGATATAGGGTCTCCTGCTTGAACAGGGGGTTGGATTATAAAAAACTTCAAGGTCCCCTCTAGCTCTATTGTAATTGTATAGGGATGTATAAGAGAAATGGAGACAAGAATAGTAAACTTTATTTCATTACCAGAAAAAGATCCTGCAGATGGTGGATTATAGTAATAGCATTTAGGCTTATACATCCATAGCACTTTAGCCCCATAGCACTTTACAACTGTCTCTGGGCAATTTAAATGTAGAAATATTATATGCATATTTCCCCCAACAACCTGGATCTTCATTTTACCAACCTCAGAAGGGTGGAAGGCTGAGTCCACCTTGAGACCTATCAAAATCAAACTCTGCTGTGGGCAGAGTTTGCCTGAAGTACTGCACTTTAACCATTATGCCACCAGATTCCAGAAATCTTGAAAAGGATTTCCTTTTCATCTTTGTTGGACACAGGAAATAAGCAGTTTAAAACTGTGGTGAAGAAAAGGCCTTTCAGGTGACAGGACTCTTTACAGGACTCTATCTTTGTTGACATTTGTTTTCCTGAAAGCAGAATCTTCAGCCAAAGTTCCTAGTGGTTAGTCTTGAGATTTGTTCTGATCTAGGCTTCCTTAGAAAGTATCAAGCACAATCTTAGTCCTGGCAAATCTCTTTTATTCATAGAGCTGTGAATTATTATCATTCACAGTCCGAAAGGCTTCACAAACAGTCTTTCAGGGGAATGTTTATAAAGACTCACCTTAACTCATAACATAACATAACATAACAACAGAGTTGGAAGGGACCTTGGAGGCCTTCTAGTCCAACCCCCTGCCTAGGCAGGAACCCTACACCATCTCAGTCAGATGGTTATCCAACATTTTCTTAAAAATTTCCAGTGTTGGAGCATTCAAAACTTCTGCAGGCAAGTCGTTCCACTTATTAATTGTTCTAACTGTCAGGAAATTTCTCCTTAGTTCTAAGTTGCTTCTTTCTTTGATCAGTTTCCACCCATTGCTTCTTGTTCTACCCGCAGCTGCTTTGGAGAACAGCCCGACTCCCTCTTCTTTGTGGCAACCCCTGAGATATTGGAACACAGCTATCATGTCTCCCCTAGTCCTTCTTTTTATTAAACTAGACATACCCAGTTCCTGCAACCGTTCTTCATATGTTTTAGCCTCCAGTCCCCTAATCATCTTTGTTGCTCTTCTCTGCACTCTTTCTAGAGTCTCAACATCTTTTTTACATCGTGGAGACCAAAACTGGATGCAATATTCCAAGTGTGGCCTTACCAAGGCATTATAAAGTGGCACTAACACTTCACGTGATCTTGATTCTATCCCTCTGTTTATGCAGCCCAGAACTGTGTTGGCTTTTTTAACAGCTGCTGCACACTGCTGGCTCATATCTAAATGGTTATCCACTAGGACTCCAAGATCCCTCTCACAGGTACTACTATTGAGCAAGGTACCACATATACGGTACTGGTGCATTTTGTTTTTTTGGCCTAAATGTAGAACCTTACTTTTTTCACTGTTGAATTTCATTTTGTTAGATAGCGCCCAATGTTCAAGTTTGTCAAGATCTTTCTGTAACTTGAGCCTATCTTCTGGAGTGTTGGCTATTCCTGCCAGCTTGGTGTCATCTGCAAATTTGATGAGTTCCCCATCTATCCCCTCGTCCAAGTCATTGATGAAGATGTTGAAGAGTACTGGGCCTAAAACAGAGCCTTGGGGTACTCCACTGCATACTTCCCTCCATGTGGATGTAGTTCCGTTGAGGACTACACGTTGAGTGCGGTTGGTCAGCCAGTTACGAATCCATCTGGTGGTGGTGCTGTCTAACCCACATTTTTCTACTTTATCTAGTAGTAGGTTATGGTCTACTTTATCAAATGCTTTACTGAAGTCCAAGTAAATTATATCGACAGCATTCCTCTGGTCTACTAATTTTGTCATTTTGTCAAAGAATGCGATAAGATTAGTCTGGCATGATCTGTTTTTGACAAACCCATGTTGGCTTTTGGTTATTACTTTGTTTGCTTCTAGGTGTTTGGTGATTCGTTGCTTGATTATCTTTTCTAGAATCTTCCCCTGTATTGAGGTCAGGCTGATAGGTCTGTAGTTTCCTGGGTCTGTTTTTTTTCCCTTTTTTGAAGATGGGAACTACATCAGCTCTTTTCCAGTCCTCTGGCAGCTCCCCTGTGCTCCAGGATCTTTGAAAGATATATGTTGTGACCCAGGTTCCTGGACCCGGACTCCTGGACTCGGATGATTCAGAAAGTGAGGGAGAAGACCTGGCCAGCCCTGCTTCTCTTGAGCCCTTTCCCTCCCTGGCACCCACTCAAAGGGAGGAGGAGGGGCCGGCAAAGCCTGATTCCCTGGAGCCTCCTTCTGATTTGGCAACGCCCCAAGAACAGTTTTGGAGTGATGCAAGATTACGTAGACGTGATCGGCGTACGCAGCAGCGGAAGAGAAGAGGGACAAAGCCAAGTCATAATTGTCATGCAGTGACATCTGCAGAGACTATAAATAGGAGGCAGGACTTCCTGGTTTTTTGTCTTGGACAAAGCAATGAATTGGCGCGAGCTAACTGTCTCAATGGAGGGAAGAATATATTTGTGAGTAATTCTGGCCTCATCTATAATTTCCTCGTTATCTCCAGAAACTTGGCAGGCCCGTGGGTAGACGGGGCCAGGACATGTATCTATGTAAATAAAAGGAGAAAAGAAGGCCTCTGACTGACTCTTTGCTGGGAGTATTAGGGGGAGGGAAACAGAACAATATAGTTCAGTGGTTCTGAGATCACGTCTGCCAGTTCCTTCAGAACCTTGGGGTGTAATCCATCCGGTCCTGGTGATTTGAACTCGTCTAGGCTAGACAGGTGTTCACTTACCATTTTCTTCCCTATTTTAACTTGTGTTTCTAATCTGTTTTTTGTAGTGCTGTTTTTGATAGGTTGGATTGTTTTTTCCTTTTGTGTAAAGACAGATGCAAAATATGAGTTAAGTAGATCTGCTTTCTCCCTGTTGCTTGTCATCTTCTTGCCACTTTCTCCCAGCAATAGGCCAATTGTTTCCTTGACTTTTTTCTTGTTTTTAACATGTTGGAAGAAGCTTTTTTTGTTATTTTTTACTTTTGTCGCTAGCCTTTGTTCATTGTGAGCCTTAGCTTTCCTCACTTCATCTTTACAGGCTCGGGCTATTTGCTGATATTCTGCCTTAGTTATTTGCCCCTCTTTCCACTTTTTATATTTGTCCTTTTTGTCTTTCAATTTGTCAGATAGTTCTTTATGCATCCATGCTGGTTTCTTTTGAGATCTATTATTTTTCTTCTTTATTGGTATTGTGCTAGACTGCGCTTTTATAATCTCACTTTTCAAAATTTCCCAAGCTTCTTGAGTTGTTTTCCCTCTGAGGATTCTCATCCACTGAATCCTTCTCAAGCTCTCTCTAAGTTTATTGAAATTAGCTCTCTTAAAGTCCAAGACTCTAGTTTGACTTTGTTCTACTACTTGTATTTGCTTAATGTCGAATTCCAATATTGCTTGGTCACTTGCCCCCAAGGTTCCTGTAGCTTCAACACCTTCTATCATTTCATCTGTTAGTGAGAATTAACTCCCCTGGAATACTGCCAGATAACTAATTGCCAAACGCAGAGCAAGGCCAAACTTAGCACAGTCAAACAGAATTTTCCAAATCTTGGACCGACCAGATGAACTAATTGCTTCCTGCAAAAGCTCATGTCCCTTCGCTTCTCTTTTATGTCTTATGGGAGGGGCCAATTATCTCCAAGCCTTACTCCCAAGTTGATCCTGGTTTCTTAATTGTTCTTGTCTTCTGGCAGCTTTGTGCATGAGCACATTGGGAACAGGCTCCCATTGCTCTTCTGCCTTGCTGATGTCAGACTCTGGAGGGAGCAAATAACTATCAGATGGCCATGGCCCCCTCTTTGCCTCCGACTCAGAGCCCTCATCCAAGCCTCCCCCAGACTCCAGGACTGCCCCTTTGTTCCTCCCCAACATCTTCAATCTCCGAATCTGCTGCCAGCTCTGTTGGCTGGCCACAACAAGATTCAACCCAGAAGCTCCATAGCCATTAGATTAGAAATAAATATCTGTTTTAATTTGTGCCAGATTACTTCCTTTAAAAGGGTTTATTTGGCCTAATCTGACTCTTTCCTAAGGGACCTGTTGAACTTTTCGTTCAGAGAAATAATACTCTTTCTGTACCACAGAAAAATATGAGACCATTGCTGCCAATTTATTGAAAATGGCAACACGAAACTCCCAGATCACTGCAGAAACTTCCAGCCAAACATATACTAAATGTCATCATTTTGATTACCCTATTTTCAAGGAAATCTACTGCTGTCAACTTTATACAATGCAAAAATTAATCAGAGTTCTAATGTTCCAAAGGTTTTTTAAAAATAAAGAAGCTGACCAACATATTGTCAGCTGTGTAGAAGGTAGGGTTTATATGATTTATCATTAGTTTATGTTATGAAAACAACCTTGTAACATATGCACTTAGCTCTGTAATACTGTAGGTCTGGGTCATTACTGTAATGCTTGGCATAGCTTTCATAAACATAAATAAAAAGTATAGACTTAGAAACCAATACTATATACAGTAGCTATTACTATTAGATAACTCCTATTTTTTAACATGGGTAAGATAGTTGAGAGTTGGGAAGGACATTTGAGAATTGAAATGCTGCAGCTATCATTGAGCAGCTCACTACATGGAAAATTCTTTAGAGGGATTACATTAATTAGATAAATTAATTAGACATCATGAATAAGTATATGTCCAAGATCAGAAGTAGCTTCTGAACAGATTTCCTGTTCTTGAGAAAATGTGTTGGATGCTACTCTTATCCATTGCCCTCCTTATAGACTTCCCACAGGAATCTGTGTGATCAAAATTCTAGATAAGATACATCTTTCACTTGATCTAAGTGGCCTTTTCTTTTGTTCTTCTGTTTTCACTTTAGACAAAGAAATAACACTACATAGAAAATGACTTTGAAACCCCAATCTGAAATAGGAAAATTAGTCTTTTTTCCCAGGCTTGCTTTGATGTCTTAGTGTTTCTTTTCATCTTAAAATAATTTAGAAAAAATGAGACAGTGGTTTTATTTTAAGAAGTAGATTGGCATTCCTTGATAAAAAGGGAAAAAAATGGCTTAATCAAAGGTGACTTTAAATTGAAAGGTGCTTGAAATATCTGCCTGAGAAGCAGATATTGGTGGAAAAATAGCGATGCTGAAGGATGGTCCTGTGGTCCTATGCTACTCATCTTGTAAACTAGAGGTAAGTAATTTTTTGCAGTTATACTAGACAGTATTAGGATGATGATGATGACGATGATGATATGATGGCTGCAGAAGCTGTGGACTGAAATGCTGCCAGGGTCAATTTTGTCTGCCAATTTGTAAGGATCAGCTCATATTACTGGAAATGTAAATAGAGATTATTGGAAATGAATGATTCCTCTCTGCATTTTGGACATTTTTTTTTTGTTTAAAAAATTGGAGAGAGCATTTTTTTGCTGAATTGTGCTAAATGGCAAAGTCTGAAGAGTAGGAATTTTGCTTGAAAAGTATCCACACAACCATAGATATTAATTTTATATGTCTCAACAATATCAAAAAGAGCACAAAAGAATATATGTGGCATTATACTTTGGACTCTAGTCTTCAAACCTTAGGTCTACTTAACGATCTACAGAGATTATGTCAAAATAATAATAAAGGTTAGACACCCTGATAATTGAAATGAACTCTTGAAGATCTGTTGTCCACTATGAATCTGCACTTAATATTTTTCTCAATAAAAAATCTATTTACATTACTTCATCCTATTCTAAAAAAAGAAAAGTGAAATTTACTCATTAACTTAATGGACATGTGGTTTTCTTTACAAAAATGTCAAAGTAGTTGGATATAGATATCTTTAGCAACTAAAACCATATCTTCAAATTTAGCACCAAAGCTCCTAAATATTTTTTTTATTTTTAAAAAGTTTTTTATTAAATATATACAATTAAAAACATTAGACATGGTGTGACTTTTCTGGTTTAAACATTTCCATCAAGTTTTACCTTACAACAAGTTGAATTCATCTTCGATATATAAGTATATACACTCTATCACATTTCAAACACATAAATTCTTTCTGTGTCTGTGAAAATTACTTCAATACCAATACCATTCCTACCTCTCACAGAATACTAGCATAAAAATTTTCAAACTCTCAACTTATTAATATTCCTTTATCCCGATATTCCTCCTCCTCTCCAATCATTGATACATTTTATTCCAGATTTTGTAATATTCCCTTTCACCCTTGTCTTTGAGTTCTAAAGTCAGCCTGTCCATTTCAGCACAAGTCAGTATCTTATTTATTATCTCTTCTTCGGGTGTGTGTGTGTGTGTGTGTGTGTGTGTGTGTGTGTCTTTATTTTTTCAATTTTGCATAAAAACCAATCTTGCTGCCGTTAGTATATGCAACATTAAATATATTGTTCCTTTATTATATTTGTCCTTTGTAATACCCAATAGAAAAAGTTATGGCTTTAAATCTGTATTTTGAATTAATATCTCTTCCAGCCATCATTTTATCTGATGCCAAAAATCTCTAGCTTTCAGGCTTTCCCACCACTTATGATAAAAAGTTCCTAGAGTTGCCTTACATTTCCAACACATCGGTGAGAGGTTTTTGTTCATTTTAGCTAATCTTGTGGGTGGGAGATGCCACCTGTAAAACATCTTATATAGGTTTTCTATAGGTGGCTAAAATTAGTTTTCTAAGCTCCTAAATAATTATACAATTATATAATTATATATTTTTATTACCACTCCTGTTACAACCTTATAACCCTTAGATTTTTTTTTAAAGAAAGCACTTCTATGACATTTATCTAAACTTTAAACATTGAAATGGTGATTCATCATGGATTAATCAGTCAAGCAAGAAGTAGGCAGGATGTATGCCTAGATTAAAATTATTTTTATCCCTTAATGTCTGGGAAATTAATCCACTTTTTGAAATGGATGGGAAAGTGTATGACAGTTGCTGTCAAAGAGGTTGGGAAATTGTCAAATGTAAACTAATCATGATATCGACAGTATATAAATTACTTAGATTTCCCTCATGCCCATTTTGGGAGAGGTAAATAATTAATTCAGCCTTGAGTCCATCACCAATTAACCTTCTAACAGCAAGAATGGAGAGGGGGGGAAATCAAACCTTTGAATTTTGCAAAACAAATTAAACCGATGCTGTTTTAAAAACTTATTGATATGATATAGTTTCTGGGATCTAAACACCACTAATCAAATAGCTTTTACACTTGCTTTTCCCATCTGCAACACACAATAGACTAATTAGGAAGGGCAAAGATTTGAATTTCACTAGATTTAACAAAAATCACAACATTTTCATTGTTTCCAGAATAATGATCTGCATATGCCTTAAATAACATGCTAGTTAAACATTCTTCAGGAAATCTTTTGAACTTCTTGGATGATAATCCATATAATGACCTTATAGCCAAAAGATTTGCGGACTGGAAGTAATTTGCTGATTTTTTCTCTCTCTCTACTCCTACTAAAGTGCTAATCACTAACCATTTAAAATTGCTTTGACAGGATATATGATTATGGTCTTTTTTCTTTTCTTTTTTGCCTTTTCACTATTTCTGTGATATGTTTTTTTCAGTACTGATTTAAAATAATGCTTTATTTTGAATTTTAATTTCTATTTAATATCTGTATGGTCTGTTAATATTATTCAAATGATGCAGAACAGTCTTTTATCAATCTGGATGCACTCTAGGCGTGTAGTCTTCAAGAATGTCTATATTGGCTAAGGAATTTTGGAAACAGACCTTGGAAAAGGCTGATATAGAATGGCCAGGCGCTTAGGTAGATGATATCCAAATCTCTTCCAATCCTTATGCAATCTTTGATTCTATGCTACATTTCTTTTTTTAAAAAATAACATTTACAAATTTAGTTAAAAGCAGAATCTTAGCCCTATATGAATGTTTTTTATTTAACAATTTGTGCATTTAAGCTCATGTGTTTCCATGCAAAGCTATAAAAGAGCCTTAGAGAATTGAGAACAATGAATAGAGGTCTGATTTCATAGTGGGTATGATTATATAGAGTAGTCAGCTTTTGGATCACTGTTAAGAATATAAATTCAAATTGCATATATCCTTTCAAATTGCATAAATAATAACAACAACACAAATATAGTTCATTTCATTTCCTTCTATATTTGGTATCTTAAAGGTTAATTTTTTTATCTACAGATTCATCTTTCAATAAAATAATATTTTTGCATGTGAAATACCGTAGTTTTTACAGATCAAACACTTTGAATTATGTTTTCTTCACTTTGCTCTCTACTTGAATACAGTGGTTATTCAACTGAGGAATATTTTTTTTTATTAAGCCATGACTCATTGGTGAGATTTATATCGCATAAAACTACAGTATAGTTTGGTTGACTTTAGCTTAGTACTAAGTTTCAATTTTGGGTCTGTAAATTGTATGAAAACTGTAAATCAGGACTCCCTCAACTCCTGGGCTATGGGTCACTCCTGGGCTGTGGCCTATTTGGAACTGGGCTGCATGAGAGGCAAGCCAGTGCATGAGTGTGTGCAGCCCCACTCATGCAAGTGGTGCACCAAAGGCTTCTCTTCTCTATTGTGTAAGTGGAGACGTGGGTGTGCGTGTGCACTGGCTGGCTGGTTGCACTCTCCCGCCCAGCTGTGCTGCCAAGCCACCTGCTCTTAATGCTCCAAAAGTGGAGCAGAGCTTTGCTGACTCAGTGAGGCTGCCTATGCAGGATACCCAATCTGCTTTTGGAGCATTAGTCCAAAAGCTTTTGCAAAGAGAGGAAAGGCTTCAGGGGAGTGATCTCACGCTGCTTCAAGCCTTCTGTCCCTTTGCAAAAGCTGTTGGTGCGAAGAAGCCTGAAGGCTTCTCTTCTCTCTTGTGTGACTGGAGCTGCAGGTACACACATGCACTCATGCACTGGCCCAACCCTCACATGGCCAGGTTCCCCTGTCCCCTCCAGCTGAGCTGCCAAGCCACAAAGGTTGGCAACCACTGCAAAGCTGGCTGGGGAATTCTGGGAGTTGAAGTCCACCAGGCTTAAAGCTGCCAAGATTGGAGACCCCTGCTTTAAAGTATTAGAAAGAATGCAGTGCAGAAGAGTTCTGCCAGGATTTCTGAATAAAAGCCCACAGAATTCTGAGACGGCTTTTTTAGGGCAGTTTTGATATACAGTTCTATCGACAAATTTATCTTCACTCTTTCACTTATTTAAAATGTCTAAACTTGTGCTACAGAACCCAGGATCATGATGTAAGTGTGTTACAGAGTTACTTTGAATATTGTGAGGGACTGAACATCTAAAATAATGTCTTTTGATTAAGATTATATTCAGCTCCCACTCATTAAAAAAAAAATTCTAAATTTCCTTGGAACAGGCAATATTTTGGTATCTGAGCCAGATTTTTCAGATGTTTTTGGGTGTTCATTGACAACTGCAAAGAATATTGATTTATAGCCACTAATTTTTTTTTCCTTTTTCTTATGGTCAAGCCTATAGGATGTTTAAACACAAATTATATTTGTTTTTCTTCCAAGAAACAGCACAAGTTGATGCTGTCTTTATTTCCATCATGAACTTGATTGGAATATTTAAAAGCTAGGGGAAATGTGGTGGTGGTGGTGGTGGTGGTGGGAAGCCAGACAACTTAGGAAAGTAGAGGTCACAAACATAGCAAACTTTTTTCTGTATAACGCATTGGAAGGTATAATGGAAAACATTAATATAATTATTTCTTATTCCACATTCAAAATTTGATCCAATATCTTATGCACTCTCTAACTGTAGCAGGATACTTCCAATAAGAAACTAACTTGATAAAATTAATGCCACTTGATTATTGCAATACAATGATTGCACTGCAGATAAAAGATTATTTTATCAATTGAACCCATAATTATAGTTGTATTTTCCTCTAATGCCTGATTCCAGACATCTGTTCGGTTTAAAACACTGTGCCCAAGGTCACATCTATCTACGGCCACAGCTAACGTACCACATCATATTCCTATCATTCTGTCCACATTGCATGCCACAAAAGCATAGGCCTACAGACAAAGAGAAATGTAACGTCAAAGATAAATCAAAATTGCTTGGCAGTACTGAATTTAGCCTTTATTTTCCATACCATATCAACAGAGGATAATAAACCTAGGGTTGGTAATGAGTCAGGTAAAGTGGTCTATACTAAACACATAGGCTCGGTCCCATCTGCAGGACTAATAAACTATAGCAGACAGGAAAAGTGTATATCAGTGGTGAAATCTGCAGCGGTTTATACCAGTTCGCTGGCTGCACATGCACGTGCACAGTGTGCACCATGTACCAAATGCAAGGTGCACGCGCAGTGCATGCCAAAAGGAGGCATGGGGTAAGTAGAACAGCATGCAGGGTGTGTGTGTGATCAACTGTGGCGCGTGATCTTTTTTTTAACTTTTAAAAGCATTTTTTTACAACCTATTTAGCCGAATAGATTGTAAAAAAAAATGCTTCTAAAGTTTTTTTGAAAAAGGGCTCTGACGTTCAGGCAACTCAGCTATCTGAGCTATTAGCTATCTAAAAGCATTTTTTAAAAGAAGCAGCAAGCGGGGAAGCAGGCGACCGATCATTGGGTGGGCATGGATGTGGGGGCAGGGATTTTTGCTCTGAACCATCCTCCACCATCGCTACCAGATCAGCCAATCCGGTCTGAACCAGGAGCATTTCACCCCTGGTGTATATGCTTTCCATGCCTCTTTGAAGAAGAGGCCATGACCATGACAAGAGGATGGGCAGCATCATGCCAGTAGAGAGGAAATCTAATGTTTTCTCTGCAGAATGATAGATCAACTGACTGTGGTTGAAATATGGAGGACTGCATTGGCCAGCTGGCTGACTGTCATGTTTAAGGGAGGAATGTTTTCCCTCCTTAACAACTGCAGAGTGAAAATGTGCTCAAGACATCAAGACTTGGCTCTTCTTCTAACCTACACATGATCTTCTTCTAAGACAGACAAAGTTCATTCTTTTTTTTCCCTTCCAAGTATTTTTTGAGGCCCTGAAGGTTAAAATGGCTAAAGGCTTTTAGACCAAAGATAAGTAAACATCACAGAAAAAAAGATAAGTCTGGAACGTGACTATGAAAAAATTGTGTTTGTGGGGGAATTAGATTTGAAATCAGGCAGGTATTTATCATTTGAAGAGAAAATTAGTACTTAATTCACATAATCTAAGAGTCTTTTATTATCCAAGTTATTACAGTTTAAAAATGGTTCCACTGGAACAGTTCCTTTGACCTCTTAAAATTAACTGAACTAGTATTTGCCGCTCGTGTTGTGACTCCAGCCCCATGGTTTGGTTAATCCTCCACTTTTTGGATTTCCCTTTTCTTGTTGTTTGTTTGTTTAAGAAATTATAATCTTGTTTTTTAAAAAAGGTTTTGTTAAGACAGGTATTAATAATGGCTTGGAAATAGCAGTTAGAAGCATCTTGGCTCCTTACCCACAATGAATTGAAGGCAGAGATCATGTGTTAGCCAAATGAGTATTTGACATCAACTACTGGCTCACTATGGAAACATTTGAAAAAATGCCAAAGGCTTTGGCTGCACTTGTCTGTTTCCAGTATGGGCTAAGATGATGCAAAGCAAATGTGGAGATGTCTTTTGAAAATCTGATTTCTTTTTCTTCTTTGTTATGTTCTTTTTTTCAAGGGTTTGGGTATTTTTAGAAGCAAAGCCGAATGGATTCCTGGAGTCTTTTATCAGCAATTAATCTGGCTAACAGTCTCACTTTTTTTTCATATCTTCGCAACATGGTATCGGTAAACACCAACAAGAATGCTTTAAAAACACATTAAAAATGTGCATCAGTGCTA
Source organism: Ahaetulla prasina (assembly GCF_028640845.1). Classification (NCBI taxonomy): domain Eukaryota; kingdom Metazoa; phylum Chordata; class Lepidosauria; order Squamata; family Colubridae; genus Ahaetulla; species Ahaetulla prasina. The sequence continues at coordinate 50,732,746 of NC_080546.1, read as the reverse complement.
AACCACTGTAATTTGTACAGAACCATTGACAACAACCATATGGCCAGACTAAACATTGTAGTTCATTTAACACACTGTACCAGCTTTTGTGAATCTTACTCTTGAGTAGGCAGTTGGTGCTTTTAGCTTTCAGATTATGACACAATATAATCACATTTTAGCATCATTCCACATTAAACACATATTTTCTTTTTCTATAAAGAAAGAATAAAAGATCTACAGAGATTGGGAGTTTTCCTATATGTGGCTTTGCCAATGTGAACTTTAAATACTGGTTGCTTCTTCTATCATTCAGCTGAGAAAAGGGACTTAGCACGCAGTAATTCAATAGCTAAGATATATTTATTTTAAGACTTTATATTTTTTCCTTAATTGAGCACCAAGATCCCTCTATCCCTGAGCAACCCATAGAAAAAGCAAAAGAAGATAATGGAACTCAAAATGTACTCCAAGAGCTACAATGTAAACTATAGGATATTTATCCTAGGTTTCCTGAGGATTAACAGTAATTGGAAGGACATACACAGAGCTTCAATATTTGGAAAATAAGAGATGGGGAGATAAGAATAGCAAGGGACATATACGGTTCCTATAATAAAGGGATAGCCAATAGGTAGCCTTGATGTCATAGTTAGCCTTTATAAAGATCTTCAGTTACAGACTCATTTCACAATGTCTTTGCAAATAATCTGCTCATCCTTTTAGTAAGGGCTATATTCTTTGGCAGCCTGATATATGAAGGAATGTTACAGTTTGTTTTAAAAAAGGAAAAGTATCCTCCAAAGAGAAAGGGATATATAAATTATGGAAAGGGTACCTTCCGTTCTACACATGTGGAAGCCTGATCCAACATTATCACTTCCTTCAGCTCCATTGCCAATTACTTTTCTGCTCCTCTCTTTGAGGGAAAGCAGCCTGTAATATTATTTATTTATTTATTTATTTATTTATTTATTTATTTATTTATTTATTTATTTATTTATTTATTTATTTATTTATTTATTTATTTATTTATTTACAGCAATGTAAAAAGCAAGAATACAAAAATTAAAACATTGTTAAAAAACTGATTCAATTTAGCTAAGAATAATTAAAACTCTAATAAAACTCTGATAAAAAACTCCATTAAAATTATTAGGCCAGCCCTGCGCGGTGGAACAAAAATGTCTTGAGCTCACGTTGAAAGGTCCAGAGGTCAGGGAGTCAACGAATCCCTGGAGGTAGCTCATTCCAGAGGGCGGGAGGTCCCAGAGAGAAGGCCCTCCTCCTGGAGGTCTCCAGTCAACATTGTCTGACCAACGGCACCCTGAGGAGCCCCTCCCTATGGGAGCGTACTGGTCGATGGGAGGCAATCGGTGGCAGCAGGCGGTCTCGTAAATAACCTGGTTCTAAGCCATGGAGCGCTTTAAAGGTAGTAACCAACACCTTGAATTGCACCCGGAAGACCACCGGCAGCCAGTGCAGCTTGCATAGGAGAGGTGTTACATGGGAGCCTTGAGTTGCTCCCTCTACTACCCGCACAGTTCTGGACCAGTTGGAGCCTCCGGGTGCTCCTCAAGAGGAGCCCCATGGTGACGGCCGTCATATGCTCTTCTAAAGACAGCCGTACATCTAGGAGGACACCTAGATTGTGGACCCTCTCCATGGGGGCCAATGTCTCACCCCCTACAGTCAGCAATGGAGTCAGCTGACTGTACTGGGAAGCCGGCATCCACAGCCACTCAGTCTTGGAGGGGTTGAGTCGAAGCCTGTTTTTCCCCATCTAGACCTGCACGGCTTCCAGATACCGGGATATCGCTTCAACGGCTTTGTTGGGGTGGTTAAGGGTTGAAATGTACAGTTGTGTATCATCAGCGTACAGATGACATCGCACCCCAAAACCACGGATGATCTCACCTAGAGGTTTCATATAGATTTTGAACAGGAGAGGCGAGAGAACCAACCCCTGTGGCACCCCACAGAGGCACCTCGCGGTCGAACTCTGCCCCCTGCCAACACCGTCTGCGAATGGTCAGAGAGGTAGGAGGAGAACCACCGAAAGACGGTGCCCCCCACTCCCAACCCCTCCAGCCGTCGCAGCAGGATACCATGGTCGATAGTATCAAAAGCCGCAGAGAGATCTAATAGCACCAGGGCAGAGGAACAATCCCTGTCCCAGGCCCTCCAGAGATCAATCACCAATGCAACCAAAGCCGTCTCCGTGCTGTACACAGGCCGAAAGCCGGACTGGAACTGGTCCAGATAGGCAGTTTCATCCAGGTACTGGGGGAGCTGTTGCGCCACCACACTCTCAACAACCTTCGCCACAAAACGAAGGTTGGAGACAGGACGATAATTCTCTAAGGCAGCTGGATCCAGGGAGGGCTTCTTGAGGAGGGGCCTCACCACCGCCTCTTTTAAGGCGGTGGGGAAGATACCCTCCATCAAAGACGTGTTGACAATTCCCTGAAGCCAGCCTCGTGTAACCTCCCGGACAGCCAGTACTTACCAGGAAGGACACGGGTCCAATAAACATATGGTCAATTTAAGCTTCCTCAATATCCTGTCCATGTCCTCAGGAGCAACCGCGTCGAACTCTTCCCAGATAACCTCATCAAGACCTACCACCGTCGTCCCATCCGAATCTACCCAATCCGCGTCCAGCCCATCCCGGATCTGAGCAATTTTATTGTGCAGATATTGTCCAAAATCCTCAGCACGTCATTGCAAGGGGTCCTCCTGTGCTCCCTGTAAAAGGAGGGAGCGGGTCACCCTAAACAAGGGGGCTGGGCGATTATCTGCCGATGCAATAAGAGCGGAAAAATACTCCCATTTTGCCGTTTGTATCGCCACTTGGTAAGCCTGAATATGAGACCTTACTAGTGTTCGGTCCGATTCAGAACGACTGGCCCTCCAATCACTCTCTAGGCGTCTTTTCTGGTGCTTCATCTCTCTCAGCTCCTCAGAATACCAAGGAGCTAGTCGAGATCGGCGCCGGGTCAGAGGCCGCAAAGGCACGACATGATCCAAAGCCCCAGCTGCCGTCCTTTCCCAGGCGGCCACCAGTTCTTCCGATGAGCCGTGAGCTAGATCCTCAGGAAATGGCCCAAGCTCCGTCAGGAACCTCTCCAGGTCCATCAGGCGCCTGGGACGGAACCAACAAGTCGGTCCCATCTCCCTGCGGTGGGGGTTGGCGGTTCGAAAGTCAAGTCGAAGGAGTGAATGATCTGACCATGACAGGGGTTCAATGACTAACTCCCCTAATTCTAGATCATTCAACCACTGTCCAGAGACAAAAATCAGGTCCAGAGTGTTTCCCCCGATGTGAGTGGGACCCTTAACTAACTGGGTCAGGTCCAAGGCTGTCATGGAAGCCAAGAACTCCCGAGCCGCCGTTGATGACTCATTAAAAAGAAAAAAAAAGGTTTAGTCACTCATATTACATATATCCTCTAGAGACAAATCTATAATGTGAATAGAATAGAATAGAATAGAATAGAATAGAATAGAATAGAATAGAATAGAATAGAATAGAATAGAATTTTTTATTGGCCAAGTGTGATTGGACACACAAGGAATTTGTCTTGGTGCATATGGTGTACATAAAAGAAAAGATACCTTCATCAAGGTACAACACTTACAACACTTAATGATAGTCATAGGGTACAAATGTAACACTTAATGATACAACACTTAATGATAGTCATAGGCTACAATTAAGCAATCAGGAAACAATCAATTACAGTATAAATTGTAAGGATATAAGCACAAAGTTATAGTCATAGGTGGAAGGAAATGGGTGATGGGAACAATGAGAAGATTAATAGTAGTGCAGATTTAGTAAATAGTTTGACAGTGTTGAGTGAATTATTTGTTTAGCAGAGTGATGGCGTTCACGAAAAAACTGTTCTTTTGTCTAGTTGTTTTGGTGTGCAGTGTGTCATTTTGAGGGTAGGAGATGTGAGGGGTCTGTAAACATTTTCACAACCCTCTTTTTGACTCCTGCAGTATACAGGTCCTCAATGGAAGGCAGGTTAATAGTAATTGTTTTTTTTTTCCCAGTTCTAATTATCCTCTGAAGTCTGTGTCTTTCTTGTTGGGTTGCAGAACCAAACCAGACAGTTGTAGAGGTGCATATGAAAGGAGGATGATATAATAGTAAAATAAGTCTTGGCTGAAATGAATTTCACTATTTCAGTTATTTTCTTTATTAGAAACACACAAACATATACATATAGTAAGGATATGTAAGAAATGTGTTCCAATGAATCAATGAATGAATCAAAAATAAAAATATGAATCAATCAAATATGAATGAATCAAAAATATTTATTTATTTATTTATTTATTTATTTATTTATTTATTTATTTATTTATTTATTTATTTATTTATTTATTTATTTATATTTCTAGACCGCCCTTCTCCCAAAGGACTCAGGGCGGTTTACAGCCGTATAAAAAAACAATATTACAAACATTAAAATAATTTAAAATGAAATATTTAAATTTAGGCTAACTCCTTAAAACCCATTTAAAATTCCCAATTAAAACTATCAGGCCAGTCCTGTGCGATGAAACAGCCATGTTTTCAGCTCGCGTCGGAAAGTACAGAGATCAGGGAGTTGGCGAATACCAGGTGGTAATTCGTTCCAGAGGGTTGGAGCCCCCAAGGCCCTCCCCCTGGGGGTCGGCAGCTGACATTGTCTAGCCGACGGTACCCCGAGGAGGCCCTCTCTGTGGGAGCACACTGGTCGCTGGGAGGCCGTCGGTCGCAGTAGGCGGTCCCGTAAATAGCCAAATAAAAATATGTTATACTGTTTCCATCATAGAAAATAACAGACTGACTTCCTCATTCTCTTGTTACACTTCATTTGTTAAGAATAAGATGGTAGTCCATGTTTTCTACTGTCTTTTAAAGCTAGAGAAAATTGGTGAAGATTTTTTTTTTAAATCCTTTAAAATAATCCCACTGACTAATTTAACAGGAATTTTGACGGCAAATAACAGGAAACACTGACTGCCAATCCAAGTGGTTATGCCTGGTGACTGCCTGGACTGGATTTTGTAGATTCCATAAGTGATATTTTTCTTCTTTGCTTCCTATGGCTGGGAGAGAGAGAGAGTGTCTGGCTAGTGGTCATCCAGCTGGCTTTGTACCTAAAGCAGGACTAGAATTCATGGTCTCCTGGTTTCTACCTTGATGTTTTAACCAAATTGAATATCATTTGAAACAGGATGACACAAGAATTTGCAAAATCAGATACACATCAGCAAAAAGCAGTTGGTGTATTGATTTTTGCTGAACTTTGGTGCCTTCCTCAGTTTGCAGCTGCACAAGGAAAAAAAAATGTTGCATTTTACATTCTTAAATGTAAAATAACAGCTACACTATAACACCAAATGTACACATTACAGTTTAAAGTGTTACAAGGTAAAACAAACAAACCTGTTGTTAAATGCACTCTGAAGTTAAGCAAAGCACAAGAACATATAAAGAATATAGAAAGAAAGCTTTGAAGCTCTGACCCTTTTTGTAGTTTTAAATGCAACATGGACTTTAATATTAACTAGGCAGAAGAATATGCTCAGAATGTAAACACACCAATGCTTGTAAAAATCAACCAAACCATCAACATTATTGCTAACTGTGGTCTTTTCATAATCTCATTTGCATTAGCAATATCTGTATGTCGAGTAGGACACAAATGTATCTTTTACATTCACCTACCTTCTTTTATCCTCCTTCCTTCTTTCAGAAGTGGGCTGTTTGCAAAAGAAAGCAGAATGACAAACATACATACATGAAGTCTAAAATCTTCATAACAAAGAACCTGCAGCTTCCAGTAATCATTGTTTATCTGCACAGAAGCAAGAAGCAGGGATGAGACCTAGTGCTCTTCATGTTGAGTTATGTATTTTAGTTTGTTACTTTACTTTTTAATCATTTAGTTGTGTCTGATCCTTGGTGACTTTATAGGCAAATGCTCTCCATGCTACCTTGTCAAGCACAGCTTCTTTCAATTCTTGGATGTTCAACTTTGTATTAGATTTGATGTTATCAAGCAAGCATGTTCTTTGCTTGTCCCTTCTTCTTTGGCCACTAATCATTCATAGCATCATTGCCCTCTCCAATGAATTTGCTCACATAACATGGCCAAAGAAAATCAGACATAGTCTTGAGATTTTAGCTTCTGGTGATGTGTCTGGTTTTATACTATTTAACACATCTCTGTTAGTTACTCTAGCCGACTGGTATATGCAGTAGTTTACATCAGCACCGTAGTTCAAAGGTATCAATTCTTCATAGATCAGCCATTTATGTATTTTAGTAGCTTCAATTTAATCCCAGAATGTACTTCTTTAGATTACTATACTTGGTCTAAGCCAAAAACAACAGGAACATGGTTTGAAACAAGAGCAGAACCTCAATCGAAACAACAATTGCACCCCTTCTAATGTTTGAAACAAGTTCCTTTCTGTTGACACATTTGCTTTGTTCTGGGCTTGGACCACTTTTTATTTCATTTATTTATTTATTTTATTTGTCACAACAGTATATATAAATATATACTATTTATATAATATTAATATAATATAATATAATATAATATAATAATATAATTATTATAATATAATATAATATAATATAATATAATATAATATAATATAATATAATATAATATAATATAATATAATATAATATAATATAATATAATATAATATAATATAATATAATATAATATAATATAATATAATATAATATAATTAATATAATATAATATAATATAATATAATATAATATAATATAATATAATATAATATAATATAATATAATATAATATAATATAATATAATATTGAAGAAGTCAGTCATTTTTAGCTCAGAGCATTTTGTGTCCCCTTAGTCTACAGATACACACACAGAGGAAGCTAAATAAAATGGACAAACCCAACCTCCCTTTTCCTTTCTGTTTCTCATGTAGCTATAAATCAAGCCACCATGATGTAGTTGCTTTAAGAATGCCGAGACAGAATTCTGGTTCTTTTCAAAAAATAAACACAATTCTCACCCATCTGCACTGGCAGTGTTCAATAGCGCAGAAATTCTGGGCATGGAAAGTTCTATGTCATTTTTGCCTGACATGTAGCTCTACTTATAAATAAGGGAGCTGTCAAACAAGAAGTGTCAGCTTTATAAACCTGCATGAATTGAGAGGGGCTCTAAGCCAGACTTTAAAAAACTAAGCATTCACTGACTTCTGCTCGGAAGCAGAAATCTGTCAGTTCTACTCTTCTACATTTTGTTTAACCACATGTTCTTTCTGTGCCATCTATAAATAAATTTACCATTGTGGGTAATTTTTTATTAAAGAAAAAGAAAGGTATGGAAAAAAGTAACAATGATGAAAATCATCTTGAATGTATTTGGGTCAATATAAAAGGGGTGAAAAACAATATTGCCATAGGTCTATACTATAGGCCACCCAACCAAACAGAGGAAGTAGATGAACTTTTTGCTAGTCAGCTAACTAAGGTATGTAGGAAGCACATCACAGTAGTAATGGGGGATTTTAACTACCCTAACATCAACTGGGAAACAAACTCTGCACCAAGTGGAAGATCCAACAGGTTCCTAACAAACCTAGCAGACAACTTTGTTTCCCAAAAAATAGAGAAGGCGACAAGGGGATCAGCCATATTGGACTTAATTCTCACTAACAGAGATGAAATGATAGAAGGCGTTGAAGCTACAGGAACCTTGGGGGCAAGTGACCACGCAATATTGGAATTCGACATTAAGCAAATACAAGTAGTAGAACAAAGTCAAACTAGAGTCTTGGACTTTAAGAGAGCTAATTTCAATAAACTTAGAGAGAGCTTGAGAAGGATTCAATGGATGAGAATCCTCAGGGGGAAAACAACTCAAGAAGCTTGGGAAATTTTGAAAAGTGAGATTATAAAAGCACAGTCTAACACAATACCAATGAAGAAGAAAAATAGTAGATCTCAAAAGAAACCAGCATGGATGCATAAAGAACTATCTGACAAATTGAAAGACAAAAAGGACAAATATAAAAAGTGGAAAGAGGGGCAAATAACTAAGGCAGAATATCCGCAACAGCCCGAGCCTGTAAAGATGAAGTGAGGAAAGCTAAGGCTCACAATGAACAAAGGCTAGCGACAAAAGTAAAAATAACAAAAAGCTTCTTCCAACATGTTAAAAACAAGAAAAAAGTGAAGGAAACAATTGGCCCATTGCTGGGAGAAAGTGGCAAGAAGATGACAAGCAACAGGGAGAAAGCAGATCTACTTAACTCATATTTTGCATCTGTCTTTACACAAAAGGAAAAACAATCCAACCTATCAAAACAGCACTACAAAAACAGATTAGAAACACAAGTTAAAATAGGGAAGAAAATGGTAAGTGAACACCTGTCTACCCTAGACGAGTTCAAATCACCAGGACCGGATGGATTACACCCCAAGGTTCTGAAGGAACTGGCAGACGGATCTCAGAACCACTGAACTATATCTTTCAAAGATCCTGGAGCACAGGGAGCTGCCAGAGGACTGGAAAAGAGCTGATGTAGTTCCCATCTTCAAAAAGGAAAAACAGATCCAGGAAACTACAGACCTATCAGTCTGACCTCAATACCGGGAAGATTCTGGAAAAGATAATCAAGCAACGAATCACCGAACACCTAGAAGCAAACAAAGTAATAACCAAAAGCCAACATGGGTTTGTCAAAACAGATCATGCCAGACTAATCTTATCGCATTCTTTGACAAAATGACAAAATTAGTAGACCAGAGGAATGCTGTTGATATAATTTACTTGGACTTCAGTAAAGCATTTGATAAAGTAGACCATAACCTACTACTAGATAAAGTAGAAAATGTGGGTTAGACAGCACCACCACCAGATGGATTCGTAACTGGCTGACCAACCGCACTCAACGTGTAGTCCTCAACGGAACTACATCCACATGGAGGAAGTATGCAGTGGAGTACCCCAAGGCTCTGTTTTAGGCCCAGTACTCTTCAACATCTTCATCAATGACTTGGACGAGGGATAGATGGGGAACTCATCAAATTTGCAGATGACACCAAGCTGGCAGGAATAGCCAACACTCCAGAAGATAGGCTCAAGTTACAGAAAGATCTTGACAGACTTGAACATTGGGCGCTATCTAACAAAATGAAATTCAACAGTGAAAAAGTAAGGTTCTACATTTAGGCCAAAAACAAAATGCACCAGTACCGTATATGTGGTACCTTGCTCAATAGTAGTACCTGTGAGAGGGATCTTGGAGTCCTAGTGGATAACCATTTAGATATGAGCCAGCAGTGCAGCAGCTGTTAAAAAGGCCAACACAGTTTTGGGCTGCATAAACAGAGGGATAGAATCAAGATCACGTGAAGTGTTAGTACCACTTTATAATGCCTTGGTAAGGCCACACTTGGAATATTGCATCCAGTTTTGGTCGCCACGATGTAAAAAAGATGTTGAGACTCTAGAAAGAGTGCAGAGAAGAGCAACAAAGATGATTAGGGGACTGGAGGCTAAAACATATGAAGAACGGTTGCAGGAACTGGGTATGTCTAGTTTAACAAAAAGAAGGACTAGGGGAGACATGATAGCTGTGTTCCAATATCTCAGGGGCTGCCACAAAGAAGAGGGAGTCGGGCTGTTCTACAAAGCACCTGAGGGGAGAACAAGAAGCAATGGGTGGAAACTGATCAAAGAAAGAAGCAACTTAGAACTAAGGAGAAATTTCCTGACAGTTAGAACAATTAATAAGTGGAACGACTTGCCTTCAGAAGTTGTGAATGCTCCAACACTGGAAATTTTTAAGAAAATGTTGGATAACCATCTGACTGAGATGGTGTAGGGTTTCCTGCCTGGGCAGGGGGTTGGACTAGAAGGCCTCCAAGGTCCCTTCCAACTCTGATGTTATGTTATGTTAAAGCAAAATAGAATTTCACTTCATGAATCAGAAATGCAAAATATTTCATTTTTGAATGAAATTTGCCAGATACAGTCTTTTTTAAGCACTTTGAAATATATTTTTGGCAAAATATGCTGTACTTTTCTTATCATCGAAATCCAAAATGTATTTTTAACACGGAATAGCTATATAGTATATATTTTTGTTGTTATTTGAACATTGCTGAAGTTTTTGTAAAACTTGAAAAGTTTAAAGTACAATTTTTGAATCTTAATTAAAAATTGTTTTATAATAATGCCCTCTTTTTGTCTGTAGGGAAGTTAGCATACCAAACACAAAACCAGATTATTATATGTTAAGCAAATTGTAATTATTTATACTTAATTGTGTGTCACTTCATTCTTCTAATCTGAAGGCAAACAATTAATCCCAGATTTACTCTAGCAGTCAAATTAACTCTCTCATTTTGAGGCAATCACAGGGTGATTTAGGACTTCATCACATATGTTATTAATTTCCTGATCACTCTTTTTTATGCGTATGCATGGAAGTTATAGTAGGTGATAGACAAGGAAAGATAATTGTCTTCACACTCACTAATATGCATCTTTTACCTCTAACAGCACTATCGGATGGGATGGGGATGGCCAAAGGTAATAGATAAATAGACAAAGAACCCACCAATTAGAACACAAACAATATATTTCTTTCCTATGTATTTATATATTAAGAACATAATCTTTATAATCTGGAAGGAATATATAAGTAATCTAATAAAAGCCTTATCTTTCAGAAAGATAAGATAAGATAAGGGAAGGGAAGGGAAGGGAAGGGAAGGGAAGGGAAGGGAAGGGAAGGGAAGGGAAGGGAAGGGAAGGGAAGGGAAGGGAAGGGAAGGGAAGAGAAGAGAAGATCCTGGTCTGATAGTCACGGATAGAAAAACATTACAGAGGGTGGTAAGCACAGCACAAAACATCGTGGGCTGTCCCCTAATACCACTAGATGAGATCGCTAGGGCTCTCTGCCTTAGAAGAGTGAGGAAAATTCTCAGGGATGACTCTCACCCTGGTCATCACTTCTTTACCCTCCTACCATCAGGAAGGAGATATAGAAGTTATAGCCAGCTGTACAAACAGGCTGAAGAACAGTTTTTATCCGTGGGCTGTCAAACTCCTGAATGAGAAATAACATCATAACTAGGTACTATGATGGACTGCTGGGCCGGTGCAATATGTAACATGCTCACACTGGTGCAATAGGACTGGATGTTTTGTTAATATGATTTATTGGGTTAGGGATTTTCTGTCTACACTGTGACTTGTATTATGTTGTGGAGGGTGCACTGAGGGAACTCAACCAATCTCTTTATTGTGCACATATGTTATTCACTGACAATAAAGATTTGAATTGAATTGTATTGAAATTAAAGATTTTGAGAAGCAGTCATTTCCAAAAAAAGTGACAATTGACTACACCTCCTTCACAAACTAGACAATACTCCTCCCTTTTACATTTAATGAGTAAAAGAAAAATAATATTTGATTTGCTAATGTATAGATCCTTCAGAGTTCTTGTCTTATTGTTTTTCTAAAAAATTCCCCAAATGAATCTTTCTAAGCAATTCCCTGAAACTGGGAGGCTTACTCTTTAGGATTAACAGATTCCTGCAAGAGAAATTTAATATTTTTGTAAAAAAGACTGTGGTGTAAAAAGAAAAAAGAGAGAGATTGTGGCAGTGGTGAAATCTGAACTGGTTTACTACTGGTTCGGTGGCTGTGTATGCACTCTGCGTGCCTAACATGTGCTGCATGCGTGCATGTGCAGTGCACACCATGCACCAAATGCAAACTGCGCACACACACACGTGCAGTGCACGTCAGAAGGAGGCATGGGAAGGAAGGTAAATAGAACAGCACGTGGGGGGAGCGGTGATCAGCTGTGGCGCATGATCGTCAGAGCCTTTCCCCCCCTTTTTTTAAAGCATTTTTTTACTACCTATTCAGGCGAATAGGTAGTAAAAAAATGCTTTAAAAAAGTTAAAAACAAAAAACAAAAACGGTTCTGATGATCCCGTGCCTCAGCTATGATCATTGGAGCCTTTTTTAAAAACTTTTTTAAATGCATTTTTTTCTGCCTATTGGGATGAGTAGTTAGTAAAAAATGCTTTTAAAAGGTTAAAAAAGGCTCCGACGATCACAGCTGTGGCGCACAATCATCAGAGCCTTTTTTAACCTTTTAAAAGCATTTTTTTACTACCTATTTGAGCGATTGGTGGGCACGGGCAGGGGGCTCAGGGATTATTCCTACCAGTTCTCCGAACCACCCGCTGCCATCGCTACCGGATCACCTGATCCGGTCCAAACTGGGAGCATTTCACCTGGACAGTGGCCTGTTAATTTCCCTAATTATTTTAAACACCCTCCCCCCAAAGAAAAGATGGCACACCCAAAGTTGTCTTCAGACTTCTGACTGATGAGGGAAGAATGATGACAAGAATCGTTTCTTGAAAAATTTTGATGCCTCTATAATGTGTCCTAGATACAAAGGACCACAGGAAACATTGGTTCTAAGAAACATCCATGTATGAAGAGGAAATTTTCTCTGGGAAATAATATTGTCTAAGAATATCTGCAGCATCTCACTGATGCTGCTCAAGATAGGGTGATGAAAGACTCATATCCTACTGCTGACTTTTCAAATCAATGTATGCATCCTGATGACAATGCAGAAATATAGTAGTAGATGACTTGGGTATGGGATTTAAATTTGTTAAGTTTGTTTAAGTTTGTTATATTTTTATCCCAGATTTTTGTATTTTAACAAATGGCATAAAATAAAATATAGGTTGGGTTCACTGTTGCAAACATAGGTTGATAAGAAATGCGGCACATTCTTTTAATGGCATAATCTTTCATACACAGCATAGCACATAAGAAAGATTTATCAACCACTTGTTTATAGTGCTTTCTTTCTCCCTCTTGTTCTCTCTCCACACTTTGTTAGTACAAGCAGACGGGAGATTTAGGTTTAGTTAATGTGTGTTGGTTTTGTAGATGGAGGTTGTGTGGGTAGAAGAATGATTTCCTTTTGCTCTTGGCAATATTGTTTCAGTACTATTCTTCCATGAGAGCAGCTGCTAAAGTGACTGTATTGTTTATTCCTAGCGATTGAGGTTTGGCTGTGGAAATCATTTCCTAGTAGGCAATGCATATGTAACTGTCTACTTCCTCAACTACTCCTTAGGTATTTTGGCCACAGATCACACAGCACAGGTATATTACAAACAATGGGTGTGGAGCCATTTTTCATATCCTGCTGTAACTCCATAGAACAAAATCATCTCTTTCTCTCTCTCTGAAGGAAATGAAGAAGATCCTGAAATTCTCCTATGCAGTTCACATATTTCCCCCTGTAAAATACAATATTATGCACTGCTGGTAGCCATTCCAGTTTGAAGTTGTTTCCCCAATGTGTACCTTAGATTGGTTTTTCTAAGCCAATTTACAAATTTAAAACTTGTAATAACTGGAACGCGGACATGATCTCATTTAAACATGATAGGAGGCATTATTTTTCTCCATTGTGTTCCAACAATACCATCTGATTATTTCTTATCCATTCCTTAGTTGAAATTGATCATTTAAGCCAGATTTGGCAAAACTGCTCTGTTAGTTCTGGTAGACAATAAATGGAAAGTAACCAAATACTGTACATCTATCTTTATCTTCGTGGTGAGTTTCTTCATATACCAAAGACTATAATATCTTTTTTGGATTCTCTATCAGAGATAGTATTTATGAAACAAAACACAATTGTTGAAATTACTCCAGAACAAAAAAATAGGGATCTTTCATGAAAAAAGGAATGCCTGTTGGCCTTGGGTATTATTGGTGAGCATAATTATTTTTTTTTTTACATTTATATCCCGCCCTTCTCCGAAGACTCAGGGCGGCTTACATTGTGTAAGGCAATAGTCTCATCCTATTTGTATATTTATATACAAAGTCAACTTATTGCCCCCCCAACAATCTGGGTCCTCATTTTACCTACCTTATAAAGGATAGAATGCTGAGTCAACCTTGGGCCTGGTGGGATTAGAACCTGCAGTAATTGCAGGCAGCTGTGTTTAATAAGAGGTTTCTTACAGCCTGAGCCATACCGCGGCCCTGTGATGTTGGAGAAAGAAATCATATGTGAGTGTCTAATTGATATTTGTACTGTTAATAGAGAGTGTTAAATTTATGACTACTTTTCTTGGTGCAACAGTATTAAGTTTCAAATCTCTCTCCCACTTCCATGTAATTTTGGTCTTATTTCAGGTTGACATACATTAGAGATTTTGCTACTTTATCTCTTTTTCTCTCTGTCACTACTCACCCCAAATGTATGCATTATATCATAATACTTTGTGGTTTTGTTAGATATGACAATGGATTAGAGTGATTTGTGCAGCGGTGATGTTAAATTTTATTTGTGGTTCACAGGAGCAGTAGATTTTTTATGAGTTTAAACATGTAGAAGATTTAAATACTCATATAGCAGTACTATGCTTTCTACACATAGTGCTTGCTACTTTTTCAAATTTTGATGCGTATTGGTCATGTCTATTTTAAGTTGAACAAGTTTTTTGAGATCCCATGGCTGATGACTCTAGCTCTTTTTCGTTTTCTGCTAAATTGAATTCAAATAGCCCTTTATTCTCATTTTCCTTTTCATTTTATAGATAATTTACATAAGAAAAATGTTTATATAATTCCAAAAGGCCAAGGGTAGGACCTCAGCTTCTGATCCCAAATGATTTAGAATCCTTGTCTATCAAGGATTCTAATTATCCATTGCTTGTTGAAAGGGTTATCCTCTCTTTGTTGGCTTTTTCAAACCTTTTAACTGACAAGAGAAAGTGACAGTAACAAATTGCTTGAAAGAGATTTATTTTCTGTTTAGTTGAGTAATGACTACTTTGTACAGAACTGAGATAAATTCTGACAATTAAGCTCATTTATCTGTGTTAATCCCTTTATCTATTAAAACAATTAGGTCTTTGCATATGATCTTTCTCCTCTGTAATGAACCCTTGGCACAAACAGCACAGAATGATTATTACCTACCTAGTGGCAATGAGGGAGGCGAAACGTTCCTACGTTTCCACCCTCATTGCATCGGCAGATAACCGCTCGGCTGCCCTGTTCCAGGTGACTCGCTCCCTCCTTCACCAGGAGGGGCGGGATGACCCCCTACAGGGACGTGCTGAGGAGTTTAATGGTTATCTATACGATAAAATCGTTCAGCTTCGGGATAGTTTAGACCAAAATTGCGATGATCCAAGTGGGATGGCGGAGTCACGTCTTGTTGAGGTTGTTTGGGATGAGTTTGAGACTGTGGCTCTCGAGGATGTGGACAGGTTGCTGGGAAGGTTACATGCAACCACATGTTTACTGGACCCGTGTCCTTCCTGGCTGGTGCTGGCTACTCAGGAAGTGACACGAGGCTGGCTCCAGGGAATTATAAATGCTTCATTGTTGGATGGGGTTTTCCCCGCTGCCTTGAAAGAGGCAGTGGTGAGACCCCTCCTCAAGAAGCCTTCCCTGGACCAAGCTATTTTGGGAAATTATCGTCCAGTCTCCAACCTTCGCTTTGTGGCGAAGGTTGTAAAGAGTGTGGTTGCATGGCAGCTTCCCCAGTACCTGGATGAAGCTGTCTATCTAGACCCGTTCCAGTCCGGCTTCCGGTCCGGTCACAGTACGGAGACAGCTTTGGTCGCGTTGGTGGATGACCTCTGGAGGGCCAGGGACAGGGGTTGTTCCTCTGCCCTGGTCCTATTAGATCTTTCAGCGGCTTTCGATACCATCGACCATGGTATCCTACTGCACCGGTTGGAGAGTCTGGGAGTGGGAGGCACCGTTTATCGGTGGTTCTCCTCCTATCTCTCCAACCGGTCGCAGACGGTGTTGACAGGGGGGCAGAGGTCGACCGCGAGGCGCCTTACTTGTGGGATGCCTCAGGGGTCGATTCTCTCGCCCCTCCTGTTCAACATCTACATGAAGCCGCTGGGTGAGGTCATCAGTGGTTTCGGGGTGAGTTATCATCTGTACGCTGATGATACGCAGCTGTACTTTTCCACCCCGGACCACCCCAAAGAAGCTGTCGAAGTGCTGTCCCGGTGTCTGGAAGCCGTACGGGTCTGGATGGGGAGAAACAGACTCAAGCTCAATCCCTCCAAGACGGAGTGGCTGTGGATGCCGGCACCCCGGTACAGTCAGCTGCAGCCGCAGCTGGCTGTGGGGGGCGAGTTACTGGCCCCAACGGAGAGGGTGCGCAACTTGGGTGTCCTCTTGGATGGGCGGCTGTCATTTGATGATCATTTGGCGGCCGTCTCCAAGAGAGCCTTCCACCAAGTACGCTTGATGTGCCAGTTGCGCCCCTTCCTTGACCGGCATGCCTTATGCACGGTCACTCATGCCCTTGTCACCTCCTGCTTGGATTAATGCTCTCTACATGGGGCTGCCCTTGAAGTGCACTCGGAGGCTGCAGCTAGTCCAGAACGCAGCTGCGTGGGTAATAGTGGGAGCAACTTGTTGCTCCCATGTAACACCACTCCTGCGCAGTTTGCACTGGCTCCCTGCGGTCTTTCGGGTGTGCTTTAAGATTTTGGTTACCACCTTTAAAGCGCTCCATGGCTTAGGACCCGGGTACTTACGGGACCGCCTGCTGTTACCTTTTGCCTCCCACCGACCCGTACGCTCTCACAGAGAGGGCCTTGTCAGGGTGCCGTCCGCCAAACAATGTTGGCTGGCGGCCCCCAGGAGCAGGGCGTTCTCTGTTGGAGCTCCTACGCTCTGGAACGAGCTTCCCCCTGGTTTACGTCAAGTGCCTGATCTTCGGACTTTTCGCCGTGAGCTGAAAACGCACCTATTTACTCAAGCGGGACTGGCCTAAAATTTTATTGGGGTTATTTATATTTTAATGTTTTAAATTGTTTTAAATTTGGCCACCTTATAATATGTTTTGTTTTAATTTCTTTTAATGTTTATACTGTGATTTTTACTTGGCTGTACACCACCCTGAGTCCTTTGGGAGAAGGGCGGTATAAAAATCGAATAAAATAAATAAATTAATTAATTAATATTGAAATAAGCACTAAAATTATTATTAACAAAATAAGCTATAAAATCTCATAATTCAAGTCTAGTAAAGTTGATCTGGAGGGGGAAAAAGTACAATTAAATTATAGTGGAGAAAATGACCCAAAGGGTATGCACACTTTTAAGCTTTTCAGAACTTTTTATAAGGTCAAATGTTACAGTCATGTTGAGAAGATGGTTAAGTATTACACCAAATTAGCCAGATGTTAAGACTATGATGTCACAGTTAAGTCAGTGTTAAGATGAATTAATAGATTGAAAATAATTAGAGTCAAACTTCACTGAGCACTAAGGAAAAAAGAAATAAAAATCATCATTTACCCACAGTGTTCTCTTCTTATTTCCATATGCACCTGGGCTTTTAAATACTTTTAATATCAAGATCAAAAACTGCCTTTTTTTCCCTTCCAGTTTTCAGTTCTCTTATGATAGAGCCTTCTGTTCTAAGTGCTAAAGATGACTGAGAATTTTTTTTATTGCAGTTTTTGAGAAGGTATGCTATTTGTGTGGTTGTTTTCTTATCCATCATTCTTTTAGAAGGATTTATAATATAATGCACCAATTTTCAGAGTGGAAAGCCACTTCTTGACATTCAAAAAGGTTTACAGCAAAGGACTGAATATACTTTGGGTTGACTCTTTGAAGCCAGTAGAGAAAGAGAAAAGTTCCTCTCTTTAAATGAAGGCATAAACTCATGGAGATTGAGTGATCTAAATTAAGACCATGTTATAAATAAGAACAAACTGTTTTCTTAATAGTTAATACATGGAATTATACCAGCAAAACCAAGATTCACAAAAGATTCAGCTTAGATCTTAAATACACATATATTTAGATAAATACAGCATGCATGCAATCATGGCATATTTTGATGTACCAGGTTGGATAGCTTTTGGAATTTTATTGCTATTTAAGAAATGTTTATCAATCATTTCAATTCTCCCTTTCTCTCCTTTCTTCCCTCCCAATTGGTCAATTAATGGCATGCAAGCATCTTAGATAATCAATGCTTTGTAATTTCCTTGACAAATGATTTTGGAAGTCAGCCTCTTTTTTGCACAAACATGAAAAATGAATGCCTTTTAATTTCAGCTTATTTATCCATATTTGTGAGTAACAAATCATGGTCCTTTCTATCATACTGATAGATACAATTCTGCCACACAAGAAAAATGTAGATATGCACATTTAACATTCCATTCAGTTATCTGAAAAGTTCTGCCATGAAAAAAATAAACATGGAAATGTTTCTCAACTTCTTGAAGAATGAACTGCAAAAACAGACAATACCTTGTGTTTTTTTTAAAAAAAAACTAACACATTTATCTCTCTCTAAAAAAAAAGGATGTATGTTTGTATGTATGTTCCAGCATAACTCTGGAATGCCTCAAGCAATTTCTACCAAACTTGGTACACAGATGATTTACCATCTGGAAACAAATACTGTGTGTGTGTGTTTGTAAGACACCCCTAGAACCCCTAGGGATGTGTGTGTGTATTCCAGCATAACTCTGGAATGTCTCCAGCAATTTCTACCAAACTTGGTACACAGATGATTTACCATCTGGAAACAAATACTGTGTGTGTGTGTTTGTAAGACACCCCTAGAACCCCTAGGGATGTGTGTGTGTATTCCAGCATAACTCTGGAATGTCTCCAGCAATTTCTACCAAACTTGGTACACAGATGATTTACCATCTGGAAACAAATACTGTGTGTGTGTGTTTGTAAGACACCCCTAGAACCCCTAGGGATGTGTGTGTGTATTCCAGCATAACTCTGGAATGTCTCCAGCAATTTCAACCAAACTTGGTACACAGATGACTTACCTCTGGAAACAAATATTGGGGTGGGGTAAGACATCTCTGGTGTGTGTGTGTGTGTGTGTGTGTGTGCGCGCGCGCACGCGCGTGCATTTGTGTTCCAGCACAACTCTGGAATGCCTGGGCCATTAAGAAGATTGAGTGTGGTGTCCTAGAGCAGCAATTGTTTGTGAAATCAGTTTCTTCACAGCTTCCTCTGGAAAGCCAGCCATGATGTTCACCTTCCAGTGGACCAATGAGGAAGTGCCTGATGGATTTTGGGCAAAGTGCCAGGATCATAGAAAGGGTACATGGGAGGGGAAAGGGAGAAGGCAGGGATGATGGGCATGGGAGTAGAAAGAATAAAGGATCCTCCCAATGTCTCCCTATCAGAGGTAGATGGCTCCCCTGGTGGATTTGGGGCAAAGTGCCAAGATTGTAGAAAGGTTGGGAAAGATAAGCTCATGGGAGAGGGCAGGGATGATGGGCATGGGAGTAGGCGGAAGAAAGCCAATGACTCTCTGTCAGACAAATGCTTCGACATCTATAAATACCTGGGCAAAGATGCAGCCTGTTATGCCTTAAAATGGCTTCTACTGGACTGCCTTAAAATGACTTCTACCAGCATAACTCTGGAACATCTTGAGCAATTTCAACCAAACTTGATACACAAATGTCTTAGTCCCTGGAAATAAATACTGTGGGGGTAAGATACCCCTAACATCCCTCAGGGTTTGTGTTTTGTTATGCTATATCATGTTGTGCCTTAAAATAGCTTCTATGGTACAGCATGGTGGAGTTGCCATGGCACACCTTCCCAGCCCCACCATAGCTGGCCAGGGATCATGAGAGGAGAAGGAGGGGGAAGAGGAGGGCCACCACATCATAATGGGCTCCAGGAGGAGGAGGGGACCCCATTTCCCCCATTGTGAAGCACACTAAAATTCACTATGCTTGCAAGGTGCTGCAAGAGTGCCTCATAGCCTTTCCGATGCCTCATATCAGAAACAGAGAGGGGGTAGAGAGAGATACAGAGAAAGAAATACAGAGGGGGGGGATACAGATACAGAGAGAGGGGGAGATGGGGAAGGAGAGAGAAACACACAGAGATACAGAGAAAGAGGGGAGAGAGTGGGAAGAGAAAGACACACACCAAGAGAGATACAGAGAGGGGATAGAGAGAGGGAAGAGATACAAAGAGAGTGGGACACACACACACACACACACACACACACATATATATGTAGGTCTTTGGTTATTCGGGTTTTCTCCCACGTAAAATTGGAAGTGTCTTGGCAACGTTTCGACGAAGTCTCATTCGTCATCTTCAGGCTTCAGCTTCATGCTTCTGGAAGCAATGTTGCTTCCAGAAGCACGAAGCTGAAGCCTGAAGATGACGAATGAGACTTCGTCGAAACATTGCCAAGACACTTCCAATTTTACGCGGGAGAAAACCCGAATAACCAAAGACCTACATACAAATACCCGCGAAAATCTCAGAAAACATACACACACACACACACACACACACACACAGGGGGGGGGGGAAGCCGGCAATAAATAAATATCAGGGAAACGCCAGGTTATTAGCTAGTTTGGAATAAAAGACCTTTCTCCAACTTGACATCCTCCAGTTATATTGGGAACATAACTCCCAGACTTTCTACTTGGCATGAATATTAATAATTCTGGAAAATTACATCCCAGCATAGGTCAGCATAAAGCTTTGATGGGATAGAACATAATTTTCCAGTTGTACACATAATGATCCTCAATTAGGCAGGTTATCTGAGAACAGAGCCAGAAAGAAAATTAAACTGACTTAAAAAGCGATTCCATAAAAAGATTGCAGTCATTGTATACAGTATGTTTAAAACAAGCACAGTTCACATTCATACTTGCATAAATAATGCTAGCAATATCCAATTGTTTCTTTTTCTGCAATACACTAATATCATTTTGGAAAAATGAACTATGTGTAATGATTCCCTAAGGTAATTGTCCTCTAGGAAGATTAAGTACTTCTGCTGCTTTTGGTCCTGATGCATTACTGATTTCCATTCACATCCCACATTCATAATGGTCCAAGTTTCATAGCTAGTAATTAAAATGAATCAAAATATTGTTGGATATGATCCAATTACGGATTTTACACTTTTAGGCCAACATGTTTCTTACTGGTTTTTGTTATATTAATGATAAAGTTAATAATGTGATTATGATAATGTATATGGGAAATAACTGAGAGCTGTTCAAGTAGCTTTGCTCAGATACACATTTTTTCAAAGGCATTCTATAGTAGTGATGAGAGAAATGCTTTATAAATGGCTTCGAAGTTTCTTTGATGTCCTTTTGTGCTTAAAAAAAAGACCCCTTTGTTGAAATTGGTGCTTTAATTAAGAAGTTAATAGAGTCCTGTTTGAAGTTGCCCATTTATAGCTAACACCACTACAACATTTATAATTGGATCCTTAATACTGTGCTAATGCACGCAGGAGAAGAAAGTTTATGAGATGGATAAATGGATTTTGTTCCCTTAATATGTTGCCCTCAATGGCAGCTGTGTTTTAATTATAAGTACCTACACTCTCTGCTTTGTGCTGCCCTTATGTGTCCTGACTGCTTGATTTATTTTACAGTTGGCAGAATTATATCCATTACTAACATACAACATGTGACAGAATATACAACGCAGTGGGACTCCCCAGTGACATAATGCTTCCTCGCTAACTGTAGCATGTTGATGCTAGATCTGCAATTAATCATTATGCTGATTTACAGGGAAGCTAAACTGAACAAAACGTACATTTCCCAAAAGGAAATTAATGTACTTTTCATAAACATAGGTGTGATTCTGTTTTTGATATTGGATTTTGAATATGACTCTTTGGGGGACTATTATCCAAGCTTGATATAATAATATATCATTTTATTATTGAAACAAAGGGGAAAATGAAGAGGGGGAAGAAATCAATTGTCTGTATGTTGCTTTTTGAGAAATTGCATGAACACCATGAATCCTTTCAATATAAAACCATATTGTTGGAAATTATGTTTTCTAACTTTTAATAGAACATATACCTTATAAAAATTAAGTTATGCATACATATAGCCAACAAGGGTTAAAGCCATCAAGGCTTAAAGTATTAAAGTACTCATACAGGACGGTGTGAATTAATTATACATGGCATTCTTGTCCAAATCCCAAAACCAATCAATCTAATCGCATCACACTTATAGATAGCATTAACTTACTAAGCTACATTTACATGTAAGCAGAATAGTTTTTGTTTTTTGTTCTTGAGCTCTTACACACACACACACACACACACACACACACACACACACACTACCAGCCTTTTAGAACCTAGTGGCCTCTAGATGTTTTGGATTGCAATTCCTAGTTCAAAAGTATTTTTGAGATCCTCTGTATTATACTAAATTGGAAAGGCTATTCTACTTTAGAAGAAACTAGTAATGGACCAAACTACTCTGTTCAGGATCTTGTTATTTTTATTTGTTTTTACCACAAATAGAAACTGTTTATTATCATGTTCCATATTAAGCAGTTAAGATATAAAACAGAAATATGTTGAACATGTTTAGTATATTGATGTGAAACTTTCATAGAATACTAGGGGCTGCAAGCAAGTAAGAAGATATCCAGAAAAACAGAATGGCAAATGAATTTCATATTATTTCCAGGAAAACTATGTGATATTCTTATGAATAAATTAATAGTGAAGCAACACTTTAGTTTTTACATTAATCAGGAAGAATATGCCTTGCACACAGTAGGAGCAGACCCATGACTTTATGTATATTATTTATAGAAAAGTTAAGAAATAATAATTTTCTGCACTGGAAATGGGAATATGGGAATTATGAATTATTCTGGCTGGTAACTATCCAGTTCCTTATTTTGATGAATTGTATATATAATAATAGGCCAAATCAGAGTTTCATTGTTTGCTCTTGTTTTGTTTGCTTTTTAAAATAAGAACCAACCAACTTTGGTTGAATTTGTCATAGGCCTGGAATGTGACCATTGTGGTTTCATAGGCTTGGCTTTCATTGCACCATCATTCCATCTATTCTATTTATGAGACAATGGGACAACATCCTCCCTGGCTCCCCTCCCACCACCACTTTTTTGTCTCTTTCTTTTCCATAAAAAACAAACTGCCCCCAGTCATGTACATTTTCCTATCTCTATTTTTTAATTCACTTTTTTCTGTTTATTATATCCATTTTATCTTTAATAATACTCCATACAGTATGCACATATTCATTTTTAGTTTATACAAAGAAGAATTGGAAATTTTTGAAAATTGGTATGTTCTTTAAGATTTTTGTGAATCATTCTTGATTCAATTCAACTCCGACATTTGAGACTTGAAGATATGGTTTAATTCAAGATCTGAGGAAAAACTAGTTTGCTTTGTACTACTTCATGTGTAAATTGAAACTAGAAAAAAAAGAGATTAGCCTTATAATATAGAAAAATTACAATGCTGTTAGCTGACTTATTTATTTATTTTTTGTTTGTTAATTAATTAATTAATTAATTAATTAATTAATTAATTAATTGGCAGAGTAGACTTAGAAGGATTTTAAATGTTGAGACTCGTAAATGATATAAATGCTATTCAATTTCAAGGTTTCCATCATAATAATGTTTTGAAATATTCTCATTGTCCTTTTATGAAGCAGAGGTAGTAGGGATTAGGGTATAAAATGGCAGGCAAAGAATTTTAAGAGAGGATTTGTACTGAACCAGACTATTGGTTCAATTTGCTGCAATATTTTGATGGGGTAATATGATCCAACCACTATGAAGAGTCCTGTCAAAAGTTTGCATAACTCCAGTGATGTAAATTTCAGATTCTTTATATATTCAGGGAGAACCAGTTTGGTGTATTGGTTAAAGATTCTGGACAGAAACTGGGAAAAATAAATTCCATTGTTGCCTTAGGCAGAGAAATCAGCTGGCTGACTTTGAGCCAATTCCCATGCCCTAAGGACACCTGAAATCATTTTTTTCAATATACAAGTTCAAATTTGCGGAATTTCACTGAAAAGATTCTAAATTTCTTTATGAAAACTTAAATAATTAATCTAGTAGAATTATATTCTTTATACTTGCTCTTAGAGAGAGAGAAGTAATATCAAGGAACCAAAAGCAACCAAAGAATCAGTCATATATTTGACATGCCATTATGCCACTTAAGATTCTAAGCCATCATGAGCTAAACGAACTTCCTCTGACATAAGAATCTTTAGAATTGATGTATCCAAGAAACTTAGAGCCAACAATTTTGTTTTTTAAGACAATAATGCAGTGTCACCAGATACATGCGTTTGTCTATATATGCAAGCTTGTATGAGGTTATTTTTTTTCTTTTTTGCATTCCTGGGATGGAGTTGTGTAAATATACATTTATATTCTAGATGTACACAACTTATGATTGGCTTAAATTAATTTTCATGCTATAAGTCAGAGGTAAAAGTGGGGAAAAAAGAAGATACGATTTACATATAATTAAAATGAAATATAATTGCTATGAGTACAATTGCATAATAGTTTTACCATTTAACATAACATAACATAACATCAGAGTTGGAAGGGACCTTGGAGGCCTTCTAGTCCAACCCCCTGCCCAGGCAGGAAACCCTACACCATCTCAGTCAGATGGTTATCCAACATTTTCTTAAAAATTTCCAGTGTTGGAGCATTCACAACTTCTGAAGGCAAGTCGTTCCACTTATTAATTGTTCTAACTGTCAGGAAATTTCTCCTTAGTTCTAAGTTGCTTCTTTCCTTGATCAGTTTCCACCCATTGCTTCTTGTTCTACCCTCAGGTGCTCTGGAGAACAGCCCAACTCCCACTTCTCTGTGGCAGCCCCTGAGATATTGGAACACTGCTATCATGTCTCCCCTAGTCCTTCTTTTGTTAAACTAGACATACCCAGTTCCTGCAACCGTTCTTCATATGTTTTATCCTCCAGTCCCTAATCATCTTTGTTGCTCTTCTCTGCACTCTTTCTAGAGTCTCAACATCTTTTTACATCGTGGCGACCAAAACTGGATGCAATATTCCAAGTGTGGCCTTACCAAGGCATTATAAAGTGGTACTAGCACTTCACGTGATCTTGATTCTATCCTCTGTTTATGCAGCCCAGAACTGTGTTGGCTTTTTAACAGCTGCTGCACACTGCTGGCTCATATCTAGATGGTTATCCACTAGGACTCCAAGATCCCTCTCACAGGTACTACTATTGAGCAAGGTACCACATATACGGTACTGGTGCATTTTGTTTTTGGCCTAAATGTAGAACCTTACTTTTTCACTGTTGAATTTCATTTTGTTAGATAGCGCCCAATGTTCAAGTCTGTCAAGATCTTTCTGTAACTTGAGCCTATCTTCTGGTGTGTTGGCTATTCCTGCCAGCTTGGTGTCATCTGCCAATTTGATGAGTTCCCCATCTATCCCTCGTCCAAGTCATTGATGAAGATGTTGAAGAGTACTGGGCCTAAAACAGAGCCTTGGGGTACTCCACTGCATACTTCCCTCCATGTGGATGTAGTTCCGTTGAGGACTACACGTTGAGTGCGGTTGGTCAGCCAGTTACGAATCCATCTGGTGGTGGTGCTGTCTAACACACATTTTTCTACTTTATCTAGTAGTAGGTTATGGTCTACTTTATCAAATGCTTTACTGAAGTCCAAGTAAATTATATCAACAGCATTCCTCTGGTGTACTAATTTTGTCATTTTGTCAAAGAATGCGATAAGATTAGTCTGGCATGATCTGTTTTTGACAAACCCATGTTGGCTTTTGGTTATTACTTTGTTTGCTTCTAGGTGTTCGGTGATTCGTTGCTTGATTATCTTTTCCAGAATCTTCCCCGGTATTGAGGTCAGACTGATAGGTCTGTAGTTTCCTGGATCTGTTTTTTTTCCTTTTTTGAAGATGGGAACTACATCAGCTCTTTTCCAGTCCTCTGGCAGCTCCCCTGTGCTCCAGGATCTTTGAAAGATATAGTTCAGTGGTTCTGAGATCACGTCTGCCAGTTCCTTCAGAACCTTGGGGTGTAATCCATCCGGTCCTGGTGATTTGAACTCGTCTAAGGTAGACAGGTGTTCACTTACCATTTTCTTCCCTATTTAATTCCACTAAACGTTGAAATAAGCTTATAATATTTTTTTTTGCTTCTCTTTCTTTTTCATTTGTAGTGCTGTACAGCCCTAAATATGTTGGTACTTCAATGTGGCTGATTTAATTTGTGATACTTATTTAGCACAAATTATAATCTTGTACTTTGAATTCTACACTAGGGAATGTAGTAGTTATTCCAAATTATGAGTATAAGCTCAATAGATATCAGACACTGATAGGAAACTGGGGAAGGCTATTGTTGAAGCAGAGTATCTTAAAAATTAGTTTTAGATCCATTTAAATCTAAATTTAGATTTGTTGTGACATGGCCCAAAAACTTAGAGGTACTGAAGGTCTGTCTTTCTGGAGCTGCAAATTCAAAATAGTCACTTTACCATGATGCCTTTTATTATTGATTCATGTGATTTATTATCTACAACAGGGGCCCTCAATCTTTCGTCTTCCATAAACAGCAGCAGCAGCAGCGGTTGTAGCAGTGGGGGAGAAGATGGTTTCATGCATGCAATATAGCTCCCATACATTCACAAATGAAACTTCATGCACTTGCCTGCTGCTTACATAGTCCAGTTCCCAATAGGCTAGGCTTTTAGAACCTAGTAGCCTCCAGTTGTTTTGGACAGCAGCAGCAGCAGTAGCGGCGGTGGTAGTGGTGGTGCTGCTGCTTACATAGTCCAGTTCCCAATACGCCAGTCTGTATCCTGGGATTTGGAATTCCTGATCTAAAATACCTCATTTACTGAAGAATGGGGGGGGAGGGGGAAGCCTTTGCTGCAATCATAGTCCATCAGTCAGACAGACAGACAGTCTCTCTGTCTTTCTTTGTCTCTCTGTCTTTCTCTCTCCATCTCTCTCCCTGTATCTCTCTCTCTCTCATCTATCTCTTCTGTATAATTTTTCATTGAGTAAGCCTCAATGCAGTTTTAGCTGTTATTTCTTAATTAAATTCTTTGTTTTTATTTTATTCTCTACCCTAAAACTTCTTAGATAGATGGGTAACTTTATAAATTGGATTAATAAAAATAAATAAATAATAAACCTATTTATGGAAATATAACTTGCCATGTCTCTTTTTAAAGTACATTTCTTTTAAGAAATCTCCAATTTAGCTTACTTTAAACATTAAAACACGATAAAATACAAACATAAACTAGATTGTCAGCAAAAAGCAGCAGAAAAAAACATGCTATTCAGCTTAAACTTGCAATTTTTCACAGTCAGTAAACTGCGGCAAGGGAGTTAAAACTGAGTTGCCATTAAACTCATAAACTTGGTCAATGACAAACTAGAATGAGTTTGGCATGAACAAGAAAATAATGATTGTTCAAGACAAAACATCACCCAATAAAAAAACTACACCCTGGTATCTGTATATATGTAACAGCATTTAACCTTCACAATGTACCCAGCAATTACAAATTATAAAAAGTACCGGAGAAAAAAATAGGATTGTGTGTTGTATCGACAGCAGCTGAGTGAGCTGTAACTTGATTCGGGAGTTGTTAAGTGTAGCACAGCTCTGTACATAGTTATTGTGCAGAACTCTTCTTTCTTGTTCTTCCAAAACCAAATATTATTCTTATCTCTGGAGGGAAAACAGTTTTCTAACAAAAATATTATATATATATAAACCATTTAGAGAGGGCTCTAAAGCACTGTTAAGTAGTATATAAATCCAAGTGCTATTGTTATTAAAATTCTGATACCAAGTCTTGAGATGGCAGTTTTATATAATAATAAATATGGGGAACGGTGTTAAGTACATTGTTACCGTTAGACAAAAGAAAAATATTAACAGACAATCTTAACAATGAACACATTTCAAAATATTTCATACTAAAGGATGAAACTAGATGCACAGCTCTTAGTATTTTCATTCAACAATCCACTGTTATAATTGCATGGCATTTTAAAGTGTAGGTGACAGTAGCATTAGAAATTTATCCTGCTTTTTGAAGATCTTTCATACTTTCGTTCCTTTCTTGCTTTTTTTCTAAACAAATTTCCCCAACTGAACTGAACTGAATTTGACCTTTGTAGTTTTCTGAGCCTTTAAAGTGGGTTTGTGTTATTTTAAAAAATACTTTCTTCAACTGAAAATGAAATTATATTCAAGAGGAAAGTGAATTATGTTTCTTTACAATACATAAAATTGGCATCAGACTATGTGTCTTAATTTTTTTGCTGAGAAGTTTGACTAGACTAAATGATAGAAGGTATTTCTGAACTTTATGTTAAACACTGAAATCTTCTCATGTTATTAAGATAACAGCAGTTTTTTTTTTTTTGTTTCTTTTGATCAAGACATTTGTTGAGTGGTACAACGTGCAGATTTTGTGAAACAGCAGAGATTTTCAAAGAAAGATACAATACCAATTCATGGGTTTAAGATACCTTTGGGCATATGAATTTATTAGGCCTCATTAATATATAAAATATATCCATGAAACAGTCATCCCTGATTGTCTCTTTTGCCTATATGGGTGTTTTCTCACTTACAGTGAGAATAATGAGATTGTTGGAATGTTTTTTGTTCTGTTCTGTTTTGGTTTTGTAAATTTCAAGGCTGGGAAAAAAGCATCACTTTCTTTGGAAAAAGGTTCAGGCAGAAGCAGTTTCATAGTAAGGGTTACACATTGCTTGTTTTGTTTTGTTTTTAAAGCATTATATTGTTTAGCATTTACAGTTTGCATATGAAGCTTCCTGCCTTTGTGCAGCAAATCATTAATTATATCATGGCAATAAAGCACAGCTTCTCCATGCCATATGACAGAAGGTAACATTCTAATACCGTGTTTCCCTGAAAAAAAGATCTATCCCAAAAATAAAACCTAAATTGATTTTTTACACGTGCACCCAATATAAGCCCTAACCCCAAAATAAGTCCTAATTAAAACCCCGCCCATTCTGGGATGCATGGGGTGAGGCACATGGGTAAAAATTAAGTATGGTGGGGATGGGGGGTGGAGCTGCCATACAACTTACCTTCAGACAGTTGCAGCCAGGCCTCACATATCCCAATACCTGCCTTGCTGGGCCACTTCTTCTGCAGCCAGCAAGGCCAGCAAGGCTTTCCTGAAGGCCTCTGCAGCCGATAACAGAGCTCCAGATCAATCCAGAGCTTTGTTATGGGCTGCAGAGGCCTTCAGGAAATCCTTGCCGGCCTTACTGGCTACAGAACAAGTTCCTGAAGGCCTCTGGCAATGAAAATGAGGCCGGAGGGTGACACGCACTAGTGAGATGAGTCAGTGGAAGACAGTTCCCTCGAAAATAAGACCTGGTACCTTTTTTGGTGGCAAAAAAAGTATGTAAGACCGGTTCTTATTTATGGGGAAACACGGCAGTTATAGATGTTCCTTTCTCCTCTTCTTTGAGCATTTTCCAACTTCAGAGTGAGTAAGCACAAATAAAATAGTGGAATTGTGATTTAAGTTGCTATAACTGCATGTGAAGGGAATATTAAGGATCTGTAATAACTGCAATGACTATAATCAAAATCTTCTCATACATATCAGTGTGGTTCATATCATTAGTAGGCCACATAGCATTGCATACTCCTGTTTTTTAGTGCATTATTTATTTATTGGCACGTTTTTCATCCTATACCTAATCAGCTAGAATTCTGGGACA
Source organism: Ahaetulla prasina (assembly GCF_028640845.1). Lineage (NCBI taxonomy): Eukaryota > Metazoa > Chordata > Lepidosauria > Squamata > Colubridae > Ahaetulla > Ahaetulla prasina. The sequence goes on along the minus strand of NC_080546.1, from coordinate 50,703,066 downwards.
AATAGAAGCAAAAACAGAAGAATAGATTACAAACAACATAAAATAGACAATATTTATGAGCCAAAGTCCTGTTGGAGGAAAGACATTTTTAGGACTTTCTTGCATACAAAGAGAGGATAAAACGTAGGAACAATTTCCAAGAAATCCTGACATTTTGTTCCCTTCCCAGAGTTTCATGAAAAGGCTCTTCTCTTAGGCTTCAGGCTAAGGTGGTTGGAGAATTCAGCTGTTTTGTTATTGCTGAGCAGTTCTACCATATTGTTTAATTTTTTCTATTTTGATTGCACATATATTTTTATTTTTATGCTGAATTATCTGGAGTCATTTTGGACTTGGAGAATATCTAAGTAATCATCATTATCATCAACTTTGCCTAAATAACCATCCTGCACAACAGTGTACTATTGTCATCAATATACTGAAGACATAAGACAGAAGGAACCAGAACCACTAGTGAAGAATCTCAAACACAACCTTTATTGCTAGTCACCTCTGTTACTAGAATCTTGTCAGATTAATTGCATTCCTTTGGGAATAGTCAAATAAGGCTTCAGGGATTCTGCGAGAGGCCAGACCTGCACCAGTTTCTGTGATGCATGGATGCCCACTCCCCTCTTAACACCTTTATCCTGTTTAGTTGGACATTCCACCAGAACCCAAGCCCACATTTCCCCCTAGCAGCTTCATATAAATATTGAATAATGTAGTGCATGTGACCAAGGCTTGAGATATCCTACAGTAAATGCTGCCGAGCTCAGTTGCAACCAGCAGCATGTATGATTTTTCTTTGAGCAGTAATTTTCTATGTCAGGTGTTGTTGTTTTTTAAAAAGTCTGAAATAATGTTTTGTCTATAAGGAAATATAGCATAGAATCCAGGATTTATATCTGTAAATGTTATGAATCTATTTTATGTTATGAATATATCAACAGCAATGATTTAGATTTTTAAAAAAATCAGTATTATATTAATGTTAACTGATTGCAAACCTTCTCTTAGGCTTCAGGCTAAGGTGGTTGGAGAATTCAGCTGTTTTGTTATTGCTGAGCAGTTCTACCATATTGTTTAATTTTTTCTATTTTGATTGCACATACATTTTTATTTTTATGCTGAATTATCTGGAGTCATTTTGGACTTGGAGAATATCTAAGTAATCATCATTATCATCAACTTTGCCTAAATAACCATCCTGCACAACAGTGTACTATTGTCATCAATATACTGAAGACATAAGACACAAGGAACCAGAACCACTAGTGAAGAATCTCAAACACAACCTTTATTGCTAGTCACCTCTGTTACTAGAATCTTGTCAGATTAATTGCATTCATTTGGGAATAGTCAAATAAGGCTTCAGGGATTCTGCGAGAGGCCAGACCTGCACCAGTTTCTGTGATGCATGGATGCCCACTCCCCTCTTAACACCTTTATCCTGTTTAGTTGGACATTCCACCAGAACCCAAGCCCACATTTCCCCCTAGCAGCTTCATATAAATATTGAATAATGTAGTGCATGTGACCAAGGCTTGAGATATCCTACAGTAAATGCTGCCGAGCTCAGTTGCAACCAGCAGCATGTATGATTTTTCTTTGAGCAGTAATTTTCTATGTCAGGTGTTGTTTTTTTTAAAAAAGTCTGAAATAATGTTTTGTCTATAAGGAAATATAGCATAGAATCCAGGATTTATATCTGTAAATGTTATGAATCTATTTTATGTTATGAATATATCAACAGCAATGATTTAGATTTTTTAAAAAATCAGTATTATATTAATGTTAACTGATTGCAAACCTACTGTTTGGCTTTTATTGATAAATGTTTTAATGTTAATCTAGCATTTTGTTTAGAATAGAATAGAATAGAGAATAGAATAGAATTTTATTGGCCAAGTGTGATTGGACACACAAGGAATTTGTCTTGGTGCATATGCTCTCAGTGTACATAAAAGAAAAGATACGTTCATCAAGGTACAACATTTACAACACAATTGATGATCAATATATCAATATAAATCATAAGGATTGCCAGCAACAAGTTATAGTCATACAGTCATAAGTGGAAAGAGATTGGTGATGGGAACTATGAAACGATTAATAGTAGTGCAGATTCAGTAAATAGTCTGACAGTGTTGAGGGAATTATTTGTTTAGCAGAGTGATGGCCTTCGGGAAAAAACTGTTCTTGTGTCTAGTTGTTCTGGTGTGCAGTGCTCTATAGCGTCGTTTTGAGGGTAGGAGTTGAAACAGTTTATGTCCAGGATGTGAGGGATCTGCAAATATTTTCACGGCTCTCTTCTTGATTTGTGCAGTATACAGGTCCTCAATGGAAGGCAAGTTGGTAGCAATTATTTTTTCTGCAGTTCTAATTATCCTCTGAAGTCTGTGTTTTTCTTGTTGGGTTGCAGAACCGAACCAGACAGTTATAGAGGTGCAAATGACAGACTCAATAATTCCTCTGTAGAACTGGATCAGCAGCTCCTTGGGCAGTTTGAGCTTACTGAGTTGGCGCAGAAAGAACATTCTTTGTTGTCCTTTTTTAATGATGTTTTTGATGTTAGCTGTCCATTTGAGATCTTGCGATATGATAGAACCCAGAAATTTGAAGGTTTCTACTGTTGATACTGTGTTGTCAAGTATTGTGAGAGGTGGAAGTATGGAAGGGTTTTTCCTAAAGTCTACCACCATTTCTACGGTTTTGAGTGTGTTCAGTTCCAGATTGTTTTGGTTGCACCACAAGGCTAGTCGTTCGACCTCTCGTCTATATGCGGATTCGTCATTGTCTCGAATGAGACCAATCACTGTTGTGTCATCTGCGAACTTCAGTAGCTTAACAAATGGATCATTGGAGATGCAGTCATTGGTATACAGAGAGAAGAGAAGTGGGGAGAGCACACAGCCTTGGGGGCCCCTGTGCTAATTGTACAGGTATTTGATGTGATCTTGCTTAGCTTCACCTGCTGCTTCCTGTTTGTTAGGAAGCTTGTGATCCACTTACAAGTCTGTTCCGGTACCTGTAGCTGGTTTAGCTTAGTTAGAAGAATGTCTGGAATGATGGTATTGAATGCTGAACTAAAGTCTACAAAAGGACCCTTGCATAGGTCTTTGGAGACTCAAGATGTTGTAGGATGTAGTGCAGAGCCATATTAACAGCATCATCTGTTGATCTATTTGCTCGGTATGCAAATTGCAAGGGGTCTAAAAGTGGATTCGTGATGGTTTTCAGGTAGGAAAGCACTAGCCTTTCAAAGGTTTTCATGACTACAGATGTTAGAGCAACTGGTCTGTAGTCATTCAGTTCCTTGGTGGTGGGCTTCTTGGCACTGGGATGATGGTAGGCGTTTGAAGCAAGAAGGAACATAGCACATCTCTAGTGATTTATTGAAAATATGGGTGAAGATGGGGGCCAGTTGGTCAGCACAGACTTTTAAGCAAGAAGGAGTTATCTTGTCTGGGCCTGGAGCTTTTCCTGGCTTTTGTCTGTGAAATAGGTCCTGCACTTCCTTTTCTGTGATCACTAGGGGTTGTGAACCCAATGAAATGGGGTCAGTTGTAGGAGGCTTGGCTGTTGTTGCTGTGTCTGAGATGGGGGTTGTGGAGATAGGTGGCTGTAGTTTCCTTTCAAACCTGCAGTAAAACTCATTCAGGTCATCTGCCAGTTGTTGATTACCTTCAGCCTGGGAAGGAGGTTTGCCATAGCCGGTGATATTTTTAAGAGTTTTCCACATGTTTGCTGGTTCATTTGCTGAAAATTGATTCTTTAGCTTTTCAGAGTAGCTTCTTTTGCTGCTCTTATCTCCCTTGTTAGTGCATTTCTGGCCTGATTGTACAGCATTTTATCACCTTTTCTGTAGGCTTCCTCTTTGGAATGTCGTAGCTGCTTAAGTTTAGGTGTAAACCAAGGTTTGTTATTACTGTGTATTCGCAAGTTCCTTGTAGGTACACATAGGTCTTCACAGAAGCTGACATATGATGTTACAGTATCTGTGAGTTCATCCAGGTCTGCAGAGGTATCTTTAAAATATTCCAATCAGTGCAGTCAAAACATGCCTGTAGCTTTAATTCTGATTCCTCCGTCCAGGTTTTCACTGATTTAATTATTGGTTTTATGGCTTTAAGTCTTTGCCTGTAAGCAGGTACAAGGTGAATCATGCAATGATCAGAGTGTCCTACAGCTGCACGTGGTAAAGACCGATAGGCATCTTTTAGTGTTGTGTAGCAGTGGTCTAGAGTATTCTTGCCTCTGGTGGGACAATTGACATGCTGAAAGTATTTTGGTAGTTCTTTCCTTAAGTTTGCCTTGTTTAGATCTCCCAAAACAATGGCCAGTGAATCAGGGTGTTTGGCTTCAGCCTCCATGATTTGGTCAGCTAGAGTTCGTAATGTCTCGTTTACACAGGCTTGTGGTGGGACATAAACAGCAATTAGAAGAAATGAGGAAAATTCACGAGGCGAATAGTAAGGTTTGCAATTGATAATTAGAGTCTCTAAATTGTTGTCACAGAATTTGTAAATTATGTTAAAATCTTGACACCAGGTTGAATTAATATATAGGCATAAGCCTCCTCCTTTCTTTTTACCAGATGTTTCTGGAACCCTGTCTGATCGTTCAATTTGAAATCCTGGAATGTTCAGGCTGCTATTTATCTGTATTCCATCAACTAAAATTAGTAGGCACATACTTTTTCATATTACAATCTCTTTTCCAATGTCATGAAATGTATGAATAATAATTATTTTTTCTATTTTAGGCTGCTTTTGGATCTTTTTTATTTTAGTGGTGTTTTTGAACTTAGTTTAATGTTCTAATAAAGTGGAAGCTGGTGTTGACTAATCCATTAAATTTTTCTAAATATTCTGCTTCATCCCTAATGCCCAGACTCCTGTTATGAAAACGTGTAATAAATAGAGTTTCTTCAGAAAGTGTTTTTCTTGGAATCTACCAAAGCTTGAGAACATAAAAGGCTATCAGCTACAGGAGGAAAGATGACACAAAGCTAATTTTTAAAGGGGTGCCCATGGGGTTTTGAAAACAATGAAGATGGCAAATTTAATTGCACATTTGAAGCCACCATCTTAACTTTGTAAATATTTTCTTTCATGGATCTCCATGCAGAAGGGAAATAAATTTGCTCCATTTTTCTACTTTAGTCTCAAGCGTTTCATTGGTGATGTGCTGTCCTGGAGTAGTTCAAATACTATTTGTAAGGATTTTTATACACTGATTTTTAAAGTTTGTCTGGGTGGAGTTTTTGAACTTATTCCTTGACAATCCAACAGCTAGTCTTATTGTTTTCTGCTACATTTGTTTTTCTAACTCTGTACTCTTCATACTTCATCCATTGGGAACAGTTCCCAATTCAAAAAAACCCATAGGAGAAAAGATGCTTTACAATGGCTTCCTTTGGGATTCATTAGAAGCATGGCAAGTCAAAGAAGTTGTAGACTTTTAGAGTCATTATTATATAGCAAAAACCATAACAGCTGCCCACATACCTTGACCACCTTTTAATCAAATAAATGCAAGAAAAACACACTGTACCCAGGAGAATTTAACTGGAATTATTTCCACCTTGGAGCACATTTTAAGAGAAATTGTTTTCATTAAGTTAAATAAAAACTAATAGAAATATCAATATTTTTTTTACACAGCATTAGTCTGAACTGTTAGCCAGAAACTCCTTCTTTTGTCAAGCTCCTCTTCCTTGGAATCATGAGTGGCCAATAGTAAATGTTTGGATTTTTCCATGAAGGCTTGGAAAGAAAAACAATGGGTGCATTTTGCATTTTAAAAAAATAAGATATTTGAGGTCTGCTTGGTTGAGTTTTAGAAATATTTTAGTTCCAAAATTCATTTGTATCACTGGAAAGTGAAATATCTTAAGAATGGAAATAATTAAGTAGAAAGTAGGGCAATATATTATTTCCATTATTGTGGCTTCATTTTTAGCTAATGTTATACAACCAACACCACAAATTCCCAAAAAAATTATCTCCAAATCCACATATTGCTTCTATAAGTATCATATAGCTACAAAAGTAATGCTTTTGAGGGCATTTTAAATATTTGTGAAAGTTTTTTCCAACAAAACTTAATGTATAAGATTGTATTGCACTTGTCTCAGAAGCACCAATGTGCTTCCAGTTGAAAGGATTAGCCAGTGACATCACCGTTGTCCAGTGGGGGCCCTTGGTTGAAGCTGGAGCAAAGGAGGGAAGCTCATCCTGGCCCATGGCAATACTCAAGTCTCAAATGGGAAGGTAGTGCAACTATTCTGTAGAGTGGAAAGTTGAGGAACAAGTTGAGGAATATTGCCTAAAACAAAAACACTAGCCAACTGGAAGTTCATTCCTAATAACCTCTGCCAGCATAACAAGAAAGATTACATTATACTTGCCAGGGTAAAAATGATATACCCAAAGATTTTAAGTGAAAAACATATTTGTGTCTCCTTTTTAGGGTTTTTCCCAAATTTGAGACAAGTGGATTTTGAGCTTTGGTCTACGTATGTTAGTAGCACCCAGAGGATCTCTAAAGATTACTGCCATATTCCGAAATATCCCATGCAACAGGAAAAAATAAATATATGAAAAGTAACGGTAACTTAAATGGACCATTTATTATAGCTAATGTCATGTAGTGGTTAAAAATCTGACCCTGGGCTGAGGAGACCCAGGATAAACTCTTAATTAGACCTTCTAATTACTAGACAATTCTGGGCCAGAAACTCTCTGTATCCTAACCTACCTCAGAGAATTATCCTGGGAATAAGAACAGATATTATCCCATTCATACCATCTGGATGGATTCGGATGGATGGACACCAGATGGATTTGTAACTGGCTGACCAACCGCACTCAACGTGTAGTCCTCAACGGAACTACATCCACATGATATAGGACTGGAAAAGAGGATTGGAAAAGAGCTAATGTAGTTCCCATCTTCAAAAAAGGGGGAAAAAAACAGACCCAGGAAACTACAGACCTATCAGCCTGACTTCAATATCGGGGAAGATTCTGGAAAAGATAATTAAGCAATGAATCACCGAACACCTAGAAGCAAGCAAAGTAATAACCAAAAGCCAACATGGATTTGTCAAAAACAGATCATGCCAGACTAATCTTACTGCATTCTTTGACAAAGTGACAAAATTAGTAGACCAGAGGAACACCGTCGATATAATTTACTTGGACTTCAGTAAAGCATTTGATAAAGTAGACCATAACCTACTACTAGATAAAGTAGAAAAATGTGGGTTAGACAGCAGCACCACCAGATGGATTTGTAACTGGCTAACCAACCGCACTCAACGTGTAGTCCTCAATGGAACTACATCCACATGGAGGGACGTATGCAGAGAAGTACCCCAAGGCTCTGTTTTAGGCCCAGTACTCTTCAACATCTTCATCAATGACTTGGACGAGGGGATAGATGGGGAACTCATCAAATTTGCAGATGACACCAAGCTGGCAGGAATAGCCAACACTCCAGAAGATAGGCTTAAGTTACAGAAGGATCTTGACAGACTTGAACATTGGGCACTATCTAACAAAATGAAATTCAACAGTGAAAAAAGTAAGATTCTACATTTAGGCAAAAAAAAACCCAAAATGCACAGGTACCGTATATGTGGTACCTTGCTCAATAGTAGTACCTGTGAGAGGGATCTTGAAGTCCTAGTGGATAACCATTTAGATATGAGCCAGCAGTCTGCAGCACCTGCTAAAAAGGCCAACACAGTTCTGAGCTGCATAAACAGAGGGATAGAATCAAGATCACGTGAAGTGTTAGTGCCACTTTATAATGCCTTGGTAAGGCCACACTTGGAATACTGCATTCAGTTTTGGTCGCCACTATGTAAAAAAGATGCTGAGACTCTAGAAAGAGTGCAGAGAAGAGCAAAAAAGATGATTAGGGGACTGAAGGCTAAAACATATGAAGAATGGTTGCAGGAACTCGGTATGTCTAGTTTAATGAAAAGAAGGACTAGGGGAGACATGATAGCTGTGTTCCAATATCTCAGGAGTTGCCACAAAAAAGAGGGAGTCGGGCTTTTTTCCAAAGCACCTGAGGGTAGAACAAGAAGTAATGGGTGGAAACTGATCAAGGAAAGAAGCAACTTAGAACTAAGGAGAAATTTCCTGACAGTTAGAACAATTAATAAGTGGAAAGACTTGCCTGCAGAAGTTGTGAATTTTTTTAGAAAATGTTGGATAACCATCTGACTTAGATGGTGTAGGGTTTCCTGCCTGGGCAGGGGGTTGGACTAGAAGGCCTCCATGGTCCCTTCCAACTCTGTTGTTATATATTATATCTTTAATTTCTGAAGAAAAAGGGCATGTTAATATAACAAATCTATATGTTTGTCTAAAGTTATGTACTCATGATTATCATAGCCAGTTTTGTCCCACAACATAGCTAGATGAGGAATACGTAACCATCTTCTAGTGTTTTAAGAAGAAATTGAAAATCACTATTATTCATCTAATCAGTGCAGAACACCGCATTTGCCCTCCTACTGCATGAAGAAAGCAAGGTATCGGAAAGTTATTCAGTGGAAGGCAATATAGGATTTAGGTATGATCCATTAGGTATGATCATTTTTGATATTGATGTACTTATAATATAGGTAGCCCTGATAAACGGCATACAACAGCTGCATGCTCAGCCCCCAATATTTGTAGCATCTGCCCATCTTGATTATTATACTTTACATAACACATAACATAACACTTTAATTGTCTGAAAGTTGTTATTGTCCATAGCTTGCTATTTAGCCACTGGTTTAGTTCTCTGAAAACAGCTGCATAAATATGTTGAGATACCATAACAGAAGCTAAGAGTATTAGCCAGCTAAGTGGCAAAGCTATCAATGACAACATAAGTACTCCAGCTTAGTCCACAGATGTTTAAATATGCAGCTTCTTTTTAATGTAGCCAGCTTGGGAAATAATGAACTTTTGTTAGAGACAAAAAAATCAATTCATTGGATAGACTGGAAAATATAAGAAAATATTATCTTCAGAATCTTATCATTATTTCATAGCAGACAGCATTATTCTAGTGCTACTTTGCTCTGCACACCAATTATCTTTAATATGGAGTATATTAAATTGCATTCAGTAAATTCTTGAAGATAAGCCCAGATTCAATTATTGCCTCCACTAACGTGCTGTATTTGCCTTAGATTATGCTGATTTTTCAAAAGAACAGTGGCAGCCAGCTGTTTGTGTCAAAACAAAACAGTAGAAACACTTCTTTGTGTCCTGAGGTGAATGTGCTCTGTTAAAATTCAGGCAAGAAGCAGAAAAACAATGTTATCTTTGAGTTAGCATGACTACCTTATTCCCTTGTGTCTACATATTTTACAAAAGCTATAATTACTCTATAGTTGGCCAAGGTCAAAAGGAAATAGAGATCTGATAGTATTGAGTTATGATTTTTCACAGTGTGGGATAGAAATGCCTTCAGTAGTCTACCAAATAATTACAAGTTTGAATAAAAGTATAAGTGAATGTTGAATATATTCCTTAATATGCACTCTATTAACTGAAAGCAAAAGCTTGCATAATTAAAAAGAATGGAAATTTTTTATAGAGAATGGATTGTAATGCAGTCCCACTGAAATCACGACTTCTAAGTTGCACCTCAATTCCATACGTTTAATAGCTTTTGTTAAAATTCCTTAAGTTTCATTACAGCTGCAAAGGTTGGCTTTCTTTTCTGTCTTACACATCTTACCATTATTCCACATCCTGGCCACATCCTGGCTGCCAAATCTTCCAGACTGTTTGCCTCACTTGCCAAAGCCCTTGAGAAAATGTCTCATAATTTTCTTTGTTTTTACACATTTAAAATATGGTTCTACTGCCTGTCATGCAACAATATATCTCCTTGGGAGCTAAGGAAGGGAGGGAAATCAGAGATATTACAAGTCCCTGGACACATGATTATGCAGTGAATGAGAAAACGTAAATGTGGACTTCTGGTTGATGTCACGGCGAGAATGGCTGGAGACCCACCTTGTAGGGGCACCAAAGAAAGGAAAGGTGCTTTGTGGACCATGAGGATCCCGCAATTTCCTTGTTAGGTCTGAAGCAAGCTCTCCTAAGTGGCAGAAGGGATGATGGTCATTTTTGGCTAGCCACAAGCTGGGACAACTGGAACCACAGGATTTGTGCTGGAGCGGTCAGTGGACAGAGCATTGAAGCTGGGTGAGATAACTTCCAACTCTTACCTTAAAGACTTAACTTAAGTACATGAACTTCAAAAAAAATACTCCAGGCGTTAAGGAAGTGGTGGTTAGACACACAGAGAAGATTAAAGACTGAAAATTAAGATGCGAAAGAAATGCCCAAAGGAAGTTTTAAATTATAGAAAGCTAAAAAAAAAAAGCTTAAACAATTTGAAAGGTGATCAGTGGAAGAGAATTTGAAAGGGCAGTGGAAGAGAAAAATCAAAATGAGATGGAGAAAGACAAAGATAATGAATAGAAAGGATTGATAAGGAATCAAATAGATAATTTCTTAAAAAATAGAACAGAGAAAAAAAGGAAAATCTATTAAAAAAAAGAGAGAGAAAGGTTTAGAGGGAAAAACAAAGAAAAATATCTTCTTAAAAAAGGTAAGATTTATGGATGGGTGTTCAAATGATACAGCAGAAAGAGATAAAGGGCAATCTGAAAGAACATTCAGTGGGTATAAAAATATCAAAAAAAGTTATAAAATTCCAAGAGAGAGGAATAAAAGGGTGACTAAAAAGTCAATAAATGACAAAACTCCAAAAAGGTTAAGAGATGAGGGATAGGAGAAAATATATTAATAAAATGGAAAAGTAGAAAATACAAGTAGGGAAAATAATAGTATATATACTAATAGACAATAGAATTGATTATAATGAAAAATAAGCTAAGTTTAAAAGATGGAAGTTTATAAGATTAAAAGTATATTGTGAATTCAAACTTTTAAGGATTAGAAATTGTGGGGTTTTTAAAATATAATCCCGGAATTGATTAAATGTTGTTAATATTTGGCTTTATTAGTAGTCCTAGACATTTGGAATATTGAAATTATGGTGGAATAATGACTAATTTTTAAAGATTAAATATTAGTGACTTTGTAGGGGATAACAAATAAAAGGTGCAAAGAAATGTTATTTAGGTTTAAATGTATTAATGGGAAAAAACGATAAAGAATTATAAAGAGAATGGTATTGGTGAAGTTGGAAGATTAGGACTATGTATATTTATTTGTATTATTATTGTTAACATTGTTTAAAAAGGACATTGATCCAGTCCACAAAATATGTAAGGTGTGAAAGGAAAACTGTAAATAAAACATATTATTTTTTAAAAAAAGAGAGAGATGACACGAATTTATGCTGCTTAGCCATCTGGTAACTATGGATAGTGAATGAAACCTGCATATCATACATGGATATGACACTGAATCTCCATATGTAATTTGAATTAGAAATGACCTATTACATACATAGTCACCATTGTGCTTCAGGAAAATGTCTATTGGGTATAGCAAGCCTTTAGTCGTTTAGTGTGAACATGTCTTGTGAACATCATTCTAACCTATCCATTCCAACTGAGAGGCTGTTAATATTAGTAGAATTGTAACTGATATCAGCCACCTTTTCAATATTGTAATATTTTCTTGCTCTTACACCTAGAGGATACTATATTGATTGCATTGGTGCTTCCTTGAACATAGGCTTGTTCTGATAAAAACACATCCTAAAATAATTCCCTGTTTTTCTTCAATGCTTTTTTAGGCAAACTATGCAAAGCTTTCAAAGATTAAAATTGATAGCAACTCCAGTTAGGACCCAGAATTGTAGTTTATGAATTAAATGGTTTTGCAGATCAATGGAAATGGTGTGAAACTAAAAATTTATGAGCTTATTCATTAAATTTCATCATGCCCTTTATAAATCCTTTATGCGTGGGGAAAATAAATGAAAACAACATTTGTGGAACATTTCTAAAGTGAATGAAATTTAGCATTTGTACAGGACCAGTGCCCTTATTATCGGAGCCCTTCAGACTATGACAATTGTGATTTCCCAAAGCAGAAGTAGAACCCAGGGAGCCAGTGCTGACATCTTTACCACTCTTTTTTTAACTGAAGACCCCCTACACACACACACACACACACACACACACACACACACACACATTCAACTTTTACTGCTATTAAATTCATCTCAGATTCTAAAAGACTTATTTTTAATCAATTACTCTTACCTGTGGCCTTATTCCAACAGCTGAAATTTAAATGAGACAGAGAGAGAAGAAAAAAACAAACAAAGAAAAAAGCACACAAATTAGTCTAATCGTTTTAGTCAAAGTGAAAGAACTCTGGCTCATTCCAAATTTTATTTTTGTGTCTAAATTCAGATAGGATCAACTGCCTGAATCTCAGGCTAGCCCCAAAATAGCATTTCCATGCCTCTGGGATACTTATATGTCTATTCTATCACAATGATGGCTAACTTTTTCCAGACTGAGTGCCCAAAGCGTGCGCATGCACCCAAACCCCAAAATGCAATGACTGTGGGACCCACACATGCGCCCCTCCCCCTGCACGTTTACATGGCCCTGTGCATGCACCCCACCCATGCATGTTACCCCACTTACGCCCCATCCCCGCACATGTGTGTGTGCCCTCCCACATGCAGCCCTCTCCTGCGCATGTGCGGCAGAGACCCGAAGACCAGCTGGTTGGAGACACGCGTGCATGCACAGCAGAGCCAAGCTGGTGCGATGGCTCGCATGCCCAAAGAGAGGGTGCTGTGTGCAAACCTCCAGCACACGTGCCATAGTTTCGCCATATGGTTTTATCATATTTGGGTAATTCTCCATACATATCTGTGTATCTCTGAATTTTTGAGGATTCATAAAAGTTTTCTAGAACATTGTTCCCAAGGTTCAGAGATGTCACAAACATCAAGGGTAGTCCATTTATGTATTAAATTTATGTGGTCTCCCAAGTATTCCACCAAAATAATGCTCTCCATATTTGCTTTTATGACATTTAATATTTTTATGATTCAAGCGAGATGAATTATGTTATCTATATAATCCATCTTTATTTGAATTGTAAAAAAGTTAATGTCATAAAAATGTGCATCATTTTTGACATTTTATATGTTTGGTATAGCCTCTATCACCATGAATGTTGGGAAAATAACATAATTTCTCTAAGTATGTTATAAATAGGCATTTTATATGTTTCTGATTAAGTTCTTGTGTTACCTTCCCTGCTTTTGTTGTCATGTGGGTTAACTATAAAAATAGTTTACTCTATAGTTAATCCTAGTATAGAATGAAAATAGCCTTCAGAGCCAACAGGAATCAACAATAACTTGAAGCCTGCCCCCCCTTTCCTCTCTAACACACAAAAACACAGACATACAAACACAAAACCCAGAGAGGAGTAGGGAGCATGAACAACTATTCATAGCATTTTTTATTTTTCCATTTATGTACCCCTTGAAATTACTGGAAAATGTAACCATGTTTCTGTTTTGAAAATTGAAGACATGCGACAGAGGTCATTCATCTCGTACCTTGACCTTATTTTTGCTAGTGCCTCTGCTTTGAATCCTCAAGGTAATTGGAAGCTTTTCATTTGAATGTATATCTTTGCATTCACAATTTAGCTAGTTAATTTAGCAAGCAGTTTCTGAGACAGTAAGTTTGCCCATCACATATAATGACTCCCCCTCCTCACCAGAAAAACAATGTGTTTAGTTTAATGATATGGATGTCTGAGATTTCATAACTAAAAACAAAGCAAGGTAGAACCAGCTTAAATTCCTAATTGATGTTCCCTTGCAGTGATTTTAATCCACTAAATGAAATAAAAAAATAATTTTGAAGTGCAATTAGATCTAATGAGGAAAAAAAAGAGACCAAAAAATGTACCTAGAGCTTTTAAGGAAAAATAAAATCACAGACAAAAACATAATGAGGTTAGGGAAGACTGATTTCAATATATACCTTTATGACTTCCCTTGGAATACTAATAGAATGATGGTTTAACTGATAGGCAACTTTCTAGTTTTTCACTAAAGTTTCCTGACAAGTAGACCACTGTTATAGAATTATTAAAAATTAAAAATTAAAAATTTTAAACTGCTAAAGTCATGTTTTCATGAAAATATATGCAGAAACATTTTTTAAAAAAAAAACAGGTAAGGGAAAAGCTAATAAGTATCCAAGTTAAGCTCTTTTAAAACTATATGATAAATTACGTATATACAGATAGTTCTTGACTTCAATAGTTCATTTACTGACCCTTCAAAGTTACAATGATACTGAAAAAAGTGACTTAATACCGTTTTTCACATTTACAAATGTTATAGCACCCCCATAGTCATTCACTTGGCAACTAACTCGTTTATGATGATTGTGGTGTCCTGGGGTCATGTGATCACCTTTTGCAACCTTCTAACAAGCAAAGTCAATAAAGAAGCTAGTTTCACTTAACAATCATGTTTCTAACTTAAGAACTGCAGTGATTCACTTAATGACTATGGTAAAAAAGTCATAAAATGGGGCAAAATTCACTTAACAACTATCTTGCTTAGTAACAGAAATGTTTATTCATATTAACAACCTAGACAAGTAAACAGCTAGTTCTGAAAATTCTGCACAAGATTACAACAATAGCAGTTTGAAAACTCCTGTTGTTCTGTTCCCCCCACCTCACATTGGACGACACATGAGCAAACGATGTCTACCAGTAATTTATTTTTACAAGCCGACCTGAAACCCTTTAGCAGATAAAAGTTCTGGCAGCTACTTTTTGAATGCCTGCCAAGTTTCTTATCACCTCTAGAAACAGGAGTCAGCGTATCTCTAGTCTGTTGTTGGGGCAACGAAGAGTTCAAAGAGTAGTCTGAAGTCATTCACAAAGTCCAAGCCTTAATTCCAAAAAATATCCCATCCGAAGTTCACGATATGCAGTTTTTTTCCATCACAGAGCCTGCAGAGCAACCCCACCCACTTTTATCCCCTGTGGGGCGTGGCTCAGTGACTCAGCAATCTCTGACCCTTCCATGCCTCTTCCTTTGCTGCGCACGCCTCTCCCTCCGACGCTGTCTGCGATCAATCCAAGATTGATCTTCATCACTTCCTATTACTCTGCACTACATCTTACAACATCTTGAATCTCCAAAGACCTATGTAAGGGTCCTCTTTGTAGACTTTAGTTCAGCATTCAATACCATCATTCCAAACACTCTTCTAACTAAGCTAAACCAACTATAAGTACCTGAACAGACTTGTAAGTGGACCACAAGCTTCCTAACAAACAGGAAGCAGAAGGTAAAGCTAAGCGGGATCACTTCAGATACCTGAACAATTAGCACAGGGCCCCTCCAAGGCTGTGTGCTCTCCCCATTTCTCTTCTCTCTGTATACCAATGCATCTCCAACAATCCATCTGTTAAACTATTGAAGTTCGCAGATGACACAACACTGATTGGTCTCATTCGAGACAATGACGAATCTGCATATAGACGTGAGGTCGAACGACTAGCCTTGTGGTGCAACCGTAACAATCTGGAACTGAACACACTCAAAACTGTAGAAATGCTGGTAGACGTTAGGAGAAACCCTTCCATACTTCCACCTCTCACAATACTTGACAACACAATATCAACAGTAGAAACCTTTAAATTTCTAGGTTCTATCATATCACGAGATCTAAAATGGACAGTTAACATCAAAAATATCATCAAAAAGGGACAACTCAGAAAGCTCAAACTGCCCAAGGAGCTACTGATCCAGTTCTACAGAGGAATTATTGAGTCTGTCATTTGCACCTCTCGTTACCTCTCGCTTGGATTACTGTAATGCTCTCTACATGGGGCTCCCCTTGAAGTGCGCTCGGAGGCTTCAGTTAGTCCAGAATGCAGCTGCGCGGGTTATAGAGGGAGCTACGCATAGCTCCCATGTAACACCGCTCCTGCGCAGACTGCACTGGCTGCCTGTGGCCTTCCGGGTGCACTTTAAGGTGTTGGTTATGACCTTTAAATCGCTCCATGGCTTAGGACCTGGGTACTTACGGGACCGCCTGCTGTTACCACACGCCTCCCACCGACCGTGCGCTCCCATAGAGGGACTTCTCAGGGTGCCGTCCGCCAAGCAATGTCGGCTGGCGGGCCCCAGGGGAAGGGCCTTCTCTG
Source organism: Ahaetulla prasina (assembly GCF_028640845.1). Taxonomy (NCBI): domain Eukaryota; kingdom Metazoa; phylum Chordata; class Lepidosauria; order Squamata; family Colubridae; genus Ahaetulla; species Ahaetulla prasina. Next base: position 50,686,867 of record NC_080546.1, on the reverse strand, counting down.
GGGGGGCTCCCACACTCTGGGCGAACTTCCCGGGTTTCGCCAAATACCCGACCTTGGACATTTCGCGAACTCAAGACTCATCTTTTTATCCGCGCAGGGCTGGCTTAAATTGGGATTTTAATGTTTAAATTTATTAATTTTAAACGGGGTTTTCTTAGTATGGTAAATTTTAATTATTGGGCTAATTTAAAATAAGTTTTTTAAATCGTATTTTAAACTTGTATATTGTATTGTCGGTTTTATTATGCCTGTACACCGCCCTGAGTCCTTTGGGAGAAGGGCGGTATAAAAATCAAATAAAATAAATAAATAAATAAATAAATAACTGTCTGGTTTGGTTCTGTAACCCAACAAGAAAGACACGGACTTCAGAGGATAATTAGAACTGCAGAAAAAATAATTGCTACCAACCTGCCTTCCATTGAGGACCTGTATACTGCACAAATCAAGAAGAGAGCTGTGAAAATATTTACAGATCCCTCACATCATGGACATAAACTGTTTCAACTCCTACCATCAAAACGTCGCTATAGAGCATTGCACACCAGAACAACTAGACACAAGAACAGTTTTTTCCCGAAGGCTATCACTCTGCTAAACAAATAATTCCCTCAACAATGTCAAACTATTTACTAAATCTACACTACTATTAATCTTCTCATCGCTTTCATCACCAATCTCTTTCCAATTATGACTGTATGACTATAACTTTTTGTTGCTATCACTAAGGGTTAAATTGCAACCTATGACCATCATTTTTGTTGTAAATGTTGTACCTTTGATGAAGGTATTTTTTTTCTTTCTTTTTCTTTTTCTTTTCTTTTATGTACACTGAGAGCATATGCACCAAAACAAATTCCTTGTGTATCCAATCACACTTGGCCAATAAATTCTATTCTATTCTATTCTATTAGTGGGTGCTCCGACATGCCTTCCTCCTGGCCTTCAGCTGGAACCTGAGGCATTGCCAGAAAGGAAGGTCCTGGAGAGGGAGGCCTTGTCAGCTCCTCCTGACCTTCAGCTGGAACCTGAGGCATTGCCAGAAAGGAGGGTCCTGGAGCAGAGGCCTTGTCAGCTCCTCCCCATCACTTTCAGAGTCATCTTCCTCCGTGAGGACAGGCTCGGGAGCTGGAGACACAACACCTGTGACCTAGAATGAATCTCAGATATAGTCCCTAGATTTTTATTAATACTATTAGGAACTGCAATGGATCATGTGGTTAGAAATCAGAGAGCACAAGCCATGTGACATAATGAGCTCCCATCAATTTGTTCCAGCTGCTGCCAACCTAACAGCTTGAAAGAATGCAGATGCAAGTAGATAAGGAACTTCAGTGGGAAAATAACAGGGACATGGAAAGAGAGCCCCCTCTAGCATTCCTGGGCAACAGTGATGTCACTGGCTAATCCTTTCAACCTGGAAGTGCCTTGGTAGGTGCTTCTGACATGAACATAATAGTAGTAATAATATTAGGATGATGATAATAATAATAATAATAACAACAACAACAACAACAACAACAACAACAACAATAATAATAGAGAAAATGCTTCAAACTGCAACAAGTGAAGAATGGTTAACAGCTGGTCAAACATACTTGATAATGAAGATCAAGAAAAGAGCACAGAACCAAGCAACTATCCCCAATTACTTGTCTACCATCAACATTCAAACTTTTTACAAGAATACTGGCAAATTCAGTATTCAGTCATCTAATGGAAAACAGTTTGCATCCAGTAGAACAAAGAGGAAATTATAAAAAATCAAGAGGAACAAAAGATCAGCTGCTCATTGACAAAATGGTACTAAAAATGCAAAACTAAGAAAAACAAATTTAAATATGGTATGGATTGATTACAAGAAGGCATTTGACTCATTAGCCCAAAGTTGAATTAATGCCTGTCTGGAAAACTTTGGAATCAGCAAAAACATTTGTATATTTTTGAAAGCAAATATGCAAAAATGGAAAACATTTCTAACAGCAAATGGGGAGAACATTGGTGAAGTCAACATTAGATGAGGAATCTTCCAAGGGGACTCACTTTCTCCAGTACTGTTCAACATTGCATTAATTCCACTGACAATAATTCTATGAAACACAAAACTGGGATACCAAATCTCAAGCTAACATGGCAAGATAAACCATCTACTATATATGGATGACTTAAAAATGTATGCGAAAAGCTTCACTGAACTTAAATTAATATTCAGCACAGTTCAACTGTTCAGCAGTGACATCAAAATGAACTTTGGACTTGAAAAATGTGCTATATTATCAATGCAGCAAGGAAAAAAGAAGGAATAGAACTGGAAAAGGGAAGCATAGTGAAAGTGTTATGGTTAGGAAAGGATGATGGTTACAAATATCTAGGCATATTGGAAGCAGATAACATCTTGAATGGAAGAGTCAATGCAAATGGAATATATCAGGAGGGTCCGCAAAATGTTAAAATCAAAGCTGAATGCTGGAAACATAATTAAAGCTATTAATACACGGGCAGTTCCAGTGATATGCTACCCAGCTGAAATCATCAATTGGACTTTGGCTGAACTGGAAAACTTGGACCGAAAAATGCACAAACTTTTGAAAATGTACTATGCTTTACATCCACAAAATGACAGCAACAGGTTGTAGCTGCCAAGAAGAATAGAGGGCAGAAGGCTATTGCAAATCCATCAAACTGTAAAAGAAAAATGAAGTTTGAATGAATATGTGAATCAAAGTACAGAAAAATTGCTGCAGGCTGTGAAAACAGAGAATATTATAGAAACAACAGAAACAAAGGCAGAATATAAGGAAAAACAGCTGGATGACAGATTAAATAGATGGAAAACCAAAGCTTTATATGGACAGATATTTAAAAACATTGAAGGAAAATGTGATAACAACTTGACATGGGCATGACTTAAGATAGGAACCATCAAGAAAGAAATGGAAGGTTTAATACTTGCTGCTCTAGAACAAGCACTACAAACTAATGCCATGAAAGCGAAGATACAAAAATCAATTGACAATCCAAACTGCCAACTTTGCAATGATGAAATGTGAAACTGTTACACATTTAATATGTGAGTGCAGCAAAATTACACAAACTGATTACAAAGCTAGACATGACAGAGTTGCTAAATTAATCCACTGTGGTCCGCCAGCAACCCATGGAGCTAACAGCGGAGTTGGACACTGAGGAGGCTGAGGAGGACAATGGGCCAGTCCTGGAGTCAGGGGAAGGCCCAGATAAGGGTCTGCGTCGGAGGCAAAGATGGAGCCAGAGTCATCTGGGAGCGATGCATGGGCTCCGGAGCCTCCAGAGGTGGACAGCAGATAGGCAGAGGAACAGGAGGAGCCTGTTCCTAGTGCATACATGCAAAGAGCTGCCAGAAGGCAAGAGCAGCTAAAGCAAAAAGGATGACTCGGGAGTAAGGCCAGGAAATGATTGGCCCCTGCCGTAAAGCTTAAAAGGGCATAATGGCTCTTGGGCTGTTTGTAGGAAAGCAATGTTGCTACAATTGTTTTTAGTCGGTGTCTCTTGTTTCTAAACTTCGTGGGGCTTTGCCAAGAAAAACCTTTGGCAGAGTGCAAAAGAAGACAAATGTTTGTGATAAGGGCGAAGGACTTTTTCTGAAGGATTTGGACTAAGCTGAGAATGAAGTAATTCTCAGCTGTTCTAATAAAATATGTTTGTTTAGGACTGATTGTGTCTGGTAGTAACTACTTGGGCCTAGGTCACAACACACTGGTCATTATTTAAAAAATAACAACTTACAGTACGTGTATCCAAAAAGTCATGGAAACATAAAATGGACAAGTTATAGAAAATGAGAAGGTGAAGATCTTGTGGGACTTTTGAATAGAGACAGATCATCATTTGGAATACAACAAGCCAGATATCAGAGTTGTCGAAAACCAGAGCATACAGTTCATTGATATTGCTGTACCAGGACATGCCAGAGTCAAAGAAAAAGAACTGGAAAAAATCATGAACTATTGCGACCTGGCCATTGAAACTACACAGCTATGGATGAAACATGTAACAGTGATACCCATTGTCATCGGGTTATTATATTAATATAGTTTTATTATAAAATTATAATTTTATTATAATTTTATAATAAAACTATATTAATATCTGAAGTTATGTCAATTATGCTTTTAAATTGAGCAGGAATGAAAACAAGCTCCTCGATGCTAATATATAATTATTCTTTTTTTTCTACCACATTCATTATGCAGAAAATAGTCATTGTTCTGTCTCATTTAAACAAAAATCAGCTTTTTTAGCACATTTTATTTGTATACAAAAATTCATAGGTTTTTTTTTTAAAGCGTGTTCAATTTGTTCGTTTGTTTTTTTTAAATAATGTTAAAATCTTCCTGGCTGAATTTTTTAAAAAATGAAGACAAAAATGGACAAGTTTTCTCCTATGATTATAAATATTTTTGAAGGGAAGTATTAAGGTTACTTGTCTTAAAAATATTATGATTATAGATGAACTATTGGTTAGATCAGGAGTATCCAAATTTGGCAATTTTAAGATTACTACCACAGACTTCAAGTTTTAGAATTACACAGCCAACACAGGAAATTCTGGGAGTTGAATCTACAAATCTTAAAGTTGCCAAGCTTAGACATCCCTGGGTTAGACTAATGTCTAGATATATATTTTTTACAAATATATATCCTGAAGACTGCAGAATTAAATAACTTTAATTAAGCAAATTAAGCAGCACTAGACCTTCTTAGCACTTGAATGAGAACCCACCTCAAATCCCAAACTATAGACTAGAATAGAAAACCCAAAACATCCTAGATAAAGATAATCCCAAATAGCTTCCGTACTACTTCCAAGAAATCCACGTCATATCCCATAATTTCAGAAATCAAGCTAGACTCAAGAGAATCTTTAACATTTTACCAATGATTCTGCAAAGACAAGTAATGTATCCTTTTATTTGCTAATGGCAGCTCATATTTGCTTATTTATTTATTTGATTCAATTACCAGGCCTGTCCATCTTGCCAAATCAACTGTAAGTGGCAAACAAGGTTTAAAAACAAGATAAATAACAATAGTAAAACAGACTATATACCATCAGAGCAAAAATGGCCACCAAAGATAATACTTCAAAGAATCAAAATATACCTATACCAGGGTGAAATCCAACAGGTTCTGACAGATTCTGGAGAACCGGTAGCAGAAATTTTGAGCAGTTCAGAGAACTGGCAGCGGAAATTTTGAGTAGTTCGGAGAGCCAGCAAATACAAATACCACCTCTGGCTGGCCCCAGAATGGGGTGGGAATGGAGATTTTGCAGTATCCTTCCCCTGGAGTGGGGTGGGAATGGAGATTTTGCAATATCCTTCCCTTGCCATGCCCACCAAGCCACACCCACAGAACCGGTAGTAAAAAAGAATTGGATTTCACCACTGACCTGTTTTCCTCTTGCTTAGGCAAACAGTCAGATCTTCAGCTCTTTCAAGAAAGCAAGCAGGATCAAGGCCATCTGATTTGAAGTAGGGAGATAATCTAAAGGCAAACACCACAACAGAAATGGGTCTCACTTGATGGCATTCTTTAATCAACAGGATGAGATATATGCCCTCTGTCAAATTTAATAGGACAGATGGAAATAATGAAAGAGAGATGGTCCTGTAGATATCCAGGCCCTAAGGCTATGAAGGCTTATAGAGTGGGAACAGCCTTCTAGTTTAATTTTTATAATTTAAGATCAATGAAAGGAACCATTTCCATTTCAGTCTTTTGGTATAGTAGCCTTGATCATGTGTTTTTTGGAGAGGGGAGAAAAGTTTTAAGTTTACCCATACTTTACCAGGGCCTTAATCCAAATCAGACTCCCATGAAAGCTTTTTGAGAAAAACACATGGATGTGAATGTTAGCATAATTTAAAATATAATAACAAATATTTTGCTTGTTCAAAACTTATCTACCTTCCTCCTTGAAATATGCAAGAAAATGTATGCTATTGAAAGTTGTGTGGAAATGGTTTAAAAAGAGTTCTATTAGAAAAATTTGCATTTAAAAAGCCTGCATCAGGAAATTTATGTGTCAAAGAATGAAAGCACAGTAATTTGTTCTTTTCTTGAGTAGGGCAGAAAATCTTTGTTACAAGCTGTTGTAAACATAAAGAGTCACTGTTTGTATGTTTTTGTTTTGTTTTTAATCAGTGGAAATCACAGAAAACTGCAATACTGCCAAACATTCTCACAGTCTTACACAATCATTAAAGAAAAGATTTGCAACTCATTCACATCTAAAAAAAAAATTCTTTGCCTATTTATCTATCATGAGTTAGTGTTGCATGAAATAAAAGATTCATAGATAGGTATTGCATTTGCATAGTTTAGATGTTTACCATGTATTAAATATTGGTAATTTGCTTTTATGAATGCATTCAGCATTATGGTCCCCCCAAATACACTTTATTATTATTTTTATTATTATTATCTTTATTCATTAAACATGAAATTCAGTCAACTGAACATTAAAAAATGCATCACAAATACCATTGACTGGTGCTAATGGTTGATAGGCGTTGCTGCCAGAGTCCTAGGTATCAACCAAGTACCTTCTTAAGATGTACGATGTTCCAAGTAGCGCAGTTTTTTGCAGTTCCACTGGTGTTATTGCAGGAAGCTGCAATTTCTTGATGTGTTTTGTAAAATTCTTGGACATGGTACCAAGTGCCCCGATGACAATGGGTATGACTGTTACATGTTTCATCCATAGCCGTGTATTTTCGATGGCCAGGTCACGATATTTCATGATTTTTTCCAGTTCTTTTTCTTTGACTCTAGCATCTCCTGGTACCGCGATGTCAATAAATTGTACATTTTGGTTTTCGGCAACTGTGATATCTGGCATGTTGTGTTCCAAATGATGATCCGTCTGTATTCGAAAGTCCCACAAGATCTTAACCTTCTCATTTGCTATAACTTTTTCCACTTTATGTTCCCATGACTTTTTGGATGCAGGTAAGTCGTATTTTTTAGATAGTGACCTGTGAATTAATTTAGCAACTCAGTCATGTCTAGCTTTGTAATCAGTTTTTGCAATTTTGCTGCATTCACATATTAAATGTGAAACAGTTTTGACTCTTGTTGCAAAGTTGGCAGTTTGGATCGTCGGTGGATTTCTGTATCTTTGCTTTCAGGGCATTAGTTTGTAGTTTCTTTCTTGATGGTTCCTATCTTAAGCCATGGCTGCTGCTGCTTCTTCTTCTTCTTCTTCTTCTTCTTCTTCTTCTTCTTCTTCTTCTTCTTCTTCTTCTTCTTCTTCTTCTTCTTCTTCTTCTTCTTCTTCTTCTTCTTCTTCTTCTTCTTCCCCCCCCTCCTCCTCCTCATTATTATTATTATTAAAGATTTAATTTTCAGTTCAATTCACAGTCTGGGACTGGTAAAAACTTGACAGTTCAAGTCTTTTTTAAGGTAGTATTTGAGTACAAAGGCAATTCCAAGTAGGGTGGAATATCCTAAAGTTAGGATATTCTGGTCTGATAAGTTCAAAACTTATGTATGATATTCCACATAGCACAGTTTTTGCAGTTTTTTACAGTTCCACTGGTGTTATTGCAGGAAGCTGCAATTTTTTGGTGTACTGGTATTTTATAAAATTCTTGGACATGGGTATCACTATTACATGCTTCATCCATAATCACATAGTTTCGATGGCCAGGGTGCAATATTTTGTGATTTTTTTTTCCAGTTCTTTTTCTTTGACTCTGGCGTCTCCTGGTACCGCAATATCAATAACCTCAGTTTTCAACAACTGCAATATCTGGTGTGTTGTGCTCCAAATGACGATGACGACTATTATTATTATTATTATTATTATTATTATTATTATTATTATTTGTTATTATTTGTTATTATTGTTATTATTGTTATTGTTATTATTCACATAGTCAGTTAGAATGGGTTTGGTATTTTTGTCTACCTATTGAGTCATTTCCAAGGATCTGTGATACACAGATCTGGATGTTTGATAGTGTTACAGATATCATCACAGAATGAAAGCTCTTCCAAGCCTTCTGTAATTGACTGATGGCAAATGTCAGTGCCTATGGTGTTCAAGTGGTGCTCCAGTTGTTTCGGGATTGCACCCAAGGTGCCTATTTCTAATGGTACCCTTGCTTGACTTTGCCACAGTTGTTCTATTTCTATTTGTAGGTCTTTGTATTTTGTATCTTCTCCAGTTCTTTCTCTTCTATTCTGCTGTCATAATTGTCCTTCAGATATTTTTCCAAAGCCCATTTTTCTGCTTCAACCATCTGATGTACTTGCAGCATTCCACGCCCACCTATTTGCCTTGATAGCTAGAGTCTGTCAATGTCGCTGCAAGGATGAAGGGCATGATTCATTGTCATTAATTTTCTGGTCTTCCTATTCATTGCTTTTAGTTTTGCTTGCATCCAGTCCACTATTCTTGCTATGTATCTAATGACTGGAATTGTCCAGGTGGGGATTGCTTGATGGTATTTCATCTATTGAGTTTGCACTTTAAGATCTTCTTTACTCTCTTGATGTATTCACCTCTAATCTTTTTCTTGACTTCAGTGTGCTTTATGTTATTAGCTTGAAGTATACCCAGGTATTTGTACTAATCATCTTCATTCAGACTCTTAAACTTATTTTCATAGATATTTTGATGCTTCAGTTTTCACTATTTTTCTTTTTTTGATAGTGAGTGTGACACATTTGCCCAATCTAAACTCCATTGCAATTTCTGGTTATATATATATATTCAGACAGTGTTGAGCAGTGATTCTATTTCAGATGTTTTTCCACACAGCTTCAGATCATCCATGTAAAGGAGGTGGAATAGTCTGGCAGATGTTTTGATATTTGATAGCCATGGCCTGAATTATTTAGTATTGTTGACTGAGGAGACAGTGCAATGACAAATAGTAGTGGTGATAGTGAATCTCCTTGAAATATTCCTCTCTTGATAGTAACTTCTGCAAGTCTTTCATCATTCACCTGCAACTGTGTCTTCCATTGTGCCATTGATCTTTGCACAAAGTTTTTGATGTTTCTACTGACTCCTGTTATTTCTAGGCACTTGATTATCCAGTCATATGGCAGAGAATCAAATGCCTTTTTGTAGCCAATCCATGCTACATCCATTCAGGTTTGTCTTCTTTCTCTTGCAGTTTTTCAAAATAATTTTGTCAATTAGGAGTTGCTATTTTGTTTCTCTGCTATTGGGACAGATGGAAAAAAAATGTTTTCAAATAGATGCTGTTGGATTGCATCAGCTACCACACCAGTTAATAAAAAACAGTGTCACTGTTGACACATATTGAGGGGAGGGGAAAATAGGGTTAGAGGCAAAGCACAAATTAACTAAGGTCAGAGTTGGCTCCACCTGGTCCATGCCGACATGAAGCTCCTAATAAATAACTGGATTTCTTTTGAAGCTTGACTTGAGGCTCATGATTTAATTAGGGCATCTGTTGGAACCCTGACATAATTGGCCTGCAGTTGCCGAGTGCTACCCCTTTTTCTGGACCTTTCATTATCAGGTAGATTTGACCAGATATTAGCCACTCTTCAATTTCACCTCCTTGTAGTATGTTGTTAAACTGTTTGGCAATGAGCAGGTATAGAGCCGTTAGATGTTTCAACCAAAAAGCATGCAGTTCATCTTCAGCTGACCAATGCTTGACCTTCCTTGTTCTTTTCTCTACCATTTCAGCTGTTATTGCTAGTTCTTTCATTTCAACTTCTTTTTTATTCTTATCCACCTCTTTTAACCAAGCTATGTCTTGTTGTATTTCTTTGGGTTATCCCATACTTGTGTCCAGAGCTGTACTTTTTCTTCCTTGTCAGGTACTTACTGATTCACTGCAGTTTCTCCATTGATAGATTCTTTCATTGGAGGCCTGCCTATAATTTGCAATTCGAGCTTTGATCTGCTAATTTTCTTGCCTATTGCTGTTATTTGCTGCTTTATTATTTCCAGTGTTTCTTTGATTTTCCTTGTTTTTAAATGGTATTTCTTGATTACATTTTCTTTGGTTATCTTGCTCTTTAGCCTATTTTCTTTCATCTGCTCTAGCTTGCTTGCATCTGATATCAACTTGCTGATCATATTTTCTAATCTAATCTTCCATTTTTGTGGTGCACTGTTTAGTTTTTCTTCTTCTCTATTAATTTTGCATCCCAGGTATGGGATTTGTCTGTTTTATGCAGCAAGTTGGTGTTCATACTTGATATTGCAGTATTTGCATCTTTTAACGATTGTGCTAGTTGTTTCTTTGGAACAAGCTTTAATGCAAGCAGCCTTATTCTGATATTTTTGTGCTGTTGTAGATGTTCAGTTATTCTTTCTTTCAAATCTTTTACTTCTTTCATTAGAGGGGTTTGTTCTTCCTTAGGTGGAAGAGTGGGTGCTTGGTTTCTAAATAAAAACAATTGTATATATCTGCTGGATTCCTCTTCTACAAGCTCCCCTTGGTTTGCCTGTATATTCTGAGTTACTTCTGGCAAGGCTTGGATTTCTTTGCTGTGGGTGAATCTTTGCAGTTCTTCCAATTCTGCTTCTGTGAATACTTTATACTTTATTTATATTTTATAAATCAATATTGATCTGCTGGTCTCTGTTATTTCTGATTCTGGATGTTGTTCTTTCCAGAACTGGTGCATTCGTTTCAAATATCCTCTTCTTGTTGGATTTTATCTGTAATAACAGATCATTATTTCTTTGTTTTTAATCACTGTATACTTGTGATGGGTAAAAACCTTTTCTTCCAGTAGTTTTGCAGCTGCTGGCCCTGGTTGCTCAGACAACAGTTAACTGAAAGCCAAAGCCTGTAGCCCATTTTTCACCAGACATCCAGGAACTCCAACCTCTAGTGCTCTTGTTAACCCAGGTGACATTTGAGCTGGTATGGCTTTCTGAAATTTCTGTCTCACCATATTTTTTGTGGGAGATACACTCTGACTCATCTGATGAACCTGTCCAGTATGGTTGAAACACAAAGTTCTCATTTCCCTCAGAGCACATAAGCCCCACAACCATGTCAAGGTTGTGCCTCACTGGGGGATTATTTATTTATTTATTGAGTGAGTGAGTTATAGTAGCTGACTATATAAATGTTAAATAAATAAATAGGAAGGCAAAAAGAAGCCCAGTATAGCATCTTAATCCCTGGCTCTATTATGCCTTTGAACCAGGCAATGCAAATGACATATGTTTGGTTTACAATCTGGACTGAGTAAACCACTTGAAAGGTTTATAGCTCTCCCATATACCTCCTGCAACTAATGCCAAAACAGGGACATTTTGCATCTTACTTGTGAATAAGGAAGGTGTTATTGTAAGGGAGGGGTAAGGAAGGAACAAATGCTTCTTTAAAGCAGCTAGTAATTTACTCTGAGACAAAGCATTTTAGATATGTTAATGCAGACAGGAAATGTGATCTTCTGGATTTCTAGATAACCTTGCCACATTAGGGCCAGCAAAAGGCTAATGAAGTTGCAGCCATTGCTCAGTGTTTATGGCTCTATTAATTTTTTGTTAGAAGTGAAGCTTAATGCATTTTTAATGCACTCACATGTATCTAGCAATGACATCAAGTGTATTGATTTCCTATCAGGCTATAAAATGAATTCTTAACTGCGAGGAGCTGATACCATGTAAATAGATTTGTAATTGCATCGTAAAGGAGGCATTGGCCAAGCTCCTATAGTAACATTGCTAGAAGGTATGTATGTCCTATCCCTCATTCCTGTCCTTTTATTCAGCAAAAGCTTTTTATACAACAAACTGCTATTCACCCTGGGGCATAAACTAATGCCAAGCATCAAAATTAAAATACCAGTACCATGACAACGCAGATAGTTGTTTGGCTTTCCAGACAAACGATTTACTTTTAAATGTGAATTCAATCTGCACTGAAAAGCCAACTTTGAAACATAAAGGCAGCATTGGCAATAGGAGGGCAGGGTGTTTCTTTTCCTTTCCTTTTTCTGGCTGAGATAATGTGAAGTTCTCTGCTATATTTCACCTCAGCTGACTGTGGAACTGTGAAAATTGTTCAAATTGTAATCCTTGCTGTTGGGCTTCTACAGGGGGATTATGAATTAAAATCAATGTTGCAAAACATGTACCCAGTCCACGACAACCTCTTAAAACAAACCAAAATGTTATTAATTTTGGTTAATTTTGTTATTAATTAACATCCAAAATGTTATGGATAACAATAGTTCACATTTGTCTTTAACGTTAGGGAACACAATATCATAGTCATTTCATAAGAATGTTGATAAATCTTAAATATTATTTTTAAAACAGTTTAGAACTAAAATAATGAATTTTTTTAAGTTGGTCCATAAAGTGGTAGAAAAACATAGCTTGCTTAATCAAGTCATTTCAAAATCCAGTGTGCCTACTAATATTGGATCTGATTCCAAATAAACCGAAATTACCCCTTGGGTACTTATTTTGACATAGATTGCTTGCACTACATGAATTTACAGGAGAGAAAGAACCTATGGGTAACTTTTTCTTCTTTTGTGCAGAGAGATAGCAATATACAACTGTCTTGCAGAGCCTTTTTGAGGCATTCTATCTTATTGGTTTTTTGTTGTTGATTTCCATAAGTAGATGAAAAGTATGGAAGAAGCTAAGGTAAAGGTAAAGATTCTCCTTGCACATATGTGCTAGTCATTCCTGACTCTAGAGGCAGTGCCCATCTCTGTTTCAAATCCGAAGAGCCAGCGCTGTCCGAAGACGTCTCCATGGTCATATGACTGGCATGACTAAATGCCAAAGGCGCCTAGAACACTGTTACCTTCCCACCAAAGGTGGCCCCTATTTTTCTACTTGCATTTTTTATGTGCTTTCAAACTGCTAGGTTGGCAGAAGCTGGGACAAGTAGCGGGAGCTCACCCCATTATGCGGTTCTAAGGATTTGAACCACTGAACTGCCGACCTTTCAATCGACAAGCTCAGTGTCTTAGCCACTGAGCCACTGCGTCCCTTTATGGAAGAAGCTAACACTATCCATTTGTATGCAGGACTCTTATGGAATATATCCCAGCTCGTTCAAGTTGACTAGCATTCTAGGAAGTCCAACAATAGCTTTTCATGACATAGGAAGGTTCACTGTCCCTTCAGTTAAACAATGCCATATTATAGAAACCAAGAATCATGCTTTTTCTGTCTATGCAACAATGTATCCCCAAGTTGAGGATGGCCTTTTACCAAATGCTTTTTTTAGTAATTTTTTTCCTAAAAATTACCATTACAAAAAAAAAATACCTAATACAAACTAAAAAGAAAATTAAAAAAATAGAAAGTAGAAATTCTAGAAATTTTTAGAAAATAGAATATAGTAGGAGGTTATATATTACATAATCCTGGGTGCTCAAATTGTGCATCCTAATTTAGCGGTAACAGAAAAATGCCTCTGGTTGGACTTTCATAGATGCTTCTCTACATGCAAATGCCTTCTCTTTTAAACAGTCATCTCATGAGATTTGGGCACAAAAGGGAATATATTTCTCTAAAAAGAACCCTAGAGATAATATGGCATGTGAGAAAAAAAAAATCAATGCAGAATGGAATACTGATTATTTCATATAAACCTTGAATATAAAAAATATAAAATTGTTTGTGGATACTGAGTGATACTGAGAAAAGAGTTTCATGTCCATCAGCTAGGTTGTAAAAACAACAAACTTGAAAAATATATTTCATATACAAGTACAAAAACAATACAAATACAGCAAACTTTCCGAGTCAAAGGAAAATATGTCAATTTTGAAAGAGATGAAAGCAAATAGGATGACTATAGGAGGCCCTCAATGGAGCTACCGTCTGGCTAAATTAACTTCACATTTGAAAGGTGACATAGCTCCAACATTCAGTTTGTTGCATTATTTTTTCAAACTCATTGAATGTTTTGGAAGAAAATAAACAGGATATCCCATGAAAGACAGCTGGTAAAAAATGGAGGAGGAACCTCTGAAGAGTAAGAAAAAAAAATCAATATTAATAAAGAATATTGATGAATAACTGATGAAAGTATAGTCAGTTACTAAAATCAGATGAAGGGCTTGAAAAAAAAACTTAGAACATGAAATGGGGTCTTTAGGCATCACTTCAAGCTCAGGGCATGTGTCCAAATTAAAACATTTCTGAAAGGTATTGCCTAGTTTCTGCTTAAATATGTCAAGTAAAGCGGAGCCAACACAACCTCCTTGGTAATTGGTTCACTTTCAAAAATATTATTATGATGAAGCTTTTGTTAGGATCCAATTAGAATGCCTTCCTGTAACTTCCTGTAACTTCTCCTTCCACTTATGACTATATGACTGTAACTTTGTTGCTGGCAATCCTTATGATTTATATTGATATATTGACCATCAATTGTGCTGTAAATGTTGTACCTTGATGAATGTATCTTTTCTTTTATGTACACTGAGAGCATATGCACCAAGACAAATTCCTTGTGCGTCCAATCACACTTGGCCAATAAAAAATTCTATTCTATTCTATTCTATTCTATTCTATTCTATTCTATTCTATTCTATATATATGTCGCACATGCTGGATACAGAACAGTTGCTCCTGATGTTGATGTTTGCTCCCAACCTAGAAAAGGATGCTACATTACAACAGTAGTAATGTAGCAATAGCAATAGCACTTGGACCGATATACAGTTTCATAGTGTTTTACAATCCTCTCTAAGCAGTTTACAGAATCAGCATATTGCCCCAAGCAATCTGGATCTTCATTTTACTGACCTTGGAAGAATGGAAGGCTTAGTTAACCTGAGCCAGTCAGGATTGAACATCTGGCAATGAAATGCAGAGTTAGCCTGCAAAGCTGCATTCAAACCACTGTGTCAGACCTTTGAGGACTGGATCAGTGGACAGTGGAAAGGGCTCATTGCTGTGTTTATTGATTTAGCAGTGCAAGTAACAGTCTCCTTGGCTAAAGCTATGGAAAGCATTCACCTCATGCCGATGATATATCAGGAATCACAAATTTCTGTTTATATTAGTGGCAAAATGGCTAAAGATCTGTATGTACTGGCATGAAGCAAGGCTGCAGTGTTGCTTTTCCACTCTGGGATCAATGCAGTCATGGAGAAAGTTTTTGCTGGTTAGCATGGTGTCAAATTTGATTAAACTAAATTCATCATTCTTAATGTTTACAGAGACAGTGTGACTTTTGCAGACAATGAAAGAGAAGCCTATGGTAACCTTAACAGTAACAGAGCTGGAAGGAACCTTGGAGGTCATCTAGTCCAATCCCCTGCTCACGCAGGAGACTTGTACTAGGAATTTGAACCGCAGAACTGCCGACTTTCTAATAATAATAATAACAACAGAGTTGGAAGGGACCTTGGAGGCCTTCTAGTCCAACCCCTTGCCCAGGCAGGAAACCCTACACCATCTCAGACAAATGGTTATCCAACATTTTCTTAAAAATTTCCAGTGTTGGAGCATTCACAACTTCTGCAGGCAAATTGTTCCACTGATTAATTGATCTAACTGTCAGGAAATTTCTCCTTAATTCTAAGTTGCTTCTTTCCTTGATTTTCCACTCATTGCTTTTTGTTCTACCCTCAGGTGCTTTGGAGAACAGCCCAACTCCCTCTTTTTTGTGGCAACCCCTGGGATATTGGAACACTGCTATCATGTCTCCCCTAGTCCTTCTTTTTATTAAACTAGACATACCCAGTTCCTGCAACCATTCTTCATATGTTCTAGCCTCCAGTCCCCTAATCATCTTTGTTGCTCTTCTCTGCACTCTTTCTAGAGTCTCAGCATCTTTTTTACATTGCGGCGACCAAAACTGGATGCAATATTCCAAGTGTGGCCTTACCAAGGCATTATAAAGTGGCACTAACACTTCACGTGATCTTGATTCTATCCCTCTGTTTATGCAGCCCAGAACTGTGTTGGCTTTTTTAGCAGTTGCTGCACACTGCTGGCTCATATTTAAATGGTTGTCCACTAGGACTCCAATATCCTTCTCACAGGTACTACTATTGAGCAAGGTACCACATATACGGTACCTGTGCATTTTGTTTTGTTTTCCCCTAAATGTAGAATCTTACTTTTTTCACTGTTGAATTTCATTTTGTTAGATAGTGCCCAATGTTCAAGTCTGTCAAAATCCTTCTGTAACTTGAGCCTATCTTCTGGAGTGTTGGCTATTCCTGCCAGCTTGGTGTCATCTGCAAATTTGATGAGTTCCCCATCTATCCCCTCGTCCAAGTCATTGATGAAGATGTTGAAGAGTACTGGGCCTAAAACAGAGCCTTGGGGTACTTCTCTGCATACGTCCCTCCATGTGGATGTAATGCCATTGAGGACTACACGTTGAGTGCGGTTGGTTAGCCAGTTACGAATCCATCTGGTGGTGGTGCTGTCTAACCCACATTTTTCTACTTTATCTAGTAGTAGGTTATGGTCTACTTTATCAAATGCTTTACTGAAGTCCAAGTAAATTATATCGACAGTGTTCCTCTGGTCTACTAATTTTGTCACTTTGTCAAAGAATGTAGTAAGATTAGTCTGGCATGATCTGTTTTTGACAAATCCATGTTGGCTTTTGGTTATTACTTTGTTTGCTTCTAGGTGTTCGGTGATTCGTTGCTTGATTATCTTTTCCAGAATCTTCCTCGGTATTGAGGTCAGGCTGATAGGTCTGTAGTTTCCTGGATCTGTTTTTTTTTTCTTTTTTGAAGATGGGAACTACATCAGCTCTTTTCCAGTCCTCTGACAGTTCCCCTGGGCTCCAGGATCTTTGAAAGATATAGTTCAGTGGTTCTGAGATCTCGTCTGCCAGTTCCTTCAGAACCTTGGGGTGTAATCCATCCGGTCCTGGTGATTTGAATTCGTCTAGGGTAGACAGGTGTTCACTTACCATTTTCTTCTCTATTTTAACTTGTGTTCATAATCTGTTTTTTGTGGTGCTGTTTTTGATTCTGATCAACAAGGGTCACTGTGTCTTGGTCACTGAGCCACCTAGTCAGTATATAACACAATAAATATTTATACTGTGTATAACCTACTCAGTACAAATATGCGCCTATCAATCATTAATATAATTTATGCTCCTGGATGTACAGAATCTTTTATCTTACTTCAAAAATGATTTGTAAAAGCTTGAAAATGTCTGAACATGTTCCATATGCTAAACATTGGAGAATTCAATATACAAGAGCAAAATACATAATTAAAGATTGTGCTGCAATCAATCTAATGTAGCTCATAAAATTCAGAAGCATCGCTGCAATTTTTTGGACAAACCTGCTACATTGTCCCATCTTGGCTTCTTTATCCATTGTTTTGGAAATCATAACTGTGAGTTGCACATTCCATCAATGAACTCAAACAAAATATTGATAGAAGTATGTAGAAGAAGATCTGGTAAACCTTCAACTCAACTGATAGAAAAGAAACAACCATTTCACAATAAAAAATATAGAAATATCCAATGTGAAATTAGTCAAAAAATTACACTGCATTCACATCAATGCTCTGATTTAGTCACTTTATAATTTATTTTATATTATATTTTAATAAATATATTTATTAAGCTTTGTTAAAAACATTAGATTAAAGCAGAATATGAACCACATATTCAGAATTTGAAAAGTTATTAGAAGATTCAAATCTTCTAGCACAGGTGTCTGCAAACTTGGCTCTTTTAAGACTTGTGGACTTCAATTCTTAGAGTTCCTCAGCCAGCAAAGCTTGCTGAGGAACTCTGGGAGTTGAAGTCCCCAAGTCTTAAAAGAGCCAAGTTTGCAGACACCTGTTTTAGTACTTATCTTCTGCTGTGCTTGACTATTCTAGCTAGACTATTGACTAACTCAATGCTAACTCAAGTGATTTTCTTGATATTGTAAAAAACAAGATAACAATAGTAGAGCAGTATGACGGTAGAATTAGGGCATTTGAAAGATTGCATCTTGTCATTTGAACCTGCCTGGGTTTCAAGATGCTTAGGGTTAAGTTTTGTTTTTTTGTATTTAATTTCCTAAAAATATTCAGGGGTACGTTGATTAGCACTATAAGACAAAATTTATTTTGACCATGGTATTCATGATGATTTCTCTCAGGCTTTAATTTCTCATAGGCAGCAAACAAAAAATTATTTGTTTTGCTTTGAAGCAAAGTATTTGCTTTGACATATTAGTTCAGTAATATGAACATTTTTATTTGCTTGTTAATATGATCTGTCTTTCTAAGGGGTAAGGGTATGTTTAGATACAGATACCTTGTTGGTAGCTGGCTGGGTTTTTTTGGGCCAAACATTTTCTCTCATAATTACTGTAGAAACTCAGAAAATTTCTACTGTCTCTACCAGCCTGCACTAAGCCAATCAAGGTCCATAATTGTACTGTAGAGTCATTTATCATGCAGTGAATTATTCTGAAATAATAACAGCAACAGCTCACTTTTATCTCTATTTTATGGTAATTACTTTCAGTATGACATATAATAACAAGGAAAGGATTAAATAAATAAAAGTTTGTCGTTCATGGTACAATTTCCCTTTCCTTTTTTGTTGAAGACATTTCCCTTTTACTTCAGAAATAGTTGCTAATCTGAAATATTTTTAAATATTACTCACAGAAATTAAGTACAGAATCATAAACAAGGAAGTGCTGGTCTGAAGTAATTTTATTAAAGTTATTGAACATATTTTAAAATTGACGCTGGCAGGTGATATCATTAGTCATTTGTGGATCTTAGAAGTCAAGCAGGGCTCACCCTGGTTAATATTTTGATGGGAGAATTTGAAAATTCCACAACTGTTTGCTAAAAGGAAAATTGGGAGAAAAAATCCCAGAATAAATTTGCAATGTTTCTATTGAAAAACTGTGGTTAATATATGATACATTTTCAACAAATGTGTTTTGGCCATAGATAAGGTCAACAATTTAAATTTTCCTATAGTAAAATATAATTCAATTTTGTAGCAACAGCTTTAAAAAATAAAGACAGATTTTAAAAATGAAGTTAACTGTTGCTTTTAAAATGTTCTGCCTTTTTCATAATTTAGCTTCCTGTAATTCAAAATTAGTTTTCACAATTTTTAATCATTTAATTTGCTGTAATTTTAGGCTACCTTAACAGACATATAATTCCCCAATCATGGGAAGTAATATTTCCACTTATTTATATTGCCGGTTTTGCCTAGTTCTAGATAGCACTTTTTAATGTTTCAGATAAACTAGAAGAAGCTTAGTGGTTGATGTAGATCAGGGGTGTCAAACTCATGTCATATGGCAGCATCCTGTGATGTATCAGGACTTTTCCCCCCTTCGCTAAACTGGGTGTGGGCATGGCCAGCGCGTGATGCATCCTGACATAGATGATCAAGGGCTAGAAATGAAGTCCTGTGAATAGAAACTAAGAATTAATGGGAATATTACAGTTCTTTGTAAATACCTTAAAAGAGATCACATAGAAGATCAAGACATGTTCACTTTTATACTAGAGTATAGGACATGGAATTAAAGATATAGAAACACCAATTCCAATTAAATGCAGGTTTTTAAGCAGTAGTAGCAGGTCAATAATGTAATCAATTTCCTAATGAAGTAGAGAACTTCCCTTGGTTGCACTCATTTAGACAGTAGCTAGACAAGTACTATCTGTCAGTTGGCCATATCACATACCTTCTAATTATGAAATGGTGATGAAAATATATCAAATGTTACTGGATTTACTGAACATTTACATTCCCATTGCTGATTTTCTCAGTTCTTATTTTATTGATCTTATCATTTTATTCAGATTTTTCAAACCAGTTCATCCTAAATGCCTTGTCTTCTTCAGAGCTTTACCCTGTGGCTGCTCTTATTTCAGTATGAAGTCTAGTTATTTTTGTTGTTGTTTTATCTTCTCTTTTATTCTTCTGTCATTGATTAATTTAGTTTTGTTATAAAATTTTAATTTAGCATTGTTGGTATTTGATGAACTTCTCTTTGAAAAAAATTGCACGGAGTAATTTGCATTTGAAAATATGGACCATGGATGTTCAAGTTATGGGTTTTATATTGGTGTTCATTCATCTGTTTCACTGTTTTTATTATGTGTAGCAGGCTTATTGTATTGCTGAAGCAAGAAGTTAAATGAAGTGCAAAAAGTTCCAGTTACTGAAATACAAGTGGAATATTGAAAATAAACACAATAATAGAGGGAACCTAATGTTCAACCTGCAGAGGATAAAGAATTCAACTTCTTATTATTCAGGGACTTCAATCCATAAGAGTACTTTCCAAACATGTAATATCTGACTTTTTAATTAAATAAATTTGCTAGCTCATATTAACTTTAAATTAACCTCTGGTTAATTCTGGACCACCCACACATTCTGAAGGAATAGGTGAACATTGTTAACATTATAAATTTTATTTTTTCCAGATACTTAAATGTACCATGATAGGAGAAATGACTTTTTGTTGAATCAAACAAGTCTAATTGAACAATAGTTCCTGCAGTATTTAAAAATCTGAGTATTTGGTTTTGCTAAAGGGAAAAAAATAAATAATAGGACAAAATAAATGTGACAGTGCTCACTAGAACTAAATACTGTATTGATACTGCTTCCAATCATTTTCCTTCCTTCCTTCCTTCCTTCCTTCCTTCCTTCCTTCCTTCCTTCCTTCCTTCCTTCCTTCCTTCCTTCCCTCCCTCCCTCCCTCCCTCCCTCTCTCTTTTTCCCTTTATTCATTCATTCTTTCTTTCTTTCCATTTTCCATATCATAAAATAAGTTGTGGGTTCTGAGGTTCATATGAAATTTCTACTTTACAAAATTGAAGCCTTGAAGATTTTTCTTCATTTAGCACCATCAACTTCCTTTTATATAATATGGATGTTTTGTGACTGATTGCACCAATGACAGCAGCAATTTTGTGTCAACAACACAACACATTGGAGCGATTATGAATTGATTGCCCAAATACTTTTCCAAGTGACAAACATGCTAGTCAATCATTTAAAAGCATCTAAATATATATTGATAATAAATAAGCTTATTGAGCGTATCAGATTTACTTTAAATTATATTTTGTTGATAATGTCTAACAAATATAGTAATATCATGTACAATGTATTTCTTAATAAAGCTTGTGTGAAAGCAAAACACCCTAAAGGCTGATTGTAGGAACTAGTATACAGAATAAAAGAAACAACATTTCCTTTTAGAATGACTGTTGTCTTTAAAAAAAAGGTAACATTTTGTAAATGGTACAGCAAGACATGCCTTTAAGTGACAAAGAATCTCTCTTTATTTAGATCCCCTAAGACTATAAATTTCATCATCTAGTCTGTCTTCTCTCTTACCTTATAGAAAAGTCTGTATTATTTCTCTTATAGGTAAACGATTTGCTTTTCTTAAAAGAAAACTCTTATAACACTCACAATGTAGAAAAAAAGCCATATTAGTCTGAGGTGGCAAACAATCAGGAGTCTAGTAGCACCTTTTCCAATTAACTAGTTTTATTAAAAGATACAAGCTTTCACATTTGCAGTTAGTTTCACACTAACCTTACAGTGCATTTATTTATTCACTCATACCTTTGTATTTCACCTTTTCTCTGCAAACTCAAGATATATTCAAGCCTGTATGCAAATGTGCCACACTTGAACATGTAGTACATAAACACACAGGAAGGAAGGAAGAAGAGAGTAAATGATCTGAATCTGAGATGGAGAACAAAGCTGGTGAAAAATAGAGGAATAAAAAAGAAGATATGTGCATGTGTGTGAAGATTATAGAGCTGCCAAGATTATAGAGCTGAAATACTGTATTGGGCATAGACAAAATAGGACTTATCAGTTCCATCCACCAAATTATTTCATTCAAAGTGCTTTTATTTTAAAGACAACTGAACTTTCTGATTTTTCTTTAAGATGTTTCACTTCTTATCCAAGAAGCTTCTTCAGTGGTGAGGAATGGATCCCTGATAATCTCTAACTGAAGTAGCTTCTTGGATGAATTCACAATGGCTGAACAAATACATACACACAAGAAATGGATAGTTTGCTCCCAGCGTCACTCTGCTCCATGCATTGGGCTAAATGGTCACTGGAGGAGGAGCGAAACTGCCTCTTCACAAGTAGCCTCATTGATCTCTGTTGAGTCTGCCTCCTTTCCACCCTACATGTCCGTGGATGAAGTGAAGGAGGCAATTCCTCCTCATCTTCACTGGTCAATTGCAGTTGTGAATCTTCTCCCCTCATGCTTCCAGTGGGTTGTCAGAACTCTCCAGCTGCTGCCACCTCTCTCCTGTTCCCACTTCAGCCAGTCATTTGTCCAATCAGCCCTCCAGCAGCAATCAGTCCTCTCTACTATGTCTACCCCCCTCCCCACCTGACTCCTGGCTTGGAGTCTTCAGCAGCCTTTACGTGCTGCTCCCACTCCCTCTAAAGTCCCTGGAGATGGCTTTTCCTCTTCTTCCAAGCTGGGATCTGGGGAAGACGTCACACTTACAATGTGTCCTCATACTTGTGACCAACGCAGCATCCCCATGGTCACATGATTGAAATTTGGATGCTTGTCAATGGCAGGTATTTATGATAGTTGCAACAGTATCAAAAAGATGTGGGTTTCTTAAAGATCAGCTTTGTGCCTTTTAATGGCAAAAGCTGCTTTAGCTGCAGTTCCAATAACTTCTGAATATGCTGAAATTCAGATATGTGAGTTAAGTCCAGTGGTGGGCTGCTACCAGATTAACAACTGGTTCAGCGAGCGTGCGCTTCACATGCACATGCACACTTGTGGGCAGCATTCAAAATAAAGCAATTTGAAGCTCAGCTGCTTACCTTCTAAGGTAGCCCTGGTAAGTAGAACAGCTGAAGTGTGGAAATCAGCTGTGCCACGCAAATCAGCTGCGCCAGAAAGAAGAAAATATAGGACAGGATAGCGTGGGACAGGTGGGTGGGACCAGATGATCATTGGAACTACCGGTTTGCCCGAACCGGTCCAAACCGGCAGCAGCCCACCACTGGTTAAGCCTCCTTTGATTCTTGTGACTTTATAGAAATAACCATGCAGTTTTCCTGGCAACAGAATGGAAGTGGTTTCACATTGCCTCCCTTCTGTTGTTGTTTTTAACTTTTCAGTATAGCTGACAGGCCTTTTATTACAAGTTCAATTCAAGGATTAACCAGGCCTATACCTCCTTATATTTACTCATATATGTGTTTATATATTATATAATCTTTTTGTATGATACCTACATATATTGTTATGACAAAATAAATAAATAAATAAATAAAATAAATAAATAAACCTAGTAGCCTAGTAAATACAGTCCAGATATTACGCTGAGGCAATAGCTGGGAGAACTGGGATGCTAATTACCAATTGCTGCATTTTTATAGTACTTCATTTAAAACCAAACCAAGGGATTGATGTTGCACAGCTGGTTACTTAAGCATGAGATGGAGTGGCAAAGATTTTTTCTTATTGCTTTTATTTCTATACTCTGGGTACAGTTATTAATTTTGCATCTTATTTTCAATTGAATGCTACCCTAAATTGGTCCAACAAATTTTATTCTTCAAATTTTTACAGAAAACCATGGATATGCTAAATATGGTACAACATAGGAATGGGTATTTTGGGGGAATCATTACTTCTGGGACTGTGATTAATCTCACAATTGACAGTCTGTAAAGATTCTCAGTCATCCAGGTCATGGTTGTTACAAGGTGCTTTTTCTGGAGGCAATTGGACTTCTTGTTTTTTCTATGGGGACGTTTCGCTTCTCATCCAAGAAGGTTCTTCAGCTCTGACAGGATAGTGGGGGACAGAAGGATTTATATTCCTTGCAGACAGCTAGTCATTTGCATCCTTGAAGAGGGTTGTTGAAGCACTTGAAGGTTCATCTGTGTCCTCAGGATCACCTGAGTATTGCTAATGGTTCCTGTAGTCTGCAATCTCCCTCTCTATAAATCCATTCTCACTCCCACACCACTCAAAGGGTGCTCATACCAAACTGTACAGCCAAACATCTGTAGAGATTCTCAGTCATTCAGGCATGGTCATCCCAAGGTGCTTCTTCTGGAAGCAACTGGACTTCTTGTCCTCACAGAAATCCAAAATGATATCAGTAGGAAGATACTAAAACAGCTTCCTTCCCCCACCAAATTATAGATCAGAAATACAGGCTGAGAAAGCAGAAGTCTTTCAGTGTCACCTCCATCTAGCATTTAGATAATTCCTTTCTGACCTTGTTATAAGCCACTTCCTCTTTTTCCCCTCATATCTTCTTTTAAGTCTTCATGATCAATTAAAATATCAAACTTCCTTGTATGCTTTTCATTTTAAACCAACAAAGCATTCTAGTTGACATCACAAGAAATGCAAAAGAATAATTTAAGTGTAAAACAAAGCTAGCACAAGAGATATAACAGATTTGATACCCAACTGTTTGGACAGATTTAGATGCCAAATGGTTTTTAAAAATGTAGCTATTACAATAATTGTATTGCTCTTTTTCCCCTGATGCTGCTGGTTATACTTTCTCTTCATTTCATTTATTGTCAATTCACTGTGCTTATGACACATTTCTTTTTAATTGTGAAATTACAATACCAGAAATGCAACAGAATCATGTAAGAGGTATAATTTATTGTTAGTTGAATGGTCCTTCCCTTCAGCTCTCTTTTGTGATGACTTGCTGAATTGTTGGCTATAATGATCATTATCTGGCTTTTACGATATGCTCATGATTTTTTTTAAAAAATTCATTACACACCATTGCAAATGATGTGTAATGAATGCAAATAAATGCAAAAAAATTAATCAATAGTTTGTATACTTTTAGCAAATATTTAGAGAGTGTTATTGAGGCACTTGTGCTTTGCTTAATAATTGATATGTAGTGTTATTTGGTTGTTTATAATAATTTTGGCCTCCTAAATGACTCAGAAAAAATATGTACTTCATACATTTGCCTTTAAAAAGCACCAAGTCCTCTATCAAAAGAGTTCAGTATTATCTGAACAGTATTTAAATGCCTTTTCTCTAAATTTAGCAATTATGTACACTGAGAGCATATGCACCAAGACAAATTTCTTGTGTGTCCAATCACACTTGGCCAATAAAGAATTCTATTCTGGAGGTGTGGCCAAATGTCACGAGCGAGATGGTTGCACACCCCGTATTTTTAAATAAAGACAAACAAAGGGAAGGCGTGATTTACCATTATAGAAATAAAATTGACACTGTGTCAACTGAGATTGTAATTTAAAAGAAGATACTTAAAGACAAGTAAGACAAGAAAAATGAAAGCATCCCATCTGAAGAAATAGTTTTTATACCTATAATGTGATTTTATGATGCATTCAAAAAAAGATGTTGGAAAATTGACCTTCACGATCTAAAACATCTAAGAATAAGAAGAAATCTAATTGTCACCTAAAATGGCTACTTGTTACTTGTGGTTTGCAATTGTATCAAAGAGTGACATCTAGAGGCAGAGGAAGAATGTAAGAGTCGAATAGCTTTCGTTTTATGACTATTCCCACAAAGATGGATGTTGGTGTGATTACACAACAGCTTTAAGAAAGAATCCTGGATGGCTGCCTTTGGATTATAGAATTAAGAGAAAATGTTGTTATCCAAGCAAGAATACAAGTGACAAATATGGAGCAAAAGAAAACATTTAAAACAAGAAGAAACTTAATTGTGATTTAAAATGTCTAACTTGTTATTCGTGATTTGTAATTGTATTAAAGAATCTTTTCTAGAGGCAGAGGAAGAATGTAAGAATGGAATAGTGGACTATTCCCATGAAGATGGTTACATTGGTGTGATCGCACAACATTTTTAAGAAAGGATCAAATGGCTGTTCTCACATTTACATTAAGGAATTAAGTAGAGAATTTTAACATTTATGTAAGAATACAAGTGACAATTATAGAATAATCTTTTGGGGAATGGAGGGAAAGACTGCAGAATAAATTGGGGTGAGAGGGAAATGAGTGTTATATGTAGAGGAAAAAGGTTATTTCTTTTGTTTTTAAGAATGTGTAAAGTAACAAAAATGATTAGTGATAAAAACTTTCAAGGGAATAGTTGAATACAATGAAGGAATTATTGGGGGAAATAAGCAGCAATTACCCCTTTTAATTTTGAGTTTTTTGGGTTTTTTTATTGAGAATTGATTAGATGGAAATTTTTTAAAATATATGTCATTTAGGGGCAGAGGAAGATGATAAGAGGGAATAGTCTTTGTGAGTTCAGGACTATTCTTACGTAAGATGGAAATTGTCTATGTGATCGCTGGGCAGTTTTAAGAAAGAGTTGTTAGATCGTCTGACATCTTATTAAGTAGTACAGAAATACGTTCAGATTTGTGAAATTCAAGAAATTAACAGAAGATTTATTCATGATGTTTTGGGGAATTAAATACGGGGACTACACTTCATTTAAATATTTTTCAGAATGGGATGGAATAGAATTTTTTTATCAGATATGTGCAAATAGCAATTAATTTTAAAAAGGAGAAGAAAATATATTGTATTAGACCATAATGGGGGGTAAAATTTAAAATATATTTAAGGATATACCTGACTGATAATCTGTTCACAATGATTTTATTATTATTATTATGTTTATAAAAAATAAAAAATCTATTTCAAAAAAAGAATTCTATTCTATTCTATTCTATTCTATTCTATTCTATTCTATTCTATTCTATTCTATTCTATTCTATTCTATTCTGAGGAGATATGGATGAATATGCCCTTTCCTGTTTCCATTTATTTATCAAAATTCACACTTGAAAACATTTTTAAAGAAATTATATTTTATATCCACACATTTTACTACTTTGTAAATGAGAACTACGTTGCAATAATTAGAACAGTAATGGAAGAATAATACATGTTGACTTTGGTAAATAAGAATTAGGGTTTTGGTTTTTTTACTAATGCATAACCCTGGAACACAAACATACACACACATACACACATATGAAAAGTAGGATGAGCATAAATTAACAAACATTGAAAAAACAGATTTGAATCTTGTACATTATTTTAGAGCTTCAAAGATAGGGTTTATTTATAAGAAAACTAAGTATAATTTTCCATTCAGGAGTCTTAATGGAACTGAACTCTTAATCCATAAAATGGGAGGTTTGAATGCAGTTTATATTATCTCTAAGAGAAGTTCCCTGAGAGAGAAAAATCTATCACCGCCTCACCTCTTTTTTTACACATAGAAAGTTCTAAGTTCTCGTCCCTGCTTGTTCATAGAGCCAATTATTAAGCCTGAGATTCAAGCTTTATTTTCCAATTTGAGCCTTTCTCTCATGCTGACATAGTACCAACATTTACTCAAGTATAAGAGAAGAGTGTCCTGATTCATATCAGCACTATTGAATATGGAGAAATCCTGTACTTTCCCAAACTATTTTAATTCATTCCACTGGCATAATTGTAGGAAGGGTTTTTATTATTATTATTATTATTTATTGCATTTTTATACCGACCTTCTTCCGAGGGACTCAGGGCGGTTTACAGCCAAGATAAAAATGACAACAATATACACATAAAACAATGACTTAAAAACTTATTACACAGATGGCCGAATTAAAACATTAAAATGATAAAACCCCATAAAATTATAAAATATTAAAACATTAAAACTATTAAAATCCTATGCCAGTCCTGCGCGAATAAACAAATAGGTCTTCAGCTCACGGCGGAAAGTCCAAAGGTCCGACAGTTGACAAAGTCATGGGGAAAGTTCGTTCCAAAGGGTGGGAGCTCCCACAGAGAAGGCCCTCCCCCTGGGGGCCGCCAGCCGACATTGCTTGGCTCATAGCATCCTAAGGAGTCCCTCTCTGTGGGGGCGTACAGGTCGGTGGGAGGCATTCGGTAACAGCAGGCGGTCCCGTAAGTACCCTGGCTCTAAGCCATGGAGCACTTTAAAGGTAGTCACCAAAACCTTGAAGTGCACCCGAAAGACCACAGGTAGCCAGTGCAGTCTGCGCAGGAGTGGTGTTACATGGGAGCCACGTGCGGCTCCCACTATCACCCGCGCAGCTGCATTCTGAACTAACTGAAGCCTCCGGGTGCTCTTCAAGAGGAGCCCCATGTAGAGAGCATTGCAGTAATCCAAGCGAGAGGGAACCAGAGCATGAGTGACCATGCATAAGGCATCCCAGTCAAGGAAGGGGCGCAACTGGCAAACCAGGTGAACCTGGTAAAAAGCTCTCCTGGCGACGGTCGTCAAATGATCTTCGAAAGACAACCGCCCATCCAGGAGGATGCCCAAGTTGCGCACCCTTTCCACTGGGGCCAATGATTCGCCCCCAACAGTCAGCCGCAGCTGCAGCTGACTGTACCGGGGTGCCGGCATCCACAGCCACTCCATCTTGGAGGGATTGAGTTTGAGCCTGTTTCTCCCCATCCAGACCTGTACAGCTTCCAGACACCGGGACAGCACTTCGATAGCTTCGTTGGGATGGCCTGGGGTGGAAAAGTACAGCTGCGTTTTGCTTTGTTTTGTTATGTTTTTTAAAAGAAAAATATGCATGGGACTTTTAGAGATATTTAATTTTTTTTAAAATGAACAACGTGACATCACAGGAAGCACATTTTCATCCAGTCAAAAGTGACTGTGTTCTTGGAGTTCAGGATTATTCTAATTAATAGTTATTTAAAGAAGTCCAAATGAATCCATATGCTTTTCTATTCTGGTTATCAGTAAATAATGACAGAATTTGGATGCTTATTTTTAATATCAGAGTGGGCAACCTCAGATAAATGGGTTACCTAGAAATCCCTAGAATGCCATAAAATCTATCCCAAGTGGGCAAGACAAAACTTTTAGAATTTTGTTTGTTTGATTTGAGTTTTAAATCATGAAATATATACCTGAAGTCTTGCAGAGACTTAAAGGGCTTGTCTTAAGCCATCAACATCTCTGGGGAATTTACTAAAGGTTTGGACAGAGATACTGTTAACAGAAGCTGTACTATTGTTGGCACATAAAATAATTAAACTTTGGATTGTGTAGCAGGTAGATAATAAAGTAATTTACAACATTCATGTGAAGATAAGCCCAGACAGGAAGGGAGAAATTGAATTCTTTATGCATTAGTTGAATTTCCATTGCTTAATTAAAAAAATTAAGTAAATAAGGGAACTTGAGACAGCAAAAGTACAAAAGAATTGCTTAAAGTTTGGGCAAAGTAATTTATGTATTAATTTTAGTTAATTATTATTAATTTCCAATTAATTAATTATTATTTAATTTAAAATTTTAATTAATTATTAATATTAATTAATTTCAGTATGACCTAAGCGTAGCTCATAAAATTATCTGCTACAATGTCCTTCCTGTCAATGGCTACTTCAGCTTCAACCACAACAATACATGAGCACACAATAGATACAAGCCTAAGGTAAACTGCACCAAACTCGATTGCAGAAAATATGATTTCAGTAACAGAGTTGTTAATGCCTGGAATGCACTACCTGATTCTGTGGTTTCATCCCCAAACCCCCAAGATTTTAACCTATGACTGTCACTGTTGACCTCACCCCATTCCTAAGAGGTCTGTAAGGGTGCATAAGAGCACCAGCGTGCCTACTATCCCTGTCCTAATGTTTCCTCTGTTTGTTTCTATTTTATGTATCCAATCCATGTTTATACTTATTACCTAATATATTCTTGATCAAATAAATAAATAAATAATATATTCTTGATCAAATAAATAAATAAATAAATAAGAAAAAGAAATTAAGGAACTGTTGTATATGTGTTTAGTCTTGTGAAAAACATATTTAGCCTCATAAAAGTCTTTAAGGATTTGAACAGATGTCACAAATAAATCCAGAGCTGTCCATGGTGTAAGGGTTTAAGATGCAGAAAGCAGATTATGGTTGAAGGTTAAGCAAAATGTCATATGGTAAGAAGTTTTCAGTGATGGAACCAATTATTTAAGGAGGTAGTAGGCTTACTATCTTTTCCTAACACCAAGGCTAAAAAAATAATAAAGTGCCAGAAATGCTCTAATTTTGTTTGTTGAACTCAGGTTA
This sequence comes from Ahaetulla prasina, assembly GCF_028640845.1. Taxonomy (NCBI): domain Eukaryota; kingdom Metazoa; phylum Chordata; class Lepidosauria; order Squamata; family Colubridae; genus Ahaetulla; species Ahaetulla prasina. Next base: position 50,656,802 of record NC_080546.1, on the reverse strand, counting down.
CCAAAAGTCTAGAGAAATAAATCTGGTTCTGTCTTTTGTGTGCTGGCTGCTAGTCTGGGCTGAGAGTGGAAAATCATGTTAAAAGAACTGCAACTCACACTCTTCCAATTTCTAGTCTGGCATCTTCATCACACCACCAAACTGGCTCTCCCTATTTAATTTTTTTACTTCTCCCAATAGATAATAATCTCAGATGTTGCATAATCTCATGAAACACTTTCCTGTCCAAAGGAAAACAAATCTGAATAAACGCTGTGCTTCAGCTCTTCAAATTGCTAGGAAAATTGGGATAAGTATAACATAGTGATTAAACTTATATCATCCAATTGTTATTATTTTTCATAACATCAATTTTTCAAGTAAGTGTCTTTAAAACCCTTCATTAATTATATTTTCTCTTGAATATACAACATTTCTCTGTACTGAGTTAGAATATCGTACATAAAATTTGCGGCAGAGTTAAAACTAAAATGGACATTCTTTTCATTTTTTAAAAGACTACAGATTTAAATGAATAAATGATTATGCTCTTGTAAACATTCCCAAAGGAGCCCATAACTTTTACTTATAATATTTCTAAGCACAGTGTCTTCTTTTGCTTTTTTTTTTTTAAAGAAAGTCATTTGGTTAATCCCCCCCCCTTTTTTTTTACAGAATTCACTTTGATCATTTACTGAGATGTATTCACAATGGAAAACATCTGTTTTGTAAATATAACTCAATCTGAGCATTTTTTAATATATATAAAACTCTTCACCACACATTATAATCTACATGTGAAACAAGAGGTGAATCAAAACAGAAAGCCCGTATTGTTTTAATGACTCCTTTTCCTTTCTTTTGAACTTCTTGCTTCCAGAAAGAAAAAAATAATAATTTTCTAACTTCCTCCTTTCATACACATTAAGTATTGAAATTGTTTCTTACGGTTATAAAATATGGAGAGCTTAAATGAAGAGTAAAGTTACTGTAAGGTGTTCTAGTTTATCATCATCTACATCACTGCTGTGCTCTATATACTGTATATAATTAAAATTCATGTTCTTCAAGCTGTAAACATTCCTATGTAGAAAAGCAAGAGACATGGTAAAGCTGTTTTGCATAAAGGACTGGAGGGAGTCCAAATGATAAATTGGTGTCACTGATTTAAAAAAGATGAGGAAATGTCTCAATGTTCATTGGCATTTTTGCCTGTTTCTTTTCCATCTTAAAAAAACAAAAAACACCCCACAATAGATTTGATAGAATCGAATTGTTAATTTTCTCCTCTTTCTCTCTTTTAACTTGGATTAGGTATCACCATCTCATGTTCTCAAATAGGCCAGTTATTTAGAAATAAATTGCTTTGAAATTACTATTCCATGAATGATTACATCAAGAAAGCAAGGAGGATTTTTATTTTTATCAAAATGTACGAACACAGTGGAGGCAGAGTAATAGCCAGAGTTGTTCATTAATTACTCTATTTAAAAGTTAGTATGAAAATTTTTGTCTTTAATGCACATTATTACTTCCAAATGCATTTTGCATAAGCTATTGCCTTTTTACATTATTTTCCTTCAAATGAACTTTTCCCCCACAATTTTATATTCTTTATATTCTTTAAAATGTGTGTGGATATAAATACATAATCGTTTTGAAGAATGATATTTTAAAGTTCCAAAATACAAAAGATAAAGTTGCATGAAGAATTAAGGTGGTCGGGGCTTCCGGTGGCTCCGCTTCGTTAATGGTGGTTATTTTAGCCCGCCAGTTCTGTGTGATTCTGTAGAGCTGTTTAGACAGCGTTAATCTGCTGTCAACGGCTTGTAAATCTCTACCCTTGGGCAAAGAGGGGGAAGTGAGCATTCGGGCTGAAGTAGAGCCCCCAAGTAAAGCCCCAGGAAGATTTCTGGTGGTTTGTTGGGAACGCTCCTTCTATAGCTCAAAAAAAGCTCCAGAATCCAGAACGCTTCCGCAAATGGCAGAACAAAACGCAGCGTCCATCTCCGTGACTGATGGATTACTGAAGGATTGCTAACACAGACAGAGCCAAAAACAGGAGTGCTGGCATTTGATTGTAAGATGATTTTAACTCCCTGACAGAGAAGGTATTCGTATTCAAGAGTGGAGATGATGAAAGATGGCGTTTTGTGTATTGAAAGTGAAAGCTAAGCTAAGAGAAAGCTAAGGAAATGCTTATTACAATTGCTGGCGTGGAACCTTTAAGAAGAATATAACAAGATATTTTTTTTTAAAAATGGATTTTTTTTAAAATCTCTTTTTTTATTATCTTTTTCTTACAGTTTAAGAAGAAAAGCTTATTGAAATTTTTTTTCTTTTTTTCTTTTTTCTCTCTCTTTTTCTTCTTCTTGGTATTACTTAGTTTTAAAATGGCCTTTAAGCAAAGAGATTTAACCACTTCTAAAATATTGGAAATTTCTTCACTTCAGATATGGAAATTGAAAGAAGATATTAAAGACAGTCTAAGGAATTTTTTACAGGAGCTTATGGAGGCTCATCTTTCAGAAATAGATCAAAAATTTAATGAAATGGAGAAAGAAATATTGGATTTTAAAGATATGGTGGAAGAGCAGACGAGGGAGATGAAAAAATTAAAAGAATCAATTACTCCATTATTGTTATCTAGTATTCAGACAGAAGAAAGACTGGATGAACTTAACCAAATTAATTTAGATTTGCAAAGGAAAATAGATGAAGTTCAAATTAATTTGAATTTAGAAAATAAAATAGATGATATTCAGGTTAAGGTAGATAAAGCAGATGAAGAAAGGGTTATATTACAATATAAATTAATGGAATATGCTATAAGGGTAAGGGGTTTAAGAGAATATAAAGAGGAAAATTTGAAAGAGATTTTTATTCAGGCCTTTGCCTGATAGAGGGAGTGGAACCAGAAGATTTTGAAGTTAATATTGAAAAAATTTATCGTGTTAATTCTTGGTTGGCAAGGCAGAAGTGTTTACCGAGAGATGTGGTTATTTATTTTACTAATAAGAAGATTAGGTATGGAATTTTGCAAGCATTTTATAAAAATAAATTTCAAATATTAGGACAAGATATAATAATGATGAAGGAAATTCCTCCTAAAATGTTAAGAAAGAGAAAAGAATTTGCCTTTTTAGTGGATGAGCTTAAGAAACATCAGATATATTTTAGATGGGAGGTTCCAGCTGGTTTAACAGTGAATTATAAAGGAAGAAAGTATTTTCTCAATACAGTTTGTAAAGCACGAGATTTCTACAGTAATGTATTAAAGATTGGGAACTCTTTATTAATAGATGTTAAGTTGAATGGTGAATAGATGGTGGAAAATGTGTAAGACAGAAGAAGGGGAAGGAGAATGTTTAATTCTATTATATATGATTATGATTAATTTTTATAAATGAATTATTTTGGATATAAAGGTGTAATTTTAGGGGTACTATTTGATATATTTCACGTATAAAGGAATAGGAAGATGGAATATTGTTTAACTTTGGAGGATAGATAGTAAAATTTAGGAATTTGGATTAAATATTATATTTAAGAGATGGATGTAATGTTGTTATATGGCTAATTAGAATTTAATTGTTATAATAGATATATTTTGGATAAGTTATAGGTGTAATTTTAATAATGTTATTTGATATAAGCAAGGTAAAGTGAAGATTTTAATTATTACAATTGATATATTGGATATTTGTAATATTATTTGATGTATATAAATGTCAAATGTGAAAAGATGGACTATTGTTTACCCTTGAAGGTTGGACAGAAAAATTTAAGAAATTAAGTTGGAAATATGAACTATTTTTGAGAGACTGCTTAAGGAAGAAAGACATTTTAGAAGAACCCTTGGTGAATATTGGAAGATGGAACGTTGTTTTGATATTGATTGATGAAGGTTGGATATTAAAAACTATGTACTTTATTCAAGAACAAACACCAACTCAATCGGAAATTTCTGAGAACTCTAGGAGTGGAATGGTCTGATATATAATGGATTGGAAGAAATGTATTTTCTTTGTTTCTGAAAGGGGAGTTGAGGTTTTAAGGAGTGACTATGGATTATGATTTGTGTTATATTTTAATTTTTGTTGTTAGTTTTATACCCTGTATTCGGTTCTGGGAAGTCCCGGGGGTGGGGGAGGAAGGGGAAGGGAGGGGGGGGGATGAGGGTAGAAAATGGATTGATGGTTAATGTACAAAAATAATTGAAGATGTATAATTAATGTAAGATCGGAGCTGCCTGGCTACCACTTCAGAATGACGGGAAAGAAGGAAGTAGAAGAGAGAAGAAGGTAGAAAAGAGAAGAGGAGGAAGAGGAAAGGAAGGAAGAGGGAGAAGAAAGGAGTAGGGAGGAAGGAGGAGAGGATGTAGAGGGATGTAGAGGATGAAGAGAGGGGGAGGATGGTTGTGGAAAATAGAAGACGGTAGAGAAGGGAAGAGAGTTAAAGGAAGGTGGTGGTGGCCAGGCAGGTCCGATTAATTGTATATGATGGTACATTAAATATGTTATTGGATATGAATGTTAAAATAAAACTTAAAAAAAAAGAAAAAGAATTAAGGTGGTCTAATGTTTCCTATTGTTTTATTTGATAAGGTATGATACAGACATAAAATTCCTCTCATTTTGATAAATATTTGTTAAACGATTTCTCTGAATGGTCCTACTTTATCAACATGGAATATACCAAATCTACAACTTCCAGGTAGATAACTGATTATTTTGGCTAAACAGGTCAAATAATTCCTGTATTGATCAAACAGCTTTCTTACTTTGGCAGAAAGGCAAAGAATGGTCATCTCAAGGTAATTTCCTATCTTTGGCCAAGAACAAGATAGTGCCCAGGGTATTATTCCATGTCTAGAAATTTATCACATAATCAGCATAACCAATTTCTCTGACAACATGCCCTGCTCCCTTGCAGACAATACACTAACTCAGGGGTCACCAACCTTTTGGACCTCAGGGACCACTAAATTCATAATTTTAAATCCCATGGGCCACTAATATGATCTGCTTAATGACCGGCTGGGTTGGTGTAGCTACTTGGTCATGTGGGCATGGCCAACTTGATGTCACTCATGTCAAGGGGTACCTCACCGACCTCCACTCGCCCCTCCCCTCCCAGCCACTCCTCACCTGCCTGTCTGGGCTTCTTAGGGTGCCAACAGGAAGCAGTTGGTACCCTAAGGAGTCACCATAAGAAAGAGTGGTCAAAACAGCTGGCTTAGTTCAAACTGGATCTGAAGAGAAGGAGGCTCAGCGGAAGCACCCCACTGAAGACTATGAGCATAGGCTTTCCAAGCAGAGGGAAGACTTGCGGGAGTGCAAGGCCAGGTACCGGTGCCTGGAGGCTCAGTGGGCTGAGATGGTCAGCCAGTTCCAAGCCATGATACAGTCCCACTGGAACAAGGCCCTCCGGCTCTTTGCCACCAGAGGCGCTTGCCTCCAACCTTTGCCCAAAGCCCCACCAGGAGACTGAAACAGATCCCAAGTCAGAATTTCTGACCCACACAAAGTGCTTCATACTTCTTGTTTATTTATATTATTTATTTATTTGTCATATCAGCAAATATAAGCATAAGCATGAAGCAACTATATAACATATAAGCATATATATAAGCATAAGTATGTAATAGCTATATTAATTGGATATAATGAAAGGAAACAATAGGACAGGAACGGTAGGCACGCTTGTGCTCTTATGCATGCCCCTTACAGACCTCTTAGGAATGGGGCGAGGTCAATAGTAGACAGTTTTGGGTTAAAGATTTGGGGATTTTGAGTAGAGACCACAGAATCAGGTAGTGTGTTCCAAGTATTAATAACTCTGTTACTGAAGTCATATTTTCTGCAATCAAAATTGAAGTGGTTAACATTAAATTTAAATCTATTATTTGCTCTTATATTGTTGTGATTAAAGCTGAAGTAGTCTTCAACAGGAAGGACATTGTAACAGATGATTTTATGAATTAAACTCAGGTCAGGTCGAAGGCGGCAGAATTCTAAATTTTCTAAACCCAGGATTTCATGTCTGGTGGCATAAGGTCTGGTGCCTGTCAGCCTGCCCCAGATCAGTGTTTGAGAAAATAAAAACCCAACTTCATCATGTTGAAGAATTTGGTAATTTATATCATACAAGTCTGGATGCGGTGGAAGCAGGCTGACATTAAGCTGGAACTCACCCAAAATCAGTCATCCCGGATCACAACTGAGGGGACTGAAAACTTTTTTTTTTTCTTAACGATGTCGGAGCACGAATGCGAACCTAATGAGGAGCAGCTGGCAGACATCTCATCCCAGGACTATCATAGAGGAGTTGATAACGAATCTTTTCTGGGGAGAAAGCCAACCTCAGAAGATGAGCTAGAGTAGACAGGAGCAGCCTTGGCAGCCACAACGGACCCTCCCAAATACTCAGAAATTTCTACAGAGTGGCTGGGGACACTGCAAAAACTACATAAGAAACTCTCTGCTTGGCGACAGGAGGAGCAAATTAAGGATAACTTACAAATTGCAGAAGCCGTCAGACTGTATCATGAGGCAAAAGAGCGACAGAGAGAGCGTGAAAGGTATGAAGACCCCACCCAAAACCTCTGGGGGGAGAGGGAGGATGTGGAAACAGAAATTTTGATGGCCACCGGGGAAACACCATACAGCAGAAATATTCAGGAAGAACGAGAGCCTGGGCTGCGTTCTCCAGGGGCCACAGATCTGGGTAGGGTCAGGGGACCCCCACTGCACAAACGTTACCTCGCAGGAAAAAAAACCCTAAAATTCCCCAAATTCCCAGAAAATTTGATGGAGACCCTAAAGAAGTAGGCTTATTCCAGGCTATAGTGGACAGCCACATGCAAGAATGGGGCGAGGATTATTTGTCAGAAGCCTCTAAAGTGAGAAGTGTGACTCAAGTCTTGAGTGGTAGGGCGGCTTCCTGGTACGTGACCTTGTACCAAGAGGATTCCCCTTTCCCGAGGAACTACCACCATTTTATGGCAGCCCTGAGAATGAGATTTGAGGACCCCTTGGCAGAGCAAAAGGCCAAGATTCACATGATGTCCATCAGACAAGGGAGGAGACCAGTGACTGACTACAACCAAGAGTTCAGCGATCTGGCACCTCTCATGAGAGGGTGGTCGGAAGTGGCTCTTTTGGATTTATACAAAGACGGCCTAAACGGAGATCTATATAAATTGTGTAGAGCCCGAGTATCCCCCACTACCCTGCATGGTTGGTACACCCTGGCAGCAGAAATGGAGATAGAGCTAGCCAAGGACCACCTGCGAAGTGATCATAGTTGGAGGCAAGCCCCAACTCAGTTCCTGAGGGAACCGACCAGAGATTCTGTTGCAGTGGAAAGTGGGAAGAAGAAACCCACGGGCTGTTTCAGATGTGGAAAAGAAGGCCACCGAGCCGCTGATTGTTGTGCGAAGCTGCCGCCAAAGGCGACCCCTAGTGGCAAAAACCCAACGGCGCAGGTGGAACCAAAATCGCGAGAGGTCGCAAAGTGGGGAGCGGATGATGCCAACAATGTTCCTCCCATCGAGGAGGAATTTGGCACTCCTACCGGATCATATGACACCAAGCCATCTTCGGAATTGGACGAGGATCTTCTGGTGAGATGAAAAAGGGGGCCCCTTACCGTTCCAGTACAACTGCACGTCCCATCCTCAGGAATGTAAGGGGAAATGCTAGCCCTCTTAGACTCTGGGTGTACCCGATGCATTTTAAGCCCTGAGGTGGTAGAGAAAATGGAACTAAGACTAAAAACATTGAGCAGGCCCATATCCTTCTGCCAGCTAGATGGATCGGTAGCGGGGGGGGGGGCAGCCCACTTTGTGACAGAACCCATAGAGATGACCATAGAAGACCATAAAGAAATCATAAACTTCATAGTGGCCCCAGGAATAGACCAGCCTCTCGTACTGGGTCTCTCGTGGCTCCGAAAATGGAACCCAAAAATAAACTGGAGAACAGGGGTGTTGCGACTCCGCACAAAGGCACAAAAGGAAGAGAAGATAGTTTTAAAAACCCCTGACCCCGATTGCCCTGAGAAACTGGGGGCGATGGTTGAACGGCTAGAGGGGGAGGAAAAAATTCCTAAAGAGTACTGGGACCTACGAGAGGTTTTTAGTGAAAAGGCCTCTGACGTGCTGCCTTCCCATAGGCCCATAGACTGTGCGATAGACATTCTACCAGGAGTGAAACTCCCGAAACCGAAATCCTACCCCATGACCCAGAAAGAGTTGGGGGAATTACGGAACTTCATAGATAAAAATTTACAACGAGGATTCATTCAACCGGCTAGGCCTCGAGTTCCAGCTTAATGTCAGCCTGCTTCCACCGCATCCAGACTTGTATGATATAAATTACCAAATTCTTCAACATGATGAAGTTGGGTTTTTATTTTCTCAAACACTGATCTGGGGCAGGCTGACAATTTTGTTGTATTCAGAGGAGTGGAGAACTCTTCTTGTAAAATATTTCTGGACACGTTCAATTGTATTGATGTCTGAAATGTGGTATGGGTTCCAAAGTCGTGTCTGACCCATCGCTACCCCATGGGCAACGTTCCTCATACTACTAAAAGGTAAAGTTGGGTCTATGGTGGAAAATATGACAGACACGTTCCCTTTTCTTTTCTCTGCTTTTGATATGAGCAACTTCCCCATGCTGCGGACAGGAAGATTTCTGAAAAAGATTCAGTTTGCTCCACTGTGATTTCCATTTACTCAGAAGCTTCTTCTCCTGGATAAGCAAAGATACACAGAATGCCTACCTCTCCAGCCTTGTCCCTTTTTAGAAGGCCAACAGAAGAGGAAGGTGACTCTTTCTCCTTATCCCTTACCATTGCCTCCTTCCTAGGGCTGAGAGAGGGAGTGACTGATCCAAAGTCATCCAGCTGGTTTTGTGCATAAGATGGCATTAGAACTGTCTCCTGGTTTATAGCCTGATGCCTTAACCACTGTTCCAAACTAGCTTTCTTTTTCTGCAAGACACAAAACAAAACAACTAATTTTATGACAATGTCCTAAAAATAATGACATTATGACAGTCCCACTGTCAGAACAATTGCCTGCATTTGATTAAACAACTTGCTATGAATTGGATCAGTTTGAAACTATTGGTAGAACAATTTAAGGGTTCAAGTGAAAATCAGCAGACAAGAGAAATTTTTGGCAGGAGGAATGTCTCGTAAAACTCACCCATCAATTTAGTCACAGTTTCCAAATTGCTGCTTAAAATAACAGGATTGGGTTTGTGGTATTGTTGCATTTTTACTGTAAGTGGAAAGAAAAAACATAGCCATTTCTATTTTTAACACTCTTTCCTCCAGGACATATTGCACCCTGCTTTCTTTGAGTAGGAAAAAGAAGAATAGACTTGCCAGGATGATAAATATAAAAAAAAATCAGCTGCACTTGAACAATTTTCACAGCTGGGAGCCATCTGCAGTGTGCCCTACATTGCCACCAGTTGCCTCTTGATTGCAGATGTATATAAAGTTTTAATGCAAATATTTCTACTGGTGCAAACTTAGAGCAGCCATCTACTAGTTCTCCTTGTACTTCTAGTTACAATAATGCTGACTGCAATGACTATTTTCTTTTATCTGAGGGAGTGTCTGAAAATCTGAACAATTTATGTGTCAGAGACCCAAATCCTAAAATTATTAAGATACAGAACTTCTATGTTCCTTTATAAAATGCCTTTAGATGCCACATTGTAGGGCATCACATCCTTATTGATGATTATAGGATTCCATATTTTATGTGGATGGCAATGAGGTGACAGTAACTTGCGTGGATTTTGAGTTCTGGAAAAACAAGTGTCTATAGTTGTGGATCCAGTACAGTTACTGTACATGGAGAAATGAAAACCCTCTTGTAATCTTAATGATCAGAGTAATTTGCTTATAATTAGCTATACCTGACTAAGCCACTTTATTCTGATTGAATACATGCTCTTTTTTAACTTTATATTGTTGCTTTTTATCACCCAGGTGAGCAATATAGACACAGTGGCATCCATTAGATTGTTACGAGATAGCAATTTTCTTGCTGCAATGCTCTCATAAATTGAACATAGTTTAATTTGATGATGTTCTGGATGATGGACAGCTGTATTAACCTAATGCCAACCATGCAAAGTAAAATAACGAAAAGGAAATAAAGCAGAAAACAATTATGTGGGAGGAAAAATCCCTGAAACTGGCTTGTTGTACCTTATTTTTTCTTATTATTTTCCATGATCCTTAGCTTTGTGTTATTTTATGAGCATTTAATATTGTGGAGGCCCAGATCAAATCTTGGGAAAGTGTTTATGTATTGAGGAGGGAAAGCAGAAAATTTATAATCAAGCATACAAGCATCGAAACAAAATGGGATGAGAAGAGGTAGCCATGAACTGTACTAAAGGAATATGAAAATATTTTTCAATCCACAAGTGTTGCAGGTAATTCAGATGCATCATAAAATCTCAAGAAAGTAACCCATGTGTTGTTTTGCTTGCAAATCTCACAAGAGCATGATTATATTCTTGTACCTAGTTTCTTCAGTTCAATAAATATTTCACAATTATTCATGTTTCTGAGAAAAGCTTCTGTTAAGCATGGATTACAGGATTATATAAGGTAGCTTCTTAAAACAGGTCAGAAGACTGAAAACCAAAATAGAATTTAATTGGCACTTCTTAATAAACTTTCAGAGTGAGGGCATGAATGCTGGGTTTTTTCCCAACTAAAAGGAAGAAAATGTTTACTGAGGTCATTTAAGTCTACTAAAAATGGAAATATTTATTTATTAATTATTATTATATGTTATCTAATTCAGTCAGGCCTTGACCTAAAGCCACCAGGGTCACTTTCTATCTGCTTCTTACCAGTCGTCATTTTAGTCCTGTGTATTTAATAGGTAGAAGTTAATGGCTCCTAGGGAACCATTAGCATTTACACTGTCAAGTTTGCTTGATGTACACGTGAAGAGTATTTTTGCTAAAAGCTGACACTTTTATTTTAGTTCTTAATGCATGCTAGCAGTGGATTGCAACACTCCCCCCCCCTCCGAACACCCCAGTCTCATTTTGTATATAAATGTCATCTTTTTTGGCTGAAAATCTTTGAATACAGCCAGTGTCAAAAATATTCCTCCAAAAAGAGTTGTCTATAGCATCTCTGTTGGGATTGTACTACTGAATTATTTAAAACTCAAATTTCTATGTAGCTACAGATATCTGAACTTTTTGTGATCAGTGATTTTGTTCATGCATTTTTATAGCCAAAAATAGCTGTTTATTGAACATAACGGGCCTTACTTCTAAGTCCATAAGCCCAGGTTTACATTGTTACTCAGGCAGAAATATATATCTAATTCTAAAGCATCCTGTGTAATTCCCATGTATTCAACCTTCACCAGTTTCTTTTAAAAAAGTAAAACAAAAAAATCCAATATAGTAATATATTACTATATAGTATAATAGCAGTCCTTTGAACAAGTCTCACTTTATCCTTTGAATGTTGGTGCCATTACCAGAATAATTAATATCCCTTTAAATGCTATGTTCTTTACTACAGTAAGAGTTTCTCTTTTTTTATGTTTAGACCACATGTTATTATTGGAAAATAAATTAAAATACTACCAAATCCAGTTAGGCAGACCCAAATTACCATATTTACTGTATAGGAAGTTCCAATTTCCCTCAGTTACTGATCTGTGAGTTAAAGTCTTACACCCTTATATTTTGTCTATGGAGACTTCGTTACTAAAAAACTTGGATGATATTGCAAATTAGGCTGAGTATCAGTTCTTATTTGGGATTGCTATTAAATTTAACTCTTGCTGTAGTGTCTAAGTAGAACTTCTCTGTTCACTTTCTTTCCAACTTATCTCTTCCCTTGTTTCATCTCCAAGTAGCTTCCATCCCCTTCTACTACTAGAGAAGACTGTTGTCCTTTTATCAAAGCTTTCACCACTTGAAAAATAGCTTCTTTTAGTTTGTGTGCTCTGAAGGGAAGATAATCCTTTTTGTCTGATGTGGGCAGAGATTGGGAGGCAGTGTATGGACACCAGACTAATGGAGGGAAATGTGAAAAATAGGATTGGATGGATGTTAGGAAAGTCCAAGGGGAGGTTGGAGGAAACACTACACTACTAACCAGAGCATTCTTGAATACAGCTCAACTGTCTGGAACCCATACCACATTTCTGACATCAATAACAATTGAACGTGTCCAGAAATATTTTACAAGAAGAGTTCTCCACTCCTCTGATTACAACAAAATACCTTATGCCACCAGACTTGAAATCCTGGGTTTAGAAAATTTAGAACTACGCCGCCTTCAACATGACCTGAGTTTAACTCATAGAATCATCAATTACAATGTCCTTCCTGTTGAAGACTACTTCAGCTTCAATTGCAACAAAACACGAGCACACAATAGATTTAAGCTTAATGTTAACCACTCCAATCTTGATTGCAGAAAATATGACTTCAGTAACAGAGTTGTTAATACTTGGAGCACACTACCTGACTCTGTGGCTTCTTCCCAAAATCCCAAAATCTTCAACCAAAAACTCTCTACTATTGACCTCTCCCCATTCCTAAGAGGTCTGTAAGAGGCGTGCATAAGAGCACAAGCGTGCCTACCATTCCTGTCCTATTGTTTCCTTTCATTATATCCAATTAATATACTTATTACATACTTATGCTTATATGTATGCTTATATATTGTATAGTTAATTCATGCTTATGCTTTTATATACTGTTGTGACAAAATAAATAAAAAAATAAATAAAAGTCCAAGGGGAGGTTGGAGGAAAATTAATGGACAAGGTAACTTTGGAGGAGGAAACACAATTAGCAAGTAGCAAGAAAGTTGTTTTTCTAAAAAAAGCGAAGCTTAAAGAGAGAGAGAGAGAGAGAGAGAGAGCATGAGGAGAGAAAGAGATATGCAAAGGGTCACAGCTGGGAATACAGAAATGGAAAAGAGAAAAGAGATAGGCAAACACATCCAGATAAGACAGAAAGGCAGCATTTAGGAGCAGCAAAAACAGGGTAAGAAGGACTGAGGAAAAAGGGGGTGAAAGAAGAGAAGATTGGACATTTGGGGTGAAGGACAATGTGGGATAACCTAACTCCTGCTCAGGCCACCCCTTTTTCTACTCCTTGCTTATTGTCCAAATTTTTTATACTTTTGGAAACATAGACGTCTTCTTTGGAGTGCAAAGTATATAATCCTTTTTGTACCTGTTCTTAAAAGGAAACTGCAGCTGCTGATTTCTGCAGATCAAAGTGCTGTTCAGGCCAAGCCAGGGAAAGCTGTGCTGGTGAATATCCCCAAGGCTTCTGTGACAAACTACGTTTTGCTGCCTGGTGTGAATCTCAACCATTTCTATTTGAAAAGCTACGAAATAAAAAAACACTGCAAAGAGAAGCTTTGTATCAGTTTAATGAATAAGAACATAAGGGACAACATGAAGTGATGGAAGAGATAGGGAATCCAAACTGAATGTTGTTTGAGTTTGGTTCAGTTAAGCATTTTGTGCAATGAAATGATGCAGTACAAGTCACTGTGTGTACCACCACCACCACCCCCAGCCTCAGTCAGCTATTTCAATAAGTGGAAGAGTCTTTTGAATAGGCATTGCATGTGTGCAGAACATGACTACATACAACTGTCATAGGAAGTCTCAGAAATAAGCTCAAATTAAGCAGCATGGTCTCTCCACTGTATGTTTATGTATCAGACATGGTATTCAGCAGGTTCTGACCAGTTCTAGAGAACCGGTAGTGGAAATTTTGAGTAGTTAAAACCAGTAAATACCACCTCTGACTGGCCCCGCCCCCATCTATTCTCTGCCTTCAGAGTCCCAGCTGATCGGGAGGAAATGGAGATTTTGCTGTAACCTTCCCCTAGAGTGGGGAGGGAATGGAAATTTTACAGTATCCTTCTCCTGCTATGCCCACTAAACCACACCCACCAAGCCATGCCACACCCGCCAAGCTATGCCCACAGAACCGGTAGTAAAAAAATTTGAATCTCACCACTGCTATGTATATGTTTGTGTGTGTATACAGTGTATACGTACATGTATGCATATACATACATATGCATACATATTTTAAAAAGGAGCTCTGAAGAGATGCTTCCCATGAAGCATGGTTGAAGCAGTGCGCTTTGGCACTGTGCCTGTCCTAATGTCCAACTGTGGGATTATAAATCAGTAAAGCAAGGGATAAACGTGAGGAAACCTAAGGCATATAAAAAACTTACAGCAAGCTGTACAGAGCATAAAACAGCCATGTATCAAATATAAGAGAGAAAAGATTGAAAAGCTACTTGGGGAATTAAGCGTTTGATTATTTTAACCTTTCATCTGGAGCCTTTACTCTAATTCAGTATCACGTTAGAGTTTCTGTAATGCTGTACCATTCAGTTAGCATGTTTACAAATATAATAAACGGAAACCAATTCTAAAGGCATTTTTCATGGCAAGGTCTCCAGGCTAGCCACCACCCCTTCCCCAAAAAATTCAGACAGGAGATGTAATCATTTATATCCCACACCAGTGGGGGCAAGATCCTGAAGCTCTCGCTTTCATCCTTGAAAAATAAGGATGTGACTGGATTGTGACTGATATTCGAAACAGAATACAGATGCTATTTTTGCTTAACAGGGCAAACAATGGGCAAATCCCTGTTGAATTCTCACCAAAAACGTTTTCTTCCCTTGCCTGAAAAGGAATGTATTTCTTTTACCTGGGTTTGACACTAAGGCACACACAAGAAAATATCCCTTCTCTATCAGTCAGGGAAAGCTGTTTTTATAGCTCCCTCCTCCACAACATTTATGATTTCTTCCCAGGAGCTGCAATAAACAGATAGCATTTTAAAGCTAATGGTTTTAAAAGAATAATTTGCAGCAGATGTTTGCGCTTCCACACAAGAGCCTCTCATAAAGGTGCAGTGCCTCCTCTGATTTGCCTCAATCTCTGCAGGTTGATTTAGAATATTCCTAATTGGAAAGCATGCACAATCTGGCAGAAGATTTTTTTTAGGTAAGGAAATTAGGACTTTTCTGCTCTAAATGACACATGCTCGGATTCAAACTTTGTACCTTCATTTGATATTAGGGAGACATTTTATCTCCCTACAGTTTTTAGCTACCAATAAAAACTATGATTGTGCTGTGGACACTTAAAATCGGCTTTGGTACTACTGGTTTGAGTAGAATTTTAGAAGGTTTATAAGATGCTTAATTACATACCTAAACATCTCTGTAAAGAACAGAGATGCTTACAAGATTCTGCAGGGGAACTTCCTTGGACCTTCTCAAAATAGCTGTGTAACAAAAACAACAAATCTTCTTTTGTTTTGTTCCCATCTGGGTTTGCAATTTCTTCCATTTTTTTTTTTTGGTATTCTTGTTATCATGTTTCTAACCATTTGTAAACCACGTGGAATTGCTGGGAGTCAGGCAAGTTACATTTAATAAATAAATAAAACAACAACATTTTAAGAAAATGTTGGCTAACCATCTGTCTGAGAAGGTGTAGGGTTTCCTGCCTGGGCAGGGGGTTGGACTAGAAGGCCTCCAAGGTCCCTTCCAACTCTGTTGTTATTATTATTATTAAGTCTGAAATCTTATAAAAGCATGCCCATATTTCTGGGAAAGAGAAGATATGTGAGATTGTGCAGTGGTATCAGCATATGATATAGGAGCTGTAATACGTGACTTAGAAAATTAATAAATTTTATTAAGTTTACAGAAGTGAATTTTGTATAGGTTGCAACTGGATATGCATTAAAAACTGATTATTCAAGTTCATTCTGAAAATGATGTAATAGAGAACTATAAATGGGAGACACGAGTATTGAAAAACCTGAGCTCCATGCAATTTCTTTTTCTTTAGTTCTTTCTTTTTTTTGTAGAAAGCTGCCCATGACAGTTAATTATATATTACTGGTAAAATTGGTAGTCAGTCTAGAAAGATTGCTGATGCAAAATGTGTCCAAGAGGGCTCAACATTATTGCAATGCCACACAATTTGCATTTCAAAGAGAACTGCCTGGCTCCACACCTTAACAAAAATATGCATAATATATTTGGTTAGTGGTCTTAAAATATTGATGTTAAACTATTCTCTGAGGATTGCATACATTTAAATGTTTAGCTACTAAACATGGATTTTTCTTGTTTCACATCCCAAGGCAGAAAGGTCATTCCAGTGCACAGCTTGTGGTCTCAGGGGATTGTATGTGGATGGCCATCCAAGGAAAATAGCCTAAGAGGTGTCTGCTTTTATCACCAATATATAACTATATTTAATGAGCGCCCTATACCATTTGAAAGTTAGGGGTGTGGGGGTGGTGGTAAACTGATGAAATGGTATAGTCCTAAACTGATATATAGCAAGATGATTATGTGAAATTGAAAATAAAATAATTTCTGTGATTTTTTATAGGGAAAATTATAAAAGTATTTGAGTTTGTGTATGTGTGTGTGTGTGTCTTTAATTTAATTACATTCTACCATACAACCAAAAAATAAATAAAAATCCATGCAAAACGGACATTATATTTCCCTTATTAAAAATTTGAGACAAGCTGAAATATTTATATCTGGTATTCACATATGTGTTATTCAGGCAGACCAGTTGCTATATGAGTTACTCAAGACTGGAAAACTCTTCAGATAAATATTTTTAGAGAGGTTTTCTGGCCACCTACAATTTTCTAGCCTTTTCAAATTAACAGCTGCATCTATTATTTTCAAATACCACATTACCCAAAATGTGGATAGAAACCATGGCTGATGGTTTTAGGGTGTGTTGTTCAAACCCAACTAATCAGGACTGACTATATAAAACCTAAGTAAACAAAACATAGTATTGTAAGATGTTCAAAACAAAACAAAAAAGACTGACAATCAAGACTGACTTAAAACAGCATAATTTCCATTGCTTCTGCCAAAGATCTAGCAATTCATATTTGAAGCTGGTGCTACATAGCTCCTAGTCTTTTCATAGCACCCAAAAGTCTCTGAGTTCCTTAACCAGGAATTAGGATATCTTAGGTACTTTCAATGCCTGCGGGGTGCACATGCTGTGACAATCTGGCTTCCCTGCTTCAAAAGGATTATGAATCATTTTCTTCAAATATAGAAGAGTTCTGTAGAGTTTCATACTACATCCTGCAATGTACAGCCAGAGAAAAATGACTGGACCACAAACATGGAACTGAGAGACTTATCTAAAATGTCACCATCTGGAAAAGAATAGCCTTGTAAAAGCAGGTTTGGACCTCTACCATAAAAAGAGCGAAATGCTAAGCTGAATTTTTTTTCATGGGTCAAGAAATAAAACTATCATTAGAAGAATATATGTGGCTATGAACTGTGAAAAACAGGAGAGAGAAAGAAAAGTAAAGTTTGAATTACTTCTGCTGCATTTCATGTGTCGGAATTCTTTTAGGCAGATGCTTTCTTTTGGTAACAACTGACAGATGGTTAAATTGGTATATGCTATGTGAAAACTGCTTGAAAAATTGCAAGCCTAACACTATGTGATTGACAATAAATGGGGGACTGTAGTGACTTTAATGCAGGTTAAAGAAAAAAACAAAGGACCTGCCAGTTAAAAACTCTGAGTATGTCAGGGTGCTAGGAATAGTACATCAATTGAATGCTTTTAATGTTTTCAAAATTTAAAATCCTGCAGTCTATAAATTACTGAGATCCTGATCCCAGGTAACCTTATTGCCTAAAATGTCTGGAAGTAGTCATTTATCAGAAGTCCTCATCCAATTTGCTTTATTTTGGAAATATTAGGAGATTACTAACATCCACCAGATTTATCATTTTGTGAAAGTTTCCTTAATTATCCCTAAAATATTAAAAGATCTTACTGGTTCCCAATACTCTTGATATCAGATCTAGCCTATACGATATTTGTTTTGTGCTAGGGATTATTGGATTTCTGAAAATATCCAAGTTTCAACAATAAATATATGCATTACAAATAGATCTAATATGATTTTTTAAAACAATAAACCAGAACCATGCCTTTTCATACTGAATGAAAGGATTGAGGATTGAATGAAAGGATACACCAAGGAAACCCATATTTAGTATATTACTCCTAAGTTAATTAAGTTTGCTTTAGTCTGTCTATTTTATGGTATAAGAGTTGAGTACATAATTAATTTATAATTTGCATATCAAAATTCTTATTTAGATGGCAATGCAATACAAAATTCTGCCTAAGACGTAACCAAATAGCAATAGCAATATCACTTAGGTTTATATACTTTACAGCCCCCTCTAAATGGTTTACAAAGTCAGCACTTTGCCTTCAACAATCTGGGTCCTCATTTTATTGATCTAGGAAGGATAGAAGGTTGAGTCAACCTTCAGGCGATCAGGATTGAACACCTGGCAATGAGCTGAATTAGTCTGCAATACTGCATTCTATGCTGCCACTGTGGCACTATGGTATCTATTCTATGTCTATTTGCAGAAAACACTTTCATAATAATGAGATATCAAACTTGTGTATTGATATGTTGAAATCATAGGTTGACATGAAAATGATATGCAATAAAACTGTAATAATAAATTGATTGATTGATTGGTAAGCAATAGTAAAATAATGAATCCATATGAAATTGACTGATATAGCCATCTCTATAAAGCACTGATTAAATCAGTGGTGGGTTTCAATTTTTTTTTACTACCGATTCTGTAGGTGTGGCTTGATGGGTGTGGCATGGCTTGGTGGGTGTGGCTTGATGGGTGTGGTAGGGGAAGGATACTGTAAAATCTCCATTCCTTCCCCAAACCAGGGGAAGGTTACTGAAAAATCCCCATTTCCTTCCAATCATCTGGGAATTGGGAGGCAGAGAATAGATGGGGGTGGGGCCAGTCAGAATTTTTCCTACCGGTTCTCCGAACTACTCAAAATTTCCGCTACTGGTTCTGCAGAACTGGTCAGAACCTGCTGAAACCTTGATTAGATCTATCTAGGTCAATATGAAATATATTGAAATATTTCCATTCTAACAAATTTCCAGTAAATTTTGAAAAGCCTAGAAAGAAGGAAAGTCCTTATTTTTGAAATAATGTTTTCATGCTAACTTTTTCTAACATATGCAGTATATTTTGAGCAAAACTTTTCATAGTATATTCTTGATACATACATTTATGTAGAATTTTAGGTGATGGCACCTTTTTTTGTATGCCACTTTCCCAGATGGATGTTTCTTTTTATGCAGTTGTTGAGCAAACCAAAATTGGAAGTAGGAGCCAGCAGATGCTGAGAATTACAGGTTTTTGATCAAGCTGTGATAACTTCTATTTTGGCAGAGCATGCCATTTGAAAAGAAGTTGTTATGGTCCTTTTTACATTCCTTTTTAATCAACAAGATCAATTTTCTGCTGGGCAATAAATATGGGAACAAGATCTTACTCTTCTGTTTTAGTGACATGCAGATGTGACATCTACTAATCGGTATAATAGAACTTCTTTCTATGCTGAACATGAAATAAGTGGATTATACCAGTTTCCATACTGCAGCCATACCATGTGAATCAAACTGAAGGCAATTCTGCACTTGAACCTAAGCTGCTTGTTTTCTCTGCTGCTTCTGGCTATTCCTGAAACGAATTGCAAACATTCCAGCTTGAATTATAATGATTTGGTAATGGAGCCTGGTTGGTGTCAGTCTGGAATATGGCCACCACTGGATTTAATTGTAATTCCAATGCCTGGAAGACAAATGTAATTTGTTGACTCGTGCATGGATGGATTGCCTGACTTCCTTTTAAGGATTGTTCCCTCCTCTATTTCTTTTCCAAGACATTTGCACATATGTTGCTTTCATACTCTAAAGGATGCAAAGATGACAAGGATACAGTTCTCTCAAGATTAGAAGGAAGTGCTTTAGATCATCCACTCAGAAGTACTTGAGTTGGCTGTGGCTGAAAAATAATTTTGCTTCAAAATGTAAGTAGCTGCATTTATTATAGGACAGAAATTGGTGGAAGATAAAGTCTTCCATTTCTGAACTCAGAAAGGAATTGTGTCCTGTACTGGTGATAGGTACAAGCAGAAACTGTATATCTACCCTTAAGTAAAGTAAAGGTAAAGGTGTCCCTCGCACATATGTGCTAGTTGTTCCCAATTCTAGGGAGCAGTGCTCAAAGCTGAAGAGCCAGCGCTGTCCAAAGACGTCTCTGTGGTCATGTGGCCGGCATGACTAAATGCCAAAGGCGCACGGAACGCTGTTACCTTCCCATCAAAGGTGGTCCCTATTTTTCTACTTGCATTTTTACGTGCTTTCGAACTGCTAGGTAGTAGAAGCTGGGACAAGTAACAGGAGGTCACCCCGTTATGCGGCACTAGGGATTCAAACAGCTGAACTGCCGACCTTTTGATTGACAAGCTCAGTATCTTAGCCGCTGAGCCACCATGCCCCTTTTTTATATCTATCCTTAGTCATGTTTAAAAACAAATATGGGTCTGCTTTCCTTATATGGTGACTAAACTGCTGTGTTCTTAAATGCAGTGACGTGCATTTTATGAAACAATGTTCGAGGGGAAAATAAAGAAAACTCCTATGTAAAGTAATTGCATTGTCTAATTTGCATCATAAAATTTTTATTTGCACTGAAAGATTTTGTGCTTCACATTAATCTATGCATTTTAATCTAATTTGCATAGGGATATTCGCAATGTGGGGTAGAAATATTTCAGCAGCAAAATAAAGCAGTGGAAAACTTATCCCAAGTCACTACTATAGCAAGGGATGAAATAGAAGAGCACTTAATGAAGAGATTTTTATATGGAATGAGTAAATCATGAGAACTAGTGATATTTTCCTTTCAATGCATGATGGAGAAAAATGTTCAGTATGTACCCATTGTTCCACCATGAAACTAGATCATCATCCAGATATGTGTCGCAAGTGAATATTTTCAAACTTAAGTCTGATTTAGTATGCATATGTATGATATATTGAGCTTTTACTAGAAAATAAAGGTGCATAATTCCATTTTCGGTTAATTATAAATGGAGATGTTTCCTTGTAGAGTGTCTTCAAAGAAAAACAAGTCTTTTATAGCACTGAGGCAAGTAACATTTGGAATATCTTCTATTTATTTTTTAAATAGTAGCACAATCAAATGGAATTTCCAAGGGATGTGTCACATTCTTCAGAGAATAAAAAGTAAAAGATATACCAAACCTTGAAAGACCCATTTTTCAGTTGTAATGAGTAAAGTGGAAGGCAGCCCAAGGGGATACAAAGTCGGTAATAATAACAAATCTGACATAACATTTACTTGGATTTTTATTCAGGTGCTTTCATTGTTCAGAAATACATGATCGTTACTTGAAAAGAATTTCAAATTTAGTTTGTAATATGCTATGTTCACTATGGAAGGGATACAATCATTATTTTATTAATTTTCCCTTAAAACCCTTGAATTTTGCTTGGCTGTATTTTTTTTAGATCAAGAAGGAAGTTATTATATGTGACACAAGGTGTCTTATTTCACAATATTGTGGCAGCATTGGAATAATAGAGAAAGACTCCTTGAATTACCATGATATTTATATTTCTTTCTATCAGCTAACCAGTTCTTCAATGGATAACAGAAGAACTGTTGGGACCAGGATACCTAAGGGATCACCTTTGTTCAAGAGTCTCCATCTATATAATCACCAGAATGAACGAGCTGCAGATGCCATCAGCCAAAGGATATCAGCTGGCAGGGACCAGAAGACAAGCTTTTTATGTAGTATCCCCTGTTCTATAGAACACTTTCCTTTTATACATCAGAATGGCCCCAAACCGGGGTGAAATGTAAAATTTGTTAGTACCGGTTCTGTGGGAGTGGCTTGGTGGGGGGGATAATGTGACTGGGTGGGATCGCCAGAGGAAAAAAAAGGTTTTAAAGGGTTCTGACGATCCCAGCTGAATTGCCTGATCGCCAGAACTTTTTAAAAGCTTTTTTTAAACAACCTCTTCAGTCAAAGAGGTTGTAGAAAAAATGCTTTTAAAGGGTTCTGATGATTCCAGCTGAACCGTGCGATCATCAGAGGCTTTTTTTTACTTTTAAAAGCATTTTTTCGGCCAAAGAAAAAATGCTTTTAAAACTAAAAAAAGAAAAATCTCTGATGATTGTGCAGCTCAGCTGGGGTGGGGGGACGACGACAGGGATTTTTACTACTGGTTCTCCAAACCACCCGCAGCCATCGCTACCGGATCAGGTGATCCGGACTGAATTGGGAGCATTTCACCCCGGCCCCAAATCTGTTAGTCTTTTGTAAGGCATTAAAACAGGGCTGTCAAATGTATGGCCCATGGGCCAGATGTGTCACATGCTGGCCATGCCCACGCCTGGTTTAGCGAAGGGGGGGGAAACTTGCGATACATCATCTGATGCTGCCGTAACCATGCAAGTTCGACACCCCTTTCCTAAAACATGGCTGTGTTCCTGAGCCTGGAGCAATGAATGTGTTAATGGTCCCATTTTCTGGTTATATTGCTAACTGGCCAAGTATCTTGATCCTATATGTATTTAATTTGGATGTTTTTAGAGTTTTTATCAGTTTTAATATTTTATTGTTTTAAAATGTTTTTAAATTTTAGCTGCAACCTATTTTTGGAACTGTAAGCCTTCCAGATTCATTGACTGAGATGAGTGACCATAAAAATGAATGAATGAATGAATGAATGAATGAATGAATGAATGAATGAATGAACTGTGCAGATTGTATTTTAGACAGCATTGCAGCTTGATCTAATGTATTTAGTAAGAAATATATTGTGTGAATTCACATTGGAGTGTCCCCCCAAACTTCTGAACATTTCTACCAGAAATGAAATTTATTTATGATCAGAAAATTGGGTGGATGATTTCTCCCAATTTTCCCAGAAATATTCTCCAAATATTTCTCAGAGGCAGGAACTTCTCCTTACCATTTCACTGATGCAGGAAAAACTAGATCAGAGGAGAGCTGGTTCTGCACAACCAGAAGTAAAAGCTATCTTGAAGTGAAAGAAATGTAGGATACATACTCCAGCCATGAAAATTTCTACTGGTATATTATACATTTTAAAAAATTAGAGAGAGAATTTTTTTTCTCATTAAATTAAATGAGAACTGATAGGATAGAAATACCATATGTATCTTGCTTAGCCCTTTTCCATAATATTTGTGTCTCTTATCTATGTAAAATTTAAAATTTAAATAATTTAGATGACAGTTTTTTTAAAAAAAATCTCAGAAATTATATTTTTCAAAAGATATACCATACTATTTTTCTCTTTAAATTATAATGCCTTTGTGATATTAAGGATATTTGACTCAATTAGGTAACTACATTCTAGTCCACAATATAACCCAAGATGTACAAATCAGATCAATTCATTTTGTAATTGAATAGATTTAGGAGGAAGAGGGAAAGAAAAGAAGTTTTTGATCTTTAATTATTTAATCATCATTTTGGATTGATGCATCCATCATTTTGGATTGATGCAGATCTACATATGAAATGGTAATTTAGAAATACTTTCCAAGTGGAATTATCCTCTGTGTGAGATTTATTTTTAACGTACAAAATTATTTTAGGTATGCACCTGCATCCACAACTGTGTTAGCAAGTATTTCTTTCCAATAAGAATCGTTGCAGTAATTTGCATATACAGACCTAGATCAGGAAGATTCTGGGAGTTTATAATTTAGTTTAATAATATTGTGGATTGAAAAGGAAATTGAATTTTAAAATTTGCTTCGTTCTAACAAAGATCACTTTTCAGAATTTCAGCTTTAGAGCATTGGCATCAAATATGGAAGAATGATCTGACAATCATGACATGTCTAACAAATTTTAGAAAATGAACTATTTTAGCAATTAGAACTGAAGTAATATGCTGAAACTAAAGGATCTTATATCAGTTTTCTCTGATCATTATATTTTGTATAAATTTACATTGAAAACACATTGTTGAATATATGGTTCTAAATCTAAATTCTGAATGCATTTAACCATATGATCTTTAACTTGAATAATTTCTGATTCATATTTTACCAAGATTTTGTAAGTGGGGTTCCCCAAAATGTTCTTGGTTTCATGATGTAAGATTCTTAAATTCAATCAAATTTTAAATATTTCACCTTCTCTGTATAGTTCTTTTAATTTTATATTACTCAGTTGAAGATGTTAAACCAGACAGATGAAGCCATTAAAAAATAAATGTCTAAAAAGATTTTATCTTTGAATAATTATTAATCTAATCTTGTAATCTTGTAATAAATCTTGTATAATTGCTATATCTTCACTGTGTAAATTTCCTTTTCTTTCCTTTTCATAAAAACAAACATTTAAAAATGCAAGAAAGAATAAATCTGCACTGTTAATTTTTCTGTTTATTCCAAATGTTCATTATACTTTCTTATTATGGTGTTACCTACTATAAACTGCTTGCTTCTATTTGTATAAATCCATAGATATTTATGCAGACAATCTAAATATCCTGTCTTTGCCTTAGAGACAGCTAGGACATAAGAAGATACAATCAACTCTGTAATCCAATTTCAGCAGTTTGATAATAAGATTTAAGGTTTAGTGGTAGCTAGTGCTTTGCCTCATTCTTGTAGAATCTTGATTTTAATCCTTGGAGTTTTATTAGACCATTGTTATTTGTTTAGACCAGTAATTTAATTTGCTTTTGATTTTTATTGGAATTATCTTCTACCAAGTTAAATCATGGTAGAAGATTCTTTTTGACAACTGCAATACTTTTTAACCAGACAATTTCATCAGTCTCTATCTGGAAATGTCCACCATCACATTTTCCAAAACAGTCAATAGTTATTTTCAAAAAAGTATTTATTATTTCTTGCCAAGTGCATTCCCTAATATTTAACTCTGTTCCTTGCTTGATCTCCAATCCTGATTCCAATTGCTCTTTCATTCAGATTATTCCTTCATCTTGGCTTTGTCGTCTGCCTAGACCAATCTGAGCTGATTACAAAAAGTAAATCATTAATCTGACATTCAGGAGTCTTTGATGTTCTCTGAGCTTGGTTATTTTTTCCCAGACATTTCATTATCTAAACTAGGTAACATCTTCAGAGCATGATGTTTTGGCATTGTTTATAGTTATTACATACTCATATATATGCTTACGTGTTGTATAGTTGTTTCATGCTTATGCTTATATATACTGTGCGACAAAAATAAATAAATAAAATAAATATTTGTTGCATGGTATGCAACCTGTATGGAATCATACTTTTATGAATCTAGCATTCATTGGATTAGGTGAGAAAGTATATTGTATACTCAATAATTAATGCAGCAAATATACTGGGTCGGTATTTTAATTCTAATTAGATCAGATCAAGAAATCTAAAGAGACATGCAGCCCAATTTACTGACATCTTCAGGGTCATTGGTTATTCCTGGAAAAATGTAATATAAAACTTTCTAAAATATTTCAGCTTCATTTAATTTGTGATAGATTTGCTAAAGCAATTTTAATATTTAGCTGATATTTACCTGATAACAATATTCCCTGGATAGAAATTCTAGTCTTTTTTTACTTCTGTTGCTGCATTTCAGTGGTTTAGAAATTAGAACTGGTATTTTAACTCCAGTTCTAAAAAATAACACTATGGCTCTTGCAGATGTTTCTTTTAACTTTACAATCTAAAATTGACAACATTTCATAATTTGAAATGATAGGCAACATTTCAAACTTTGTATGCAAATCCAGCATATATTAGACTTTAAATGCTTTATTAATTCTGTATCTACAAATTGGGAACCTTGAAAATAGCATTTAGAACTCAGTCTTCAAACCAATCTTGAAATGCCAAGTTTCTCTTAATTAGAAACAATTCATCTTCATTAGCATGTTGTAACAAGAAATAAATTATTTCAGCACACACAAAAAAGGAAGTTCTATGAAATGTTAACTCTGACTTAAAACAAATGGCAAGGAAGGAACTGAAAGATTAGGGAGATGAACCTTTGCTCTGGTTAGCTCAAGCCACCCGAAATATTACATATAATATTTTTTTCTACATCATTGTTTCCTTGAAGAAAGCATATGAATACCTCAGTGTTCATTTATTTGCAATAAATAAAACAAATCAACAGTCAAAGATTGATATGTTTCCCATTTGCAATATATGGACTTATCCCTTTCAGAATGGATTGTCCTCTGTCAGTTGGTCACATGCACAAATTACTAGGTAAAGGGGGAGAAGGAGGAACATAAATAAGCACACAATCTCCTGATTCCAGTGATTTGAAAAGATTAACTCATATTCATTGTGGATATGTGAATACTAATAATAATAACAACAGACAATAAATATTGCCTCTGCAAAGAACCTTCAGAAACAATAGATCTATTTATCTGTTGCAAGAAGATTACACAGACTGACTCAAAAAATGGCAAAGTAGTAACAATGGTGCATTGGAATATCTGCAAGAAATGCCATTGGCCTGCAAGTAGGAACTAGTAGGACCACAAAATAGACAAAGTAATAGAAAATGAAGAAGCTATAATATTCTGGAATTTTGGAATTCAAACAGACAAGTACCTGCCACCTAACACTCCAAACTTAACAATTTTTTATAAGAAAGACAAAAAAGCCTGGATGATGGACATGACAGTACCCTGAAACAGCAGAACAGAAGAGAAGGACCTGGAGAAGATAACAAAATACAAAGACCTCTAAATAGAAATAGAATGACCGTGGCAAAAGAAAGCAAAGATAGTACCAATATTCATGTGCACTGAGTGCAATATTGAAATAACCGAAGCAACACTTGAGCACCATTGACATTGACCAATTCACAATATGTCAGTTGCAAAAGCTTTATTTGGAACAGCTTACATTTTGCAGCAATACCTTTAACACCATCAATATCTGCCTGGTCAATGGGAAGAACTTGATAGTTGATTAAAATAGCAAATCCAGTCTAAACTGACTGTGTGACAAACCATAATAAAAAATAGATTCAACTATAATGATATGTGGAAATGAGCTTGGGAGACAGGAGAGAGAGCTGCATATTGGACAATCAGCATGTAAAAGATGTCTCAAGTTACAGAAGAGGCTTGAATGGACCCTCCCTAGTTTTCCAGAGAGTAAAAGGAAAGAAAGAAAGACATTTGAATCCTGAAAGATTCTGTTAATAAAGTTTTACATTAAAGATAGAGCTAGTACTTCTGGTTGTGCTTCTGGTCTGGACTATCTCACAGAGTTGGTATCAGTGGGACAGATGTACAGCACTATATCTAATCAGCTATGGCAGAGTATATATTACGATCCTATTTCATATGAAATTTCAGAGTACATGGATTCATCATTTTGCATGGAAAAAACATTACAAACATGCACATGCCTTAATGCTTGGAAGCATAGGGTGTAGTCACAACTCAATTTGTGGTTGTGGTCATAATGTTTATACATTCAAGGAAACAGAGCTACTGCAGAATAATATTTTAGATAATGAATGGTCTAGGCTCAGACAATTCCACCCCTTCAACTACTCAACCTACTCAAGCCTACTCAACAATGTTTTGGAGAGATATTGGAGGCATGATACCTATGTACACTACTATGAGGTCCTGTAAAAGGAGCAGGATATACAGTAAATCTAACACATGAATAAATATATCCTGGGATAGAAGTTTCAACAGTTAAACAGTTACAGACCTAGCTTCAAGTAATTCAGTGATATCATTGATCTTTGTGCCTGTCATAGATTTGGAGGTCAATCAGAGCTAGGCCATGTGCTGTCTTGAAAATGTAGCTTGCAGTCATTCATTTCTGTCCAGACTGCTGTAAGATGGTAGGACTCTGGTCCTGACCAAGTCTTGAGTGTATGACAGAAATAGCCCTATTTTTTTCCTCCACCAGACACTTAATTTGGAAAATTGTCTCATTCCTTCCTCTCTTTTAAAAAAATGACTCAACTGCTATAACTTTCATTTTTCTTTTTTAAAATCTCAGTCTATGGAGACATAAAGAAAGCTTTGTAAAATATTTTTTTTTCACATTTATAATTTTAACTTTCAGTAAGTAAAGAAGAAGGTGGGCGTGATGGCTCAGCGGTTAAAGATACTTGAGCTTGTTAGCTGGAAAACTCATAGCCTGGATTTGTGACCCAAGTGCCATGCAACAGGATCAGCTCCATTACTTGCCCCAGCTCCTCCCATTTACTAGTTTGAAAGCATGCAAATGCAAGTAGATACATAGATAGATACCACTTCAGCATGAAGGTAACAGCATTCCTGTGCCTTGGCATATAATCATACTGATCACATGACCACAGAAAATATCTTCGGACATCTTAGCTGGCTCCCTCAGCTAAGAAATGGAGATGAGCACTGTTCCCTAGAGTTGGATATCACTAGACAGGGGAACCTTTG
Source organism: Ahaetulla prasina (assembly GCF_028640845.1). Classification (NCBI taxonomy): domain Eukaryota; kingdom Metazoa; phylum Chordata; class Lepidosauria; order Squamata; family Colubridae; genus Ahaetulla; species Ahaetulla prasina. The sequence continues at coordinate 50,628,357 of NC_080546.1, read as the reverse complement.
CCTTTACCTTTAAGTAAAGAAGAAAATTACTTTTCCAAAATAATTTCCATGCAACCTGTAGACTATTTTTGCTGAAAAAAAGAATATTTCAGTTAAAATAATGTTAACAAAACCATTATTGGATTCAGAACTCTTTTTTTACATTTTCTACAGCCATACCTATGTTTTTGTTGTTTCATAAAGCTACATTTGATTGTTTTCCATTCTGATGTAACTAAAGAGTAGACTAGTTTATAAAACCACTGTTTTTCAAACTCCTTCAAGTTACATACCTGGGATTAAACTAAATTATTAGTATGCCGTCTCACTATAATTAGAGATACACCAAAAGATCTAGTGTAAAAGATATTCTTACAGAACACGTTGCATAATTAATGATAATTATATGTAATCTTTGATGTTGCAGGTAATGATTTAATGCATTCAAGCTACATAAACAACTAAAAGAACAGGAAATACTTTTATTTCACCTAACAAATTGCATGGATCCAGTCAAATATCTTAAAAGCAATGTTTTATTTTACTGCCAAGTCTAACATGATATACATAATATAATCACTATATTATAGAAGATGTAAATCCCTGCTTTGTTAAAGAAAAAGAAAACCAACCTACAGGAGAACTGTTGAAAAATAGTTTAAGCATTTTCATTTCAAAGGAACAGATAAATGTAATGGTGCATTCAATAAATCAAATATATTAGACTACAGTACTGAGATGAACAATTCAAAAATGTATAAATGATCATAATTTATTTATTTCTGGGATTCATTCTGTTTTTTTACATGCTAAAAATAGTTCTAGTCTACAATTCCATACAATATTATTTTATTCTTTACATATAGGTGAAAAACTGGTTGGTTTTCTTGCTGCAATATTCAAATTTATTAGGATATTTTGGCTTGGTGAAAGGACCAGGTTACTTTAGGACTATACAATAGCCTTCTCTGTGGGGGCTCCCACCCTCTGGAATGAACTTCCCCCAGGACTCAGCCAACTTCCTCACCTTCGAACCTTTCGCCGCGAGCTTAAGACACATCTATTTATCTGCGCAAGACTGGACTAGAATTTTAATTTTAAATTTAGCTTTTAACGGGGTGTTATTATTTTAATTATAATCTTAAATTCGACCTTATTCAATAAGTTTTTTAATTAGTGTTTTATCTTGTATTTATATTTGTGTTTTATCAAGCTGTAAACCGCCCTGAGTCCCTCGGGAGATAGGGCGGTATAAAAATGTGATTAAATAAATAAATAAATAAATACAATGAATCACCTCAAGTAGAACTATTATTGATAAAAATAATAGTCTAGTCTTCTTCATTTTAGCAAAAAACTCAAAGGGCATGGACCAGTTCTCTTTATGCTGTTCTGGATCCCGTCTATGAAATCTGCTTAAATACCATTTCATAGCTTTGCAGCATGTTGAGAGTAAAGATTTCCAGACACAGTGAAATATTTATCCCTTGCCAGTATATTTTTACTGTGGAATTTTATAATTCTGCATATTTGTACCTTTTGCCAAATTTAATATAGTAGATAGAACTTTCTTGCACTGGTAAAATCAGCTTTCACTAATTCAAAAATACCAAAGTGTATACTGCCAGATTTGTGCTTGACTAACATTTAATTAGAGATGAAATAATTATTCCAAAGTTTGGCTATGGCACTCACAAAAATAAGCCTCATTGTTTCTGTTGGAAGCTACAGAAGAAGAGTTAGACTATAATGACCTTCTGGAAAGCATTCAACATTTGAATCTTGAAAATTTATTACATATTTGGGAGATCTAGAGAGTTAACAATACAGTATGGAATAAAATAATTCAATAGCTTTGGATCAAATGTAACAAATTCTGGCATTTTGTTTTTACTTATTGATTATATTTTAGTCTAGTAATGACATGAATTCACTAAACAAATTATAACCATTAAAAACAGTAACAACAATTTAAAAGAATAAAAGAAAGAATAGTCATGTACTACACACATATACACAAGTAGAGTGTCATATCCTTACTGGCTACTGATCATGATTATTATGCAATCTTCGGTATCATAAATGACTGGTCATACAATTATGCATAATCCATAGCTGAGTAGTAAACTTTATGACTTTGCGAATTGTGAAATCCTTGTCATTTTTTTTAAAAAAAGAATTTAAATAATTTTCTTCCAAAAAGCTCATTTTGAGTGTTAAATGAATACTTAATAAATTATGAACCACCATAATTTAAAGTGAAACAAAATTATGAAAAAAGTTGAACTGTATTTTCAAGTACTGTCACAAATCTAGAGAACCAAAATTTACAAGATAAAATTTGAATTAGCTGAACATTAAAGCATATTCATCAGACTGAATGAGAGGGTGTTATTTTCCATTTTGAAGCTCTATTTCCATTTTGAAGCTCATATATCTCTCCAGTTCACATTTTTGTAAACAATTTGACTTATTCTAAATATTTTTTTGATTGCAACTGCATTTAATCTAATAGTGGCATTTATATACTCATATTTATTTTTGGAGAAATTTTAACAACTTCCACTTTTCCGTTTATAGGAACTGTAAATTCAATAGATTTGCAAAATATAAATGTCATGTTAACAAATGACAAAATAATAATAGAAACAAATTTCCCTCCACTTCTCTTATTGACTCATGCAGGAAATTGCTTCTGTAGCTTTGTTTATATAACATATACATATCATTGATCCTAAAGAAACTTAAATATTAAATTATTATTTTAGAAGAAATCCAAGACAAGATACATATGTGGACTTGAAATATAAAAATGATTTTCATGTTGAATTAAATTCTGTATTAGATTTAGTTTCTTTTTAAAATTTCTTTATTTTATTCAAAAGATTAAAATCCAGAACAAAAAAATTAACAAAGATAAAGCAAAACTAGACAAGAAAATTTAAAAAAATGTGAATTATTGAATTATATGAATTAGTGAATTATTGCAACTTGGTTACAAATATAAGATTATTATTGTTTTTTGCTTTATTGTGTACTCCCACAAATTTGCTAGTTTTCTACAGAAAAGATTATACGTAATTCCAGTGAGAAGCCTAGAGCATCCAGTTGCTGTAAACCTGTTTGATATATTTTGTGGCAATATGTGTTTTAGGAATATTTAATAAAAGAATACAGACGGAGATCGGAAAACAAATTCAAACCTTTAGAATGTGTTGACTTTCCCACTTCTGACGTAGAAAGATCTCATTTGGGAAACAGACTTGAGGGTAAGACATCTTTCACTTTCCCCATAAAACAGTCCTCTTATCATCAGATCTGATGCTGAAACATTCAGTATAATATCAAATATGTAAGCTAGCTGTTACCCAACTTATGGAAGAAGCAATTTTACCAGTAAACTTTAGGTTCTCAATAATATATTTATGCAAGAAACGGTGTATAGAAAAGATGGAAGCAAGGATCATTTGCAAGAATTAAAAATAAATGGAGACATATAGTGAATGACTTGATGTAAACTAGTTTTGGTTTTTGATTCCTTTGGCTTCCTCTTTCTTACTCTTTTCCTGTGCCCTGCATAACATTGTCTAACCAAAAAGGAATTCATTTGTTGATAGGTATGGAAGTATAGGTTCTAAATAAGGCATCAGTGCTGAAAAAGGCTTTGTTCATTACATAACATTCTTCACTGGCCCATTAAAAGAAAGATACAGTGGGACATCAATTGCATGTTCTAAAAAGCAACTTTCCTGAACTCCTTAATAAATTCCTACCTTTGATGGACAGAGCTAGGTGGGCTAGGCAAATCACTGTGGATCTTATAGTCTATCTGTGCTCTTCAGTTTTATTACAATCCTATGGTATTGCCAATGTTAAACTAAAATGCAACTATCAAGTTGATGGCAATTGGTTTTTTGAAAAGCAACATTAAAAATAAAACTGCTAATTGTAATTATTCCAAAAAAATTACATAATACAAATGAAAAGAAAAATTCCTTAATATTAATATAAAAATAAGTAGAAAAATGCCGAAACTTTTCTCTTCTACAGGACAAAAGTATACAAAGCATAAGAGTTCATTTTTTAAACAACATTTTTAATCATAAGGAATCTGATCTTGTATCTCTGCTGTTTCGAAGCTAAGATGCAATGAATTTCATTCAGCTAGAATAGTCTGATATATTTTTGTCCAAAGATAATATACCTTTTCTGCAGCAGCTCCAGGCACAATATAGCTTCCTTGTAGATAGAATAATTCCAGTCTTTGGGGATAAAATTTTATTTATTTATTTTATTTATTTATTTTGTCACGACAATATATGTAAGTATCATATAAAAAGATTATGTAGTATATAAACATATATATGAATAAATATTAGGAAGTATAAGCATATATATATATATATAGGAAGAAGAAAAGAAAAACAATAGGACAGGAACAGTAGGCACGTTTGTGCTCTTATGCACGCCCCTTATGGTCCTCTTAGGAATGGGGTGAAGTCAATAGTAGAAAGTTTTTGGTTAAAGCTTTTAGGATTATGGGAAGAGACCACAGAGTCAGGTAAAATATTCCAAGCACTTATGATTCTGTTACAGAAGTCATATTTTCTGCAATCCAGATTAAAGCGGTTAACATTAAGTTTAAATCTATTGGTTGCTCTTGTATTATTGCAATTAAAGCTGAAGTAGTCTTTAACAGGAAGGACATTACAATAGATGATTCTATGAGTTAAACTTAGGTCTTGTCGAAGGCGACAGAGTTCCAAGTTTTCTAAGCCTAGGATTTCAAGTCTGGTGGGATAAGATATTTTGTTGTTTTCAGAGGAATGGAGAACTCTTTTTGTAAAATATTTCTGGACACGTTCAAATGTAAATATATGTAAATAAACGTTCAAAATAAATCAAATATATAATAAATAAATAAATAAATAAATAATAAATAAATATAATAAATAAATCAAAATAAAATAAAATAAATAAAAAATGTAAATATATGTAAATAAACGTTCAAAATGTAAATATATGTGAACATTTTTAAGTAAGTTTTATTTATTTGTGTTTGTGTTTGTATATATGTGTAATAGGAATCAAGCAGGCAATCTTTGGTTTGGGCAGTAAGATACTTCCTTACTGCAACTATTATATAATGTATATGTAAGCCTATGGAATGGCAAAGTAATTTCGTGTTGAATGAAGGCAACTATACATGTCCCAGGATAATGTTGCAGGATCCAATCTGAGTTGGTCACGGAAATCATAGATTTAGACTTCCAAGCTTTAAGACTTTGTCTCTCTCCAGAATGTGTACATTGGGCTTTTCTATGCAGAGTATTTATGTGGTGCCCAGTTGTGTGTGGCATTTAGTTAGCATGATCAGAACCCACTGTAGTATCTAGTAAGCAAAACAACTGAGAGGAGGTACCTATGTGAACAATTCAGGCAGAATGGGTACCTACAAGAATTTATCATAAGATTCCTATGCAACATGCAGAGAAAGGAGAGAAAGGAAGAAAGAAGATACAAGACCAACTATATGTCACACCTTGCCATACCTGAAACATTTTGGAGCAGTACAATTTACATAGTCATGTGGCTTTTCCCTGTGACTATATAGGACAGATGGGGAGGAACCTAATAATCAGATTGCAAAAACACAAGTGAGTGGTTATATGAGGAGACCTGAATCATTGGTAGCTTCACATTGCAATGAATAGGAACATACATTCAATTTTACAGCTACTAAGATTGTTGGCTGAGCAAGGACAAAAATAGTCAGAAAAATGATTCAAGCATGGGAAACAAGCCCCTTGTCAGTTAACAGTAGTGCGATTTACCACCAGCTTACCAGGCACTTAAGAGCAGAGGGAGCGGCAGTACAAGGAAACAACAACCAGTGATTTAATAGCCAGCCATCAGCATTCCAATTGTTAAGTTCGGGCAATGAAGAGGCAAGAGACCAATGAGTGACAACAGCTCTTTAGTTTATTGTGACCCAGCCAAGAACAACCGGCAAAAACCCCTCTTTAAATACTCTTTTGTTTGAGGCTTCAACCAATCAGCAACGTGCAATTTTCCCGCCCAAAATTCCCTCTCAAAGTTCAAAATACATTACACTCCTTCCCTCCCAGAATGCTTTGTACCTCTATTTACATAATATTTACATGCTATTTCTCTATGTAGTCACGCAGGTAGACAGGGCGTCTCCTAACTCTTTCTGACCTGCGCAGTTCATTCTCTGGGAGAGAGTCGAGCTGGTCGGAGGGACTGTTTGTTCCTCCCAGCTCCTCCTCTAGGCCGTCCAGCCCTGGATTATTGGCTGAATCGTTCCTGTTGCCTTCAGGAGGAACCGGTTGGCGTCGCTGGACTTCATCGGAATCAGATAAGTCCTCCGCTCGCCTCGGGTTTGAGTCAGCTGCAGATTCAAACAATTGGTAGTCAGGGCCTGGTTATTTGGTTTCTAGTTTGTTTGGTATACGTTTTCTTAACTGGTCTATGTGGCGTTTCCATACCCGGCCGTCCTCCATGTCTACTACGTATGATTTGGGTCCGGTTATGCCCAGAATTTCCCCTTTAACCATGTTGGGCCTTCACTATAGTTGTGTGCCCATACTGGGTCACCCACTGTCATTTCCCTGGTTTTTCCTTGAATACCCTTGTACCCGTCTGGGGTATAAGTTGGGTTTAGTCGGTCTAGCGGGCACCTGAGTTTCCTGCCCATTAAGAGTTCCGCTGGGCTGCGGCCAGTTGTTACACAAGGCGTCCTATGTTGGACAGCCAGGAAAGTGTCTATTTTCGTTTGCCAGTCGCCTGGACTTATCCTAGATAGCGCTTCCTTGGTGCTCCAAACGAAACGTTCTGCAAGTCCGTTTGTCGCCGGGTGGAAAGGCGCCGAGAGGACATGTATGATGCCCTCTCCCGCTAAATACCCCTCAAACTGGTTTGCCGTGAATTGCGGGCCGTTGTCAGAGACTAGGGTGTCGGGCAGGCTGTGTGTTACGAATAGATGCCTTAGGACTGTGATTACTGCTTCGGCTGTTGTGCTTTTCATGAGGATTATTTCTAACCATTTTGAGTAGGCATCTACCACAATTAAAAAGGTCTGCCCATGGAACGGCCCCGCAAAATCTATGTGAATCCTGGACCAAGGCCCCTGGGGTTTCTCCCACTCTCTAATTGGGGCTGTAGGGGGTAGCGACCTCGACTCTTGGCAGGATTGGCATTTCCCTACCCTGTCGCTGATGTCCTTATCCATTAAGGGCCACCATACATAACTCCTCGCTAAACTCTTCATCCACACAATCCCTGGGTGGCCCACATGCAACAGTTCCAACACATTTTCGCGTAATTTTTCTGGGATAACTACCCTATCCCCCCATAACAGACACCCCCCTTGAACAGACAGTTCTGATTGTTTTTTCGCAAAGTCTTTGAAAAGCTCGCCTGGCGCAGCGGGCCAACCCCTTTGCACCCAACCGATTACAGTCCGAATTGTAATGTCTCTATACGATGCCCTAGCCACCTGCTTGGATGTGACTGGGCCAGAGTCCAAAGAGTCAATTAGTAAGACGGGTGTCCCCGGGGTGGGGTCCTCAATTGTCTCTGGTAAAGGGCATCTGCTCAGAGCGTCCGCATGCCCTAAGTCTTTTCCTGGGCGGTGGAGCAATTTGTAGGAGTATGCCGCTAGGAAAATAGTCCATCGGGTCAGCCTGGGAGAAAGTGCCACGGGTGTTGGGCGGTCACCCGCTAAAAGCCCTAGAAGGGGTCTGTGGTCCGTGACTATCTCGAAATCTCGCCCGAACAAGTATTCGTGAAATTTCTTAACCCCGGAGACTATGGCCAACGCTTCCCTATCTAACTGGCTGTAGTTCCTTTCCGCAGAGGACATAGTCCGGGAATAATACGCTATAGGGGCTTCTGTTCCATTCGGTAACCTATGGCTGAGCACCGCCCCCACCCCATATGGTGAAGCGTCGCAAACTAGCACTAGTGGCAACGTGCCATTGTACTGGATGAGGAGGCTATCGCTGGACAAAAGGTTTTTTACCCCCTCAAATGCCCTAGCCTCTTCTCTGCCCCAGGACCACAGTTTCTTTGCTAGCAACTTATGTAGCGGCTCGGCTACTGTTGCTTTATTCTTCAAGAATACCGCATAAAAATTAACAAGCCCCAAGAATGCCTGTAATTCTGTTTTATTTTGGGGGGCTGGGGCCTTTCTAATGGCCCGTACCTTGCTCTCCGTGGGTGGATCCTTCCTGTCTATTCGGTATCCTAGGAATTCTACAGATTTCACCCCAATGTGGCATTTGTTGAGCTTAACTTTAAGCCCCGCAGACCTAAAAATGCCCAACACCTTCCTTAGTTTTACCCCGAGTTCCTCTAAGTTTTCAGCTGATACCAATACATCGTCGAAGTATGGTACCACTCCTGGCAGGCCTTGTAATAATCGCTCCATTAGGTTCTGGAAGAGCCCTGGGGCCACGCTAACTCCAAACTGGAGTCGCGTACATTTCAAAGCCCCGTGGTGCATGACAATTGTCTGCGCCTCAGCTGTGCTGCTATCTACTGGTAGCTGCTGGTAGGCTTGGGCCAAATCGAGTTTGGCGAAGACCTGCCCTTGCCCTAATGAGTGTAGCAAATGTTGCACCACTGGAACGGGGTATGCACTTTTCTGCAATGATTTGTTAAGCGCTTTGTAGTCAGCGCAAATTCGGACCGAACCGTCCGGTTTGACTGGGGTTACTATGGGTGTCTCCCATTTTGCATGGTCGACGGGGACTAATATTCCCTGGCTTACTAGCTTGTCCAATTCTCGGTCAATTTTAGGCTTTAGGGCGAATGGAACCCTCCTAGCCTTTAACCGGATGGGGGCGACTTGGGGGTCAAGGTTGAAAGAAATAGGGGTCCCCACGTACTTGCCCAGGCAATCCTTGAATACGTCTTTGAACTCCTTCAGTAGTTCATCTCTGAGGATGACATCGCTCCTGTGGACCCCGGTCACTCCCATGCCCAAAGCTCAGAACCAGTCCAACCCTAGCAAACTCGGTAGAGTTCCGTTTACTATGGTGATCGGCAGGGTCTTTGTGAATTGTCCATATTTGACTTGGACGGATGTGGCTCCTCGAACAGGGATCCGATTCCCCTGGTAGTCCTGCACTCTCAGCTTCTGGGTTTGTAGCTGACGTTTAGCGATCGCTGGCAAGTCTCTCACGATGGTGTCCCAGGACATAATTGTGATTGACGACCCAGTGTCTACTTCCATGGGGCACTGCACCCCTTCAATGTAGACTTGGGTAAATATTTTCTTCTCTAGTCATGTTGATGCGTGGCCCACTCTCACAGTGGTCTGGTTTAACGCCCTTTTAAATGGACCAATCCGGGCCGCTGCTCAGCGCTCTGATTGGTCGGTTTGAATTTTGGCGGGAAGGTTGGGGGCTCGGCAGGCCCGAGCTATGTGTCCTTTTTTCACACCGCCGACAAACCGCGTCCTTGAATCTGCAGTTTTGCCGTTGGTGTTGCCCCCCACAACTCACACATTCGTCCCGGTCACCTCTCTCCAGCCTCCCGGTGTGGAACACCTCTTCCTCTTCCTCACCTTCCGATTCGGCCTGGATTTCCTCGCTGTGGACCGGTGTAGTCTTTGTCCCGGCACCCTGCGCGTTTGGCTTTTGCAAGGTCTCCGCCACCTTGATGGACATCTCATGAGCTCTGGCTTCATCCAGGACTATCGCTAAAGTCAGGTTGCTTTTAGACAGCAGCCGCCTTTGTAGTCTGATGTCCCTGACCCCACAAATGAGTTGTTCGAGTAAGGAATCCTCCAAATCTCTGTACTCACAGTGGTTTGCGGCTTTCCTCAATGTGGCCATGTACACACTTATTGATTCGCCTTCGCTGTACCCGTTGCCTCAATTCAAACGTTGGACGAACTTTGAGGGTACCGTGCGAGTCTCAAGTGTTGTTTGTAGTGTCTGCCACGGTACCGATTGTACCGGCGTTGGCTCTGAGAGTGACTCCACCGTATCGAAAACCTCTGGACCGCAGTGGCTCAGGAAGTATGCTCGCTTCCGATTGTCCGAGACTCCCTGTAGTTCGTTTGCTTCGAGGAAACACTCGAAGCGAGCCATGTATGACCCCCATTTCTCCTTGGCTGGGTCGAATGGTGCTGGCGGCATGTAGCTGGACATCGCTATTTTCCGCCTTCGAAAACTGGCTGGGTTTTTTGAATTCCTGGTTCCTTCAGCTCTTTCTTTCGATCTCACTGTCTCAACATCCCATCCTCGTCGCCAATGTTAAGTTCGGGCAATGAAGAGGCAGGAGACCAATGAGTGACAACAGCTCTTTAGTTTATTGTGACCCAGCCAAGAACAACCGGCAAAAACCCCTCTTTAAATACTCTTTTGGTTGAGGCTTCAACCAATCAGCAACGTGCAATTTTCCCGCCCAAAATTCCCTCTCAAAGTTCAAAATACATTACACCAATTAACAACTAAAAGGCTTGCACAACCAGGCATCACATAAATGCTATGTATAGATCAGCCCAGTGTGTACATTCTGGAGAGAGAGAAGTTTCCTGAGGATGGCCTCTAGCATGCATCCAAAAGTTTGGAAGGCTAAACATCTAGTCCCAATGACTGACTGACTCAGATTGGATCTTTCAATTTCATATTGATTGGAAAAGAACAGTTAACTGCACTGTTACCATGCTATAAACTTTGTTTAGTGACTGAAAATTCAAAACTTTTTAACCTGACTTGGATCTCATGCAGTTTTGGTGTACTCAACTATTTTAAAAATTATTGTGATTGCCAGCTAAGGCAATTAAATTTAAGTGTGTAGTGTGTTTTAAAAAAAAATTAAAAATACAGAAAGAAGTAACCAAAGTTGAATAAAATCCAAAGGGGGGTGTTTTGTATAAATAATATTTTTTAAAAAAAATTTGGTTAGTTGATAAATGTAAAATGAAATATGTAATGTCAGAATAAGTATTTTATTAAGGGTTGAAGATAAATTGGAAGCAAAATAGAATTGGCAGCTTCACTGCACAGAACTTGATGTTCCAAATGCAATAGAGTAAGCTCAAGCAACTTTTTGATAAGCTGGTTTCAACTACTGGAACATTCATTTTAAAGACAGGTAGGTTGTCAGGTGGAGGCGGGAGAGAGAGAGGGAGAGAGAGAGAGAGGGAGAGAGAGAGAGAGATGATCATACAGAGCATCAGGTATGTAAAATGCTGCAGCCCAGGTTGCAGAATGCAATAAGAACCGGTATTTAGTTGTTACATTTATGTTCAGATCAATTTTCTGAATACACTGATACATTTGAATAAAGAAAATATAAGCATATTTGAGTGAGAGACAGAAAGAAAAAGACCATCCTTCTAAAACTGTAGAACAATTTACAGGATTTTTCCCAAGCAACTGTCTACATTAATCTTTCTCTTCCACTTTAGTTGTTTTGTTCATCACTGTGTTTCATATAAATTCCCAAGAAGACAAAAGGGTATTTTATAATAAGAGCTCGGAACCTATATTTCTTTTGTTGTTGCTAACTAACTACAGTTCCCAGCAGCCCCAGTCATAGCCCACATTTCCCAGACATCCCATAGATCTCCATGTGCATCTCTTTGTGTGTAATTAAAGTATTACAAGCAGAAATAGGGAGATAATATCATAGATCTTTTCTCTGTACCTTTTCAACAATATAAATGACAAATATGCAGAAGAGAGGAAAATGATAAACCACATCTAGTTGAATCCTTACACACGTTTGCACACAGAAATAATTCATTAAAAAAAAACCAAAGAATCTTGTGAAAATTTAAATTGCTGATTAAGAATGCAGTTCCTTAGATACTTCATAGATAAAAGATAAAAGATAAAGCTTGGACCTAACAATACTTGTAATCTAAGTTACAATTGTGTGCGGCATTCATTGGAAAGAAATGAATGTTTCAAAGGGACCAATAAGGAAAAATGAAAAGTGCTATAGACTGGTTATTTCAAAATAGTATTATTTTTAATATAATAAAAGAGCATTACATATTGTACAGATCTGTTCTGAGAAAGCCTATATTCTGAATATATTAATATTTGTGCCCTCAAAATATGTATTTAGAAACATTTTGCCAATATTTTTAATATTTTAGTTTGTCCTTCCTTCCCTGCCTCCCTTCCTTCCTTCCTCATCTAAAAACAACATATACATAAATACATTTCCATTTATCTTTCTACTCTAAATCACTAATTTCAATTGGGCTGTTTACACAGTTGGGATATATCTGTAGTTACCATTGAAGCTATTCCTGTCTTGTGCTCATGCTGGTTTGATTTTAAGAAAGGAAGGATTTTAAGAAAGGAAGGAAGCAAGGAAGGAAGGTTCTTATTTTTAACTTTCCTTTCATCATCTCTCAGCTAAATTATCTGCATAACTTGATGCCCCATTATATTGAAGTTGTGCAATGACTTAGTGACCTCATTAACATTTTTATCTTTTCACTACTGTGTTGTGTGTATGAGACCAGATTGGTTATTAGGCACCACTATGTTTACCACACATGTTTACTACCTAGTCCCTATCTCTAGCTTGCACACACCAGCTCTCTGACATTTGTTACAAGTTCAAGGCTCCAACAGGATGGGAATGGGACTGATGGGAAAAGCAATCCATTCTCTTGGTGCCCTGCATATTCTCACTTTCACTTTGGAGAAGGGCATGAATCTATTCATGTGGCATTCATTTAACCTCAGCATCACATTTTAAGGAACATGTGAATGCAAATAAAAACTGGGGGCAAAGGAGAATAGTCATTTCCAAGCTCCTATCTGAAGAATAAGGGACTTGCCTATGATATTTGTGTTTTCCTTCCTGATACAATGGGCTTTTGACAAAGGAAGTGGCCATTTTATACTGCACTCATAAAACTCTTTTTTAAAAAAAGTTTCCTGGGTATTAAAATTACAAGATTGGCTCTGTAAGGAAGATAAATAGTGGAGATTACAAAGAATAGTTTGGGTAATGAGAAGGACAAATGGGTTTAATTAAAAATAGCTGGTATAACACACACTAATAGGAAAAAATGATGATGTCCTCACAATTGCTTGGCATGCTTGGATGCTTTGAACACTAAGCTCTCTGAAAATATCCCACCGCTTCAGTAATTTCTTTTTATGTATACATATAACGTATAAGTTGTCTCTAGAGTTATTGGAAAAAATGGAAACTTGGAATAGTAAGTTTCCTGGCTATAATCAGCAAATGGGTAGGAATTACACATATACTATGATTTGAAATGATAATTTAGAAACACTTTATATTTTGGGCATGAAAAGAAGCCCAGCTGTTAAACCTTCTAAAGAGAAATGTCTGTGGACTTTAGCTAATAACCGATATAAACATGGAAAAGACACCCTTCCAGGCCTAATTGCAAGAAAGTTGCCAGGCTTTTAAATCGAGCAAATGCACAGGCAATCAGTAGACACTAAGGGAAAGGAGAACGGGCTCTTGGATCTGGCCACTTCCTGGATAGTTTTATAAGAGTGACAGCCAGGAACATGTTTGTCCAAAATCACCCAGTGCACCAGCTGTGGTATTTCTTGATGAAGGAAAATCTGGCTACAAGCTTTAATGCATTAATCACCTCTCATTTAGGTTATTAGAATGAAGGGCATATGTGAAAGAGGGAAAGTTTTTTTTAAAGTATTCAGGAACTGCAAGTTATTGAAAAGGTGATATTTGTAAGGACTATATTTTGTAGATCACATGAAATCAATCTTGAAAGAGCTTTCCTACATCTTGGTAGCTTCCATGTATAATGCACAGTTTGTTAAGTTCAGGATATCTAAAAAAAACCACAATTTTTCATAAATTTCAAGGTGCAAACATTTTATGGAAATTGTAGGCATGGTTACCATAATAAAATGTATTCTGTTTTTCATGTTCTAAAAGGATACACAGCTACTGCCTGCTCATGAGTGACAGTTTAATGTATCAACAAAGAAATCAAAATGAGTCATTCTTCTTTCATACTTCCGATATCTAGCAAAGATTATTCTGTAACATCAGTCTTTTAATACTGAATATTTTTGCTACCTCCAGTTTTTTTGCTCCTTGCCTAAAGGTAACTAAAAATGAAAGGTTTTCATTCTTGTATTGCCTGTTGACCCAGATGCTACATATATAGAAAACACAGTTTATGAAATAAATACCCTGTTTCCCAGAAAGTAAGACATCCCTTGATAATAAGCCCAATCCGGCTTTGAGCGCATGCACTAAAATAAGTGCATGAAAATAAGCCCCTGAAAATAAGCCCTCCCTGAAAATATTTAAATGCAGAGCCTGGAAATCAGGTAAGATGGCAAGAGAAGCCCCATCTTGTTCCACGTGCCCCAAAATAATAAGACCTCCCTGAAAATAAGGCCAAGCGCTTATTTTGGGGTTCAAAAAAAAAAAATAAGACAGGGTCTTATTGTTGGGGAAACACAGTAAATGAATGATTTGGTGCATTAATTTGATATATGATATTTTGGTGTTGGCCCAAACAGACCTGGGCTTCTGCTAGGAAAAAAGAAGTCTGATAATATATATATTTCCTATCTATCTTTTCCTAACACAAAACCCAGATCTGCTTGGGTCAACTGCTACTTCAACACTGAAATATTATTCATTTTCTCTCCCACCCCTGCCCCCCTCTCTCTTACACACATCTATCTATCTATCTATCTATCTATCTATCTATCTATCTATCTATCTATCTATCTATCTATCTATCTATCTATCCATCCATCCATCCATCCATCCATCCATCCATCCATCCATCCATCCATCCATCCATCCATCCATCCATCCATCCATCCATCTATCTATCTATCTATCTATCTATCTATCTATCTATCTATCTATCTATCTACCTACCTACCTACCTACCTACCTACCTACCTACCTACCTACCTACCTATCCTCCCATTTTTTTCCTAATGAAACTCTGGATGGCAAATGTAAAATATAAAAGCTTATTTCATCCATTAAAACTATGGGACAAATACTATGTTAAAGCCCCATCTTAAATGTGTGCAAATAAAAACTCATTTAGAGTAATTAGCTGCGTAGAAAAGATTTAAATGAACTTGCTGAAACATTCAGGTATTTGTGTCTCATAATTTAAGAATCTTAAATAAATAGGTGAAATGTCAGTGAGGAAGTATTAAAAACAGTGCATCACTTTTAAGAAGTGCATAGCAGGGAATTTTCCAGTTTACCATCCACAGCTTATCTCAAAATATATGACTGTAAAAGCTCTTAAATCTTAGCAAAGAAGTTTGCTACAAAACTTCCCCTGCATTTAATTTCAATATCTCAATGCTGTTACAGAAAAAAAACTAGTATTCCCCAACAAGGAAACAGTTTAAATTTAGATTAACATTTGATTGCTTCTTGAGATTAAAAGAAGAAAAGAGAAGAAAAGTAATGCATGGAAAATTGATATACAGATGTCCTGCTCATTTATCAAAGCCACAGATGCAATTTAAAATATGTAATTCTGTTAAATGATTTTAGACATATAAACAGCTGTGATTTTTTTCCTATGAAATATCCGTGCCCAGTATAAAAAGCTTTCCAGCAGGGGAAAAAAAGTACCCCTGCTTTCTTTTAGAAAAGGAAAACAAAGTGAATCCACTCCAAGTTTTGTTAACATTTGTTTAGGAAAGCCATTTCTTTTTTTTCCCCTTTCCTTTCCTTTCCTTTCCTTTCCTTTCCTTTCCTTTCCTTTCCTTTCCTTTCCTTTCCTTTCCTGTTCTTTTCTTTTCTTTTCTCTTGCCTGCCTTCCTTCCTTCCTTCCTTCCTTCCTTCCTTCCTTCCTTCCTTCCTTCCTTCCTTCCTTCCTTCCTTCCTTCTCAACTTCTCATCCTACCTTTCTACTTAACAGATTAATAAAGGCAGTTAATAAAAATTATATTATAAAACCAACAGATTAAAAAGCCATAAACTGATACTAGATATTGCAAGATTGAATTTGGGTCACTCACTGGGACTAGATATTTAGTCTTCTGAGCTTTTGGACTCATGCTGCAGCCCATCTTCAGGGAATTTCTCTTTATTGGAAAATGTGCTTTGAACTGTTCTATGAGTTGTGTTTCTGTAGTACCTTCCTATTGGCTGATTGGTGTGTTGATGGCTGGTGATTGGCTAACTTTTCCTTGTGCTGCCAAGCCCTCGGCTCTTAAGTATTTGATAAACTAATGGTAAATCAGCACTCTTGTTAACTGACAAGAGGCCCATTTCCCAGGCTTCAAGTATTTCCCTGATTATCTTTGTACCTGCAGGACCAATGATCTTAGTGGCTGCCAAATTAATAAAATACTAAATTAAATACTAAATGCATTTACTAAATACTAAATGTTGCTTTCCGGGTGCGCTTCAAGGTATTGGTTACCACCTTTAAAGCGCTCCATGACTTAGGACCGGGCTATCTACGGGACCGCCTACTGCCGGCTTCTATCTCCCATCGTCCGGTACGCTCCCACAGAGAGGGACTCCTCAGGGTGCCGTCAGCCAAACAGTGTCGACTGGCGGCCCCCAGGGGGAGGGCCTTCTCTGTGGGAGCTCCGACCCTGTGGGACGAACTTCCCCTCGGACTTCGACAATTACCTGACCTTAGGACCTTTCGCCGCGAACTTAAAACTTATTTATTTCATATGGCTGGACTAGCCTGATTTTTATTTTTATTGGATGGGTTTTTAAAATTGTGTTATTTTACAGGGGAGTATGTTTTTTTTTTTTTTTAATTTTTATACCGCCCTTCTCCCGAAGGACTCAGGGCGGTTTACAGCCAGATAAAATAAACAGTCCTATTACAAAATAAATACTATTAAAATACCACTAAAAAACTTATTCAATTTGGCCGCAATTAAAATTTAGCAAATAATAAAACCCATTAAAAAACCCATTAAAAACCCATCGATAAAACCCATTAAAAAACCCATAAAAAACTAACCCAGTCCAGCGCAAATAAATAAGTGAGTTTTGAGCTCGCGGCGAAAGGTTCGGAGGTCCGGAAGTTGACGAAGTCCTGGGGGGAGTTCGTTCCAGAGGGCGGGAGCCCCCACAGAGAAGGCCCTTCCCCTGGGTGTCGCCAGACGACACTGTCGCGCCGACGGCACCCCAAGGAGTCCCTCCCTGTGAGAGCGCACGGGTCGGTGAGAGGTATTCGGTAGCAGCAGGCGGTCCCGTAAGTAACCCGGCCCTATGCCATGGAGCGCTTTAAAGACGTTCACCAACACCTTGAAGCGCACCCGGAAGGCCACAGGTAGCCAGTGCAGCCTGCGCAGGATAGGTGTCACTCGGGAGCCACGAGGGGCTCCCTCTATCACCCGCGCCGCTGCATTCTGGACCAACTGCAGCCTCCAGATGCCCTTCAAGGGGAGTTTTTTAACATTTTGGGCATTTAAATTAGTTTTTTAAGGGTTGTTTTAAATTATTGTGTGTATTTATATTTTATCTGCCTGTTCACCGCCCTGAGTCCTTCGGGAGAAGGGCGGTATACAAATTAAAATATTATTATTATTATTATTATAAATATTAATTAAATAGTAAACAATGGCAAAAATATATCATGCAGCTTTTGTAAGGCAGAAGAATAAGAGTTAAATTGTAGAAGCTCAGAGATTTTATTATTGCTACCTATACACAAGAATCTAATCAGCTAATGGTCAAAGCTAAATTGGCACTATATAAGGGTCAACAGAATTCATCAGGAATGGATTTGGGCATCTCGTGGCAATGCAATGACTCCAAACTAATGACATGTTCAATCCCGTCTTCTAGCTCAGTCTGCCCTTCTCCTACAGAAATATGTTTATTTAGGAATATATTTGGTTTTTCTTATTTTGGAAAATGCTATTGACAAAAGTGAGAAATGAGATGTTTTACATGTGTTGTAGAAGACTGTGATAAGGATTATTGTGCTGCCCTGCACTCCCCCTACATCTAAAACAAGAGTTCTACTGGTGTTTATTCAAACCCCAAAACAGGTTCTCAGAAAGCACCCCCATTGCATAGGTCCAGATTCCGAGTTCAGCACAGCAAGAGTTGCTGAGTAGCTGAGTCCAATAGATACACACAAAGTCCAGGAAGCCAGTTCTTGATTCAAATGAGTCATCACACAAGTACATAAGGCACATTGAACTGGGCACATTGTTTCAGCAACACTCAGTCCTGGGGTGGGATTAAGTAGGCAATGCCAGTGCAGCCATTCATGAAAGGCCGGTTAAGCTCAGGCTGGTAAAGCCTGTTATTAAGAACACCGAGCCTGCAATTACTGCAGGTTCAAGCCCGGCCCAAGGTTGACTCAGCCTTCCATCCTTTATAAGGTAGGTAAAATGAGGACCCAGATTGTTGGGGGGGCAATAAGTTGACTTTGTAAAAATATACAAATAGAATGAGACTATTGCCTTATACACTGTAAGCCGCCCTGAGTCTTTGGAGAAGGGCGGGGTATAAATGTAAACAAAACAAAACAAAAACAACAACAAAAAAAAGGCGAGGTTGCCTCCTCACGAGTAGTCTAGCTGACCAGCATTGTGCCTATCTCCTCTCTGTTTTAGGTGTCCTTGGATCAGGAGATGGCGTGCACTCCTCTTCCTCATTGCTAATGGTTGACAGTTGCTTCTGGTCCTCTCCTGCAGCTGTAGCCCACCTCACTCAGCCTCAGCCTATTGCCTGTCCATCGATCCAGCTGAGGCTCTGCTCCATTAGGCTAGCATTCTCCAAGCCCCAATCCTGACCAACACTCGGCTCTGTGTTTTCCTCTGCCAACTCAATTCACCCTCCTCCTCTGAACTCGTGTCTGGAGAGGGATCCAGAGGCAGATCCATGACAGTTATTTGCATAGTTTTATTTGTTTACATCTTTTCTCAATCATGGAGATCTGTGCAAAGCAAGGTGAGATAGCATCAGCTCTGTTAAATTTAAGTTTGTCCCCAACCAACCTTTTCCTCATGCTATGTTCTCCACCTAGAAACAAACAACCTACTCTCTAATAAACAATTTGGTTTCAGAAAAAAATTCGGCATGACCTGAGCATAACTCATAAAATCATCTGCTACAATGTCCTTCCTGTTAAAGACTACTTGAGCTTCAACCACAACAATACACGAGCACACAATAGATTCAAACTTAAAGTGAACCGCTCCAATCTTGATTGTAGAAAATATGACTTCAGTAACAAGAGTTGTTAATGCCTGGAATGCACTACCTGGCTCCGTGGTCTCATCCCAAAATCCCCAAAACTTTAACCTAAGACTGTCTACTGTTGACCTCACCCCATTCCTAAGAGGTCTGTAAAGGGTGTGCATAAGAGCACCAGCATGCCTACCGTTCCTGTCCTAATGTTCCCTTTGATTGTATTCATTTTGTGTGGTAATTTCATGCTTATATATATTGTTGTGTTTGACAAAATAAATAAATAAAGTCTGTACAGGTAGCCTTCTATTGATTCCCAAGTCTGTATGATAAAACCAGTTCATGAACCTCACAGATTTGGAGCAAGACTAAATACACAACTCTGTGGCTTCATCACATGGCTCTTATGGATCCTGAGTAGAATAAAGCAGATCATTATATTATTGAATTTCTAAATTTGAGTTTTGTTAATACATGGCATAACATGTTCCTAATTCTAGCATATAATGAATATCCCAAAACTGATTAAAACATGGAGTCATGAATAGCTAAACAGCTCGTTTGTTTTATGGACCAGGAAAAGTTGTTAAATAACACAATTTAATACTGCTAATGGTCCTCTAGAATTAATTCCAAATATTATACATTTATTTATTCAACCAATTTTATTTCTATAATCTTCTACCAATGGAGCCTTGGGCAAACAAGAATGGATTCTGACACCTGCTATCTCTTGAATAATAGAATGCTTAGCTGATGCAGACAACAATGTCAATTGTCCTCTTTTTGTATTAAAAATTACAGTTAAAAAGATAAAAACTAATGCAAATTAAAAATAAAGGAATAAAAACAAAAAAAAGTAAGAAGTGCAGAAAAAGAAAAATAGAAAAAGAAAAATAGAAAAGCAATAAAAATACAGTAAAGGAAAAGAATGTGTGTGTGTGTGTGTGTGTGTGTGTGTGTGTTTGTTTGTAGGTTTTCACTGGTATAGGTATGTAAGTCTTGGCATATTTGGGTCTTTTCCTATGTAAGATTGAGAGTATCTTGGCGACGTTTCGACGAGGTCTCACTCATCATCTTCCGGCTGCTGCTTTCGGCTTTGTGCTTGTGTGAGTAAAGCATGGTCGGAGCTGCCGTCTCTCTATAAATACTGGTGGGGAGGTGGGGAATGTTGCTGTGAGCGGATTGGTTGGCTGTTGGTAGATGGCATCTTGATTGGTAGATGGAGTAGGTGTTTGCAGATTGGTCGTCTGTTTCGTAGCATCCTGTGTGGGTGTGGTCCTAGTCTTTTGTGTTATAACAACCTGGTTAATGGGCTGTGTGGAAACATCCTGAGTTCTGGGAATGTGACCTCCTGAGTCTTGTTCTGTAACATCCTGGGTAGCAGGTTGTGTTGTAATGTTCTGACCTTTGGTGTTGTGGCCTCTGGAGTTCTGTGATGTGATGTCTTGAGCAGATGGCTGTGATGCAGCATCCCGGGTTTTGGTTTGGCTCCGAGTCCGAGGTCTTGTCATGTGTTCCTGGCGTGTGTCAGCTTGCTTTGTGTGGGGATCGGAAGGGGGCCCAGCAGCCAGTGGTGCCAGCATGGTCTGGCTTCTGATTGGTGGTTGTGTTTCGTCTGTGGGATGGGTTTCAGTTTGAATCCAGTGAAGATGATTGGTGGTGGCATCGTGTGTTATCCTGGGTCTGATGTCAATTTTCGTGGCTTTCCACCTCCCTACCAGTATTTATAGAGAGACGGCAGCTCCGACCATGCTTTGCTCGCACAAGCACGAAGCCAAAAGCACCAGCCTGAAGGTGATGAGTGAAAACCTATGAAATCATATATATATATATATATATATTTGTTTTCTGAGGTTTTCGAGGGTTTTTGTATGTAGGTCTTTAGTTATTCGGGTTTTCTCCCGTGTAAAATTGGAAGTGTCTTGGTGACGTTTCGACAAAGTCTCATTCGTCATCTTCAGGCTTCAGATTTGTGCTTGCTCCCAGAAGCACGAAGCTGAAGCCTGAAGATGATGAATGAGACTTCGTCGAAACGTCGCCAAGACACTTCCAATTTTATGCGGGAGAAAACCCGAATAACCAAAGACCTACACACACACACACACACACACACACACACACACACATATATATACGCGCACACACACACACACAAGAAATGATCTCTTCTTCTTATATCCCATCTATAAACAAGTCCTTAAAACCCCATTGTTCAGTACTGAACAGCAAGTCTGTTAAGTGTTAGTAGAGATAACACAGATCTGTTTTAATGTTGATCACATAAAGTTTATATTCCTTCATTTTACTTTTAACAACTTTTATTTTTAATCCCTTCAAATAATGTTCTAGAACTTGTTTTCTTTTCATTTTTTCTTTGTCCCTTCTCATAAAATTCTTCAAAGCTTTAACAAGTCTCTTGTGAATTCAAAATAGGAAATTTATGCAGGTCATTCTTTGAATTTGTTATTTGACTATCACTCATTATAAAATATGGCATTTTTTTCCCATTATCATTCTTGTGACCTATCATTTTTAAATCCATTTTCAGATCAATGTTAGTTTTGTCTAGTAAAACATTTTTCTTTTTCCTAACATCTTTAAACACAGTCTATTCATAGAGGTAGAGATTCTTAAAATCAACTACTGGGTTGATTGTTGAAAAATACTCTTCAATACAACTAATGTTAAAGTATTTCATTTTATTCCATATTAGTAAATCAAATTCAAGTGTTCTCCTTCTTTAATTGTATGTTGTTAATCTTCTTATAACCTTCCTTTGAAGGTTAGACATACTTCTTATGTCTAACCTTCAAAGTCCCATCCTATCATGTCTTTTTAAAGAATTCAAAACAAGAATTTTCCCATGGAAAGGATTCAAATACTTAATTCCAAAATTTTATTTCAATTTTTTGTTGAATGGAAGTCTTATTCCATTTATAACTTTACGAATCAAAGTTCTTATTATCCTTTTTCTGCTTACTCCAAAGGAATTTCCATTTAAATTTGTATTTAACCTTCTTTTGCTAAGCATTGACAGAAATTCATTCTGTGTTGTAAAATGTGTTAGGGTTCAGAGGTTCCTAATAGCTGAAAAGCAGTTAGCAAACAATTTGTGGTCCCTGGGGTTGGGTGAAGATAGCTTTCCCTCACTGCCCAGAGTTCTAAACCCACCAAAGACCACTCTCTTGCAGTCTTGTTGCTAGGAACAATTGTACAGATCTCCTTTGTAATAATAGCTTTTGTGTGTGTGTGCGTGTGCTTACATGCATATATGTATATATATAAAATTATGGATGATCTCAAGTCCTTTTCTGGTCTGAAGGGAACTTGAAAGAGATGGTCTTTGATCTTCTGGCTGTTTATTCTGCACAGTCATTGGCACCATTTACACTGGGAGCCAACTTCAGTTGGCATTTGTCTTTCTCCTGATACTTGAAGCAATCTCTTTATACTATAATACTATTATACCATGGTTTAATTCGGGGTGAAATGCTCCCGATTCGGACCAGATTGCCTGATCCCGTAGCAATGGCGAGTGGTTCGGAGAACCGGTAGCAAAAATCCCTGCCCCCACCCATGCCCAGTTGAGCCGCGCATCATCAGTGGTTTCTTTTTTTACTTTTAAAAGCATTTTTTCTTCAGCCAAAAAAATGCTTTTAAAAGTAAAAAAAAAAGCCTCTGATGATCATGCAGCTCAGCTGGGATGACCAGAATCCTTTAAAAGCATTTTTTTTACAACCTCTTTGGCCAAAGAGGCTGTAAAAAATGCTGAGTTGCCTGATCATCAGAGGCTTTTTTTTTCTTTTAAAGGCAAAAGAAGAAATGCTTTTAAAAGAAAAGAAAAGCCTCTGACTATCAGGCAACTCAGCTGGGATCGTCAGAGCAGCCTTTTAAAAGCATTTTTTCTTCGGCTGAAGAGGTTGATGAAAAAATGCTTTTAAAAGTTAAAAAAAAAAAGTTGGCCACACCCACCCAGTCACATTATCCCCCCCACCAAGCCACGCCCACAGAACCGGTAGTAACAAATTTTACATTTCACCCCTGGTTTAATTGCAATAATCAGTGGTTGTTAGAAGCTTTCCCCCTCTGCTTTTGCATCTCTCCCTCTCTCTAAAACAAACTCTTTAAAATAGATTTGTCAGTGTTCCGATATTTTGGAATATCCAAAGAAATGGGCACTTTCTCTATTTTGCATTTCAGTGAAAAATAAAGGTTTGACATTTCACTCTTACCTTTTGGAATAAATAGTCACAGCTTAGGTATGTTCTACTGTCTCTGGTAAAACCTCTGTGCCTAATATATTATGGTTACTACATACATTTTCTGATTAAATGGTTTGCTTGTTTTAATTTACATTTAATGTTTTATCTTGTGGGAGGCCTATGCATGCTTTAAGTATGTGAATAAAATAATGAATATGTTTATTAGTTCATTTGAAATGTCTTATTATGGCATATTAATTGACTTTGATAGTTCACTAGCAGTGAGATCATTATGTTATGCAATTTGAAAAAGAAGTGATTGTGCTCCATTTGCTCTTCATCATCCTTGATAGATTTTTCTGAATGTTAATTGTTGCACAATTAACTAGAAATTACTAAGGAAAGCCAGATAGTAATCATGAAGAAGACAGAGAAGAGAATTCAGAATTAGTTACTTTTTAAAAGAAGAAATTGAAATATATTTTCTTTGATTGACTATTTCTAATTTATCTGTTAATGTCAAAACAAAGAGTGGCACATGGTGATTCTTCCAAGCTGAGTTCTTTGTTGTTTCATACCTATAGACAAAATCTTGCCAGACTGAGCAGTCTACTATATGGATCCACAATACACATAATCAACTATTAGGAGAGAGTGTCTTCACCCTTTTTCTCTCATACATAACATCCAGATTGAGTTGCTCAATCTGGATATTTTACTCCTCTGAAATGCACCCCCTCTATTAGTTTTCCCTCAAATGTGATTGGCTGAACTCCCTGACAGCTCCCTATATAAGGGCAGGCTGTCAGAGAGGCAAGCTGCTGTACTGGAGATGGTTGTCAAATAAAGAGCTGTTGTCTGAAAACTGTTTCCAGCCTCTTTACTAGCCCAATATAACACCCTCCCTCCTGGGAATCCATTTCTTTATTACATTCCATTACAATTATTGAAAACAGAACATTAGACTAAGTCTTGATCAGCAAGATATTTCTTTTGTTATCAACCCTAATACCTTTACTAAAACAAATCATGATCACACTTTCTATACGTAGCTATACTAGTAGGCTGTGATGTTAAGTTATTGTTTCAGCCTAACTCTGAGAAGCAATTCAATTTTGTCTTGTAAAAATGATCACACAGTTTGCTGCTGATATTCCACTTTTCATTTTACATCAAAATGGTACACAATTTCTATCAATTATAAAATAACCATCATTTCAATACGTTTTTTGAGAAGGAAAATATAGTGGTCTTTATGCTTCAATTGTTATTGGTCCCAATGAAGGAAGTTTACAATTTTTCATTTTATATATTGGACAGGAAAATGGAAATGTTTCTTCTCTGCTTTATTATTAGTAATAATAGTAAGAAACATAGATTAGTCAGAAGTACATAGTTTCTAAGAATTCCAAGGTGTGTTAGACAAAAACTCAGTTGCAATAATAAAATAAACATTGAAAGCTACAAATCTATTTGGTTCTCTGTATATATCAATGTAGTTTATTATTAATAGCATTTAAAAAAATTGTATCTTCATTTGATGTTGAGAGTATTTTTCTAAAGCTGTGATGGAGCTGACTGATATATATTTGGCTGAATTTCTTCAGCACTCGTATAACTTTGAAATGTTGAAATTCGCACCCATTCAGTGAGAATGAAATAGCACCATCATGATGCAAAAGAAATCACGAAAGACTAGTAAGAATCAGCTTGCTGGCCATTCTTTTTCTACACCTACATGCCAGCAATGATGTTCAGTTGTGTCTCTTCACAGCAATCAATAAAAGTGTCATTATAAGAGATTGACCGTAAAGTACGCCTAGTCAAGCATCTATAAAGTAGTTGGTGAAAAATCTCATTTAACATTTTGAGCTCAGAATGTTATGAGCTGTACCCAAGACCCCTGCAAGACACCTGGACAAAAAATGTTATCTCTTCCCATCTGTTCCACTTTTTTTCACTTTTATTTTTTACTTCACTCCTATTTCAGAATATTTTCTTCCATTTTTATTAATTGAATCAATGGCCCACCAAAATAAAAATAAACCCAATTACGGAAATGTTCTTAATATTTTCTTTTAACTTTTCACTGCCTTGAATGTAAAGTATGGTTCCATATGAACATTTAAAGTTATATTCATTTATTGAATATCTATTTATTGATCTTTCTCAATAAATCTGGTTGTTAACTTGACCAAAATGAAAAAGGAGCTTTATATACTGTAGTCATAGCTGCATGTATGCACACTTCTATAATGGGGAACAGGTGATTCTTGACTTATGTCTCTATCTTCCCAAGAGCCTTTTCTCAGTAATAGTGGGAAAATGGCTAGAAGAAATATGTCAGTGTCAAAAGATATTGCCACTTCTTTATCAACCAGGGGCATGGAATGTCAGCAATTATCTGGATTTGTTAATTAATTAATGTAATAATACTATTATATATAATTATTTACAGCAAGTCAGTTTGATGTGGTGCTTAAGTGCAAGACCAATCACTTTATCTCAAGCCTAGGAAATGGCAAACCACTTTGGAAAAACCAACAATTTTTGTTTTTTTGTTTTAATTATGCTCCTGGAATCTGCTCATTGACATTTAAATTCCAGTGCCAGATAGGATCAACTTCCTATGTCTCAGGTACCTAGTCAAATATTTTCACATTATAAATTATTCTATAGTGCTTTTATATTGAGCTAAGATGAAAAATGACTAATTTATCTAAGTGATCTTGGAAGAACTAACATTTTCAGGTATTTAGAAAAACATGAAAGCATTTTAGTGACTTTAAAAAGTTCAATTGGCAAAGAGGAAAACATTGATCTCAAAAATTCATTTGGATAGCAAAATTCCCAGTCAACAGAGAATTAATGACTTCTATAAATTACATAACCCAAAATTCTGTTATTTTCATATTTTTTAATGCACAGTGGAGTTTGTTACATTTTTGATTCAGTCTTAACATTTTTGCAATGATTTGTTTGTGTAAAACTCTTTTGGAAACACACATACACATATATATACATATTCAGTTTTTTTGTTAACAAGACGTTTACAAACGTCTTAGTTTGGAGCATGCTAATATTTTAAGAGGAAAATTTTTGTTTCTTCACTCTAATCTGAAACATCTATAGAACAGAATATTTTTTTGTCTCACTCAATATATAGTATTCATCCTTGGTGCCTTTTTAAAAGAAAAGTTTCTACTACTAAAAACCTATTTCATTAATTCAGTCATTTGTTTTTTTGTCTGAGAAATGTTTAGAATCTGAGAAATTTTCATTCATTCGAGTGATGCCACAGAAAATTTGGTCCAAACTTTGTTTCCTTGCTATTCATAACAAATGGAAGCAGAAAGCACAGTTTTGTGTCAAGAACAATTTTCTACACTTCTGGTATTCTCGTTACAAGGCCTAGGTATTAGATATGAGGTCTTTGCTAAAAATGCATGAGCAAATGAAAGCCATTAAATTCCTGAGCCAATGTAATGTTGCAGAAACAAGTCAAGCTTTAAAGGCACATAGACTGCTTACATAAATTAAAGCTATCTCTTTTTTATCATTGTTTATGAAATTGACCCCAAATTTCAACAAATCTTGTTTCAAGTTTTTTGTCGTGTTGAGTAAGAATGAAGAAAAATTAGAAGATACATTAATTCACTGTAGGAATGTGTTATTTTGTTTTTACTTTCAGAGGGACAGATTACAGATTACAGATGAGAAGACTGTAATTTTTCAAATGTTGCTGAACTATAACTTTGAGGGAGCAATGTCATGTCCCCATTGAGCCTGAATCTATGGAGGAGGATAAGCCAGAGCTGCAGCAAATGTAGATCAATGGGGTGGCTTCGTTGGCTTTGTAGGAATATGGGAAGGAGCAGGATGAGGCAGCCCAGGGCGTGGGAGCATTTGGGAGAAATTTGGAGCATTAAAGGGGAATTTGAACTCTCAGCTGGCTGTGTGGCCTTCGTGCCTTGATCTGAGTCATCGAAGAGCAATATCGACACTATTCAAGAGTGCTTCTTTTCTCAGTAATCAAATTGCTATTTAAAATATAATAATGAGTTTGAGACCTGAGTATTGCATGACAGGGTGAGCTGCCGTTATTTGCCCGAGCTCCTACTGACCTTGGAATTTGAAAGCATGCAAATAATAGTTCATAAATAGGTATTATTTTGGTGGAAAGGTAACAGTGTTCCATGCACTTTGGTGTAGAGTCATGATGGCCACATGACCATGGAAGTGACTTTGGATAACACTGGCTCCTTCAGCTAAGAAACAGAGATAACCACTGCCCCTTAGATAAATACCACCCACTAAAATCCAACAGGGGAAACCTTTACCTGTACCTAAGCAAAATATAACATTAAAATAGGCAGTCTATTAAACTGCATGAATAAATTAGAGGCAATTAATTTTTTTCTAATATTAAACAAAGCATTTTTTAAAATAAATAATAAATATATTATGGCAGGTTCTGCTAATCATTCATGTTATTTGAGTTTATTTCCATTTCTAACATTTCAAGTGTTCAATTGGATGTGCTCTGTGTTTATCTGTGTCTGTGGGCATTATGAATGAGTGTGTAGATATATCCTATTGTTTTATTTATCCACAATTAACAATGACCAAGAATTAAACACATTTCATCCCAAATATCACCAAATATCCCAAATATCACCAGCTATGGCAAACCTCCTTCCCAGGCTGAAGGAAATCAACAACTGGCAGATGACCTGAATGAGTTTTACTGCAGGTTTGAAAGGAAACTACAGCCACCTATCTCCACAACCCCATCTCAGACACACCAACAACACCAAGCCTCCTACAACTGACCCCATCCCATTGGGTTCACAACCCCTAGTGATCACAGAAAAGGAAGTGCAAGACCTATTTCACAGATAAAAGCCAGGAAAAGCTCTAGGCCCAGATAAGATAACTCCTTCTTGCTTAAAAGTCTGTGCTGACCAATTGGCCCCCATCTTCACCCATATCTTCAATAAATCACTAGAGATGTGCTATGTTCCTTCTTGCTTCAACTGCTCTACCATCATCCCAGTGCTGAAGTAGCCCACCATCAAGGAACTGAATGACTACAGACCAGTTTCTTTAACATCTGTAGTCATGAAAATCTTTGAAAGGCTAGTGCTTTCCTACTTGAAAACCATCACGGATCCGCTGTTAGACTCCTTGCAATTTGCATACCAAGCAAATAGATCAACAAATGATGCTGTTAATATGGCTCTGCACTACATCCTACAACATTTTGAATCTCCAAAGACCTATGCAAGGGTCCTCTTTGTAGACTTCAGTTCAGCATACAATACCATCATCCCAGGCACTCTTCTAACAAAGCTAACCCAGCTACAGGTACCTGAACAGACTTGTGAGTGGATCACAAGCTCCCTAACAAACAGGAAGCAGCAGGTGAAGCTAAGCAGGATCACATCAGATACCTGTACAATTAGCACAGGGGCTCCCCAAGGCTGTGTGCTCTCCCCACTTCTCTTCTCTCTGTATACCAATGACTGCATCTCCAACGATCCATCTGTTAAACTACTGAAGTTCTCAGATGACACAACAATGATTGGTCTCATTCGAGACAATGATGAATCCGCATATAGACAGGAGGTCGAATGACTAGCCTTGTGGTGCAACCGAAACAATCTGGAACTGAACACACTCAAAACCGTAGAAATGGTGGTAGATTTTAGACTTTAGACTTCCATACTTCCACCTCTCACAATACTAGACAACACAGTATCAACAGTAGAAACCTTCAAATTTCTAGGTTCTACCATATCGCAAGATCTAAAATGGACAGCTAACATCAAAAACATCATCAAAAAAGGACAACAAAGAATTTTCTTTCTGCGCCAACTCAGTAAGCTCAAACTGCCCAAGGAGCTTCTGATCCAGTTCTACAGAGGAATTATTTAGTCTGTCATTTGCACCTCTATAACTGTCTGGTTTGGTTCTGCAACCCAACAAGAAAGACACAGACTTCAGAGGATAATTAGAACTGCAGAAAAAATAATTGCTACCAACCTGCCTTCCATTGTGGACCTGTATACTGCACGAATTAAGAGGATGGCCGTGAAAATATTTACAGATTCTTCACATCCTGGACATAAACTGTTTCAACTCCTACCCTCAAAACGACGCTATAGAGCACTGCACACCAGAACAACTAGACACAAGAACAGTTTTTTCCCGAACGCCATCACTCTGCTAAACAAATAATTCCCTCAACACTGTCAAACTATTTACTAAATCTGTACTAATATTAATCTTCTCATTATTCCCATCACCCATCTACTTCCAACTATGACTGTATGACTCTAACTTTGTTGCTAGTAATCCTTATGATTTATATTGATATTGATTGTTTCCTGATTGCTTATTTGTAATATGATTATCTTTAAGTGTTGTATCATTAAGTGTTAAATTTGTACCCAATGATTATCATTAAGTGTTGTAAATGTTGAACCTTGATGAAGGTATTTTTTCTTTTATGTACACTGAGAGCTTATGCACCAAGACGAATTCCTTGTGTATCCAATCACACTTGGCCAATAAAAATTCTATTCTATTCTATTCTATTCTATTCTATTCTATTCTATTCTATTCTATTCTATTCTATTCTAATAGTATACTGTCAATTTAAGTATTCACTTCACAGTAGATTTCTTTGAGAGGCTCATTAACCATTTTTCAAAGCTATTTTTCACTTCTCAAAATCAGTTGATCTTCAAATGAAGGTAAATGCCTAAATAAAGGCATTGTTAGTATGTTAGAAATATGATTGTTAGTAAAACAAATTCATGAAGTATTACTGAACAGTTTCCCCCCCCTCTTTCTCTCTTTCTCTCTACACACACACACACACACACATTCTGCTGGCTAGAAAGGTGTTGATAAAATCACATGTATAAAAATTCAGATATGCCCATCCTGAGCACACATCTTTGCTCACAGAACACCTACACCTTACAAGCTGACCCCAGAGTGTCCCCATGTTATCTGATCTGGTATCATAGCCAGAAACACAACCAGCAGCACAGGCATCAGCAAAACACTCTTTAGTTGTGTCATTTTGTAGCAATCAATAAAGGTGTCAGTGTGAACAAGAGACTGACATTAAAGAACATCTGGCCAAGCAGCTATAAAGTAGCTGGTTAAAAAAAATCTCACTCAGATCTCACAAATCTCATTTTGACCACAGAAAAACTGAATTTGTGCTGCATACATAAAATATCTACTGTAACTATTCTAAATTATATAAATTGATATAGCACCATATGTATTTCTATATACAAATATTAGTAGTCACAGCAATTAGCAATTTTCAATAACGATTACTAAATTAGATACTTATTGAAAAAAGATTACACACAGAGCACATTATTATGTAATTTACATCAACAAGAAATGTTTTTTTTGTTTTGGTGGGGTTTTTTGTCTTGGGTTTTTCTTTTTCTTTCTGTCTTTTTTTTTTTTTTGGTAAGGGTGTTTCAGACTTAACATCCATAAATCCATAAACCACTGTTCTGACTGCTCTGATAAAAATAATAGTGTTATTTGCAACTTATTTCTTATATTTTCCTTTTGCTGCTTAATATCTTCTGGTTATGGAAAGTTTATTAATCATTGCTTAAGCAAATTAAATTTGGACATCTATAGTACTGATTCCCATAGAGAGCAAAATGCCTAAACTAAGATATGGAAAATTCCAACTCTTGCTATCATTCTTCTTCAAATTTGCTGAAACTGCAATAAGGTCTTCTAATTATCAACCTGCTGCTTATAATTCCAGACCCCAAAATGCTTTGATAAAGAATATCAGGCTTCAAGAACCAGGCATGAAAATACCAAAGATTTATAGGTATGAGATTTGAAAACTAATTAGTTATATCAGAAAAGAGACAGAAATCTGTTCATGGCAAGGAAAGCAGCTGGAGGTTTGGCTGCTACAATCTGGTTTAAAGTTGACCTTTCTGATCTGACTGGCGGATATCGGCTTTCATTTAACTCCTTTAGACAACTGGCACCTGTAATATCTAAAGTTGTTTTAATGTGTAAATATTAGACCTACTTACCATGTTTCCCCAAAAATAAGACTTCCCCATCTTGCTCCATGCACCCCAAAATAATAAAACCTCCCCAAAAATTAGACCAAGTGCTTATTTCGGGGTTCAAAAATATATAAGACAGGGTCTAATTTTCAGGGAAACATGGTAGTCAAGTTCTTCCCAACAATTTGCTTTTTCTTTCATTTTTTTTCAGAGGCAAGAAATAATTGTTTTGGATTAGGGAAATCCTCCATTTGAGTATAGAATTTGGTGGGATTAGAACTATCTTAAATCAACCTGGAACTGAAATTGCCAATAGCTTCCATTTAACTTTGATTATGTATAATAAATATTAATTAAGGAAAATTTATGTTTTCTATCACCCAAAGGAAACCATTACCTTTACCAACATTGTCTATGGACTCATTATCTGACAAACTAAAAAAAGAGCTTAATAATCATTTTAACAGTGAAATAAATTATAGTAGTTTTATTCAGATTGGCTCTGTTCAGTGAATCGTTTACGCAGTGTGAATCTCATGCACATATTCCAGACCTATTATTGCTTCTAAGAAGTCTATTTGGAAGGTGGACGAAAGGAATAAGCAATCACTGGCATTTCCCCAAGACAGTTGTCATAGAAAACTTACATTTTGAATTTGATCTAAAACCATAAATCAATTCGAAATAAATTTATGAGTAACCCAGTCAAAAGAAGGACTATCCAAACTTTAAACAAAACTAGCATTTTAATGTAACTTCTGGAAGATGTGGAAAAGTTATCTTAGTAGACTGAGCAGTAGACTGAGCCAGCTGTAGAGCTAATGAAGAACCCTACCACATATGCAATAGATGAGCTCTGAAAGATTAATCAATATCACTATATTTAATTAAATCAAGTTTATATCCAGATGAAATAACATTTCAATTTTATCCTCACGTAATTTACAATTTTTTTGGAATTCAACCCCAGAAGCTACTCAAATATTCTTCTCTTGCCTGAAAGGAATGCATTTTTTTCCATCTGGGTTTGACACTAAGACACACAGAAGAATGAGTTTGGTCACAATATACTGAATCACTATTCAGCTCTTGTATTATGGTAAAGGTTGTTTTGTTTTGTTTTGTTTTGTTTTAGTGTACATAACCACTTTCTGATTTTTACTGCCCTTACAGGTTTTACTGCTCTGACATCAGCTGGGAAACCTGACATCAACTGGGAAACAAACTCTGCACCAAGTGGAAGATCCAATAGGTTCCTAACAAACCTAGCAGACAACTTTGTTTCCCAAAAAATAGAGAAGGCGACAAGGGGATCAGCCATATTGGACTTAATTCTCACTAACAGAGATGAAATGATAGAAGGTGTTGAAGCTACAGGAACCTTGGGGGCAAGTGACCACGCAATATTGGAATTCGACATTAAGCAAATACAAGTAGTAGAACAAAGTCAAACTAGAGTCTCGGACTTTAAGAGAGCTAATTTCAATAAACTTAGAGAGAGCTTGAGAAGGATTCAATGGATGAGAATCCTCAGGGGGAAAACGACTCAAGAAGCTTGGGAAATTTTGAAAAGTGAGATTATAAAAGCACAGTCTAACACAATACCAATGAAGAAGAAAAATAATAGATCTCAAAAGAAACCAGCATGGATGCATAAAGAACTATCTGACAAATTGAAAGACAAAAGGACAAATATAAAAAGTGGAAAGAGGGCAAATAACTAAGGCAGAATATCAGCAACAGCCCGAGCCTGTAAAGATGAAGTGAGGAAAGCTAAGGCTCACAATGAACAAAGGCTAGCGACAAAAGTAAAAATAACAAAAAGCTTCTTCCAACATGTTAAAAACAAGAAAAAGTCAAGGAAACAATTGGCCCATTGCTGGGAGAAAGTGGCAAGAAGATGACAAGCAACAGGAGAAAGCAGATCTACTTAACTCATATTTTGCATCTGTCTTTACACAAAAGGAAAAACAATCCAACCTATCAAAACAGCACTACAAAAACAGATTAGAAACACAAGTTAAAATAGGGAAGAAAATGGTAAGTGAACACCTGTCTACCCTAGACGAGTTCAAATCACCAGGACCGGATGGATTACACCCCAAGGTTCTGAAGGAACTGGCAGACGTGATCTCAGAACCACTGAACTATATCTTTCAAAGATCCTGGAGCACAGGGAGCTGCCAGAGGACTGGAAAAGAGCTGATGTAGTTCCCATCTTCAAAAAGGAAAAAACAGATCCAGGAAACTACAGACCTATCAGTCTGACCTCAATACCAGGAAGATTCTGGAAAAGATAATCAAGCAACGAATCACGAACACCTAGAAGCAAACAAAGTAATAACCAAAAGCCAACATGGGTTTGTCAAAAACAGATCATGCCAGACTAATCTTATCGCATTCTTTGACAAAATGACAAAATTAGTAGACCAGAGGAATGCTGTCGATATAATTTACTTGGACTTCAGTAAAGCATTTGATAAAGTAGACCATAACCTACTACTAGATAAAGTAGAAAAATGTGGGTTAGACAGCACCACCACCAGATGGATTCGTAACTGGCTGACCAACCGCACTCAACGTGTAGTCCTCAACGGAACTACATCCACATGGAGGGAAGTATGCAGTGGAGTACCCCAAAGCTCTGTTTTAGGCCCAGTACTCTTCAACATCTTCATCAATGACTTGGACGAGGGGATAGATGGGGAACTTATCAAATTTGCAGATGACACCAAGCTGGCAGGAATAGCCAACACTCCAGAAGATAGGCTCAAGTTACAGAAAGATCTTGACAGACTTGAACATTGGGTGCTATCTAACAAAATGAAATTCAACAGTGAAAAAAGTAAGGTTCTACATTTAGGCCAAAAAAACAAAATGCACCAGTACCGTATATGTGGTACCTTGCTCAATAGTAGTACCTGTGAGAGGGATCTTGGAGTCCTAGTGATAACCATTTAGATATGAGCCAGCAGTGTGCAGCAGCTGCTAAAAAAGCGAACACAGTTCTGGGCTGCATAAACAGACGGATAGAATCAAGATCATGTGAAATGTTAGTACCACTTTATAATGCCTTGGTAAGGCCACACTTGGAATATTGCATCCAGTTTTGGTCGCCACAATGTAAAAAAGATGTTCAGACTCTAGAAAGAGTGCAGAGAAGAGCAACAAAGATGATTAGGGGACTGGAGGATAAAACATATGAAGAATGGTTGCAGGAACTGGGTATGTCTAGTTTAACAAAAAGAAGGACTAGGGGAGACATGATAGCTGTGTTCCAATATCTCAGGGGCTGCCACAAAGAAGAGGGAGTCGGGCTGTTCTCCAAAGCACCTGAGGGTAGAACAAGAAGCAATGGGTGGAAACTGATCAAAGAAAGAAGCAACTTAGAACTAAGGAGAAATTTCCTGACGGTTAGAACAATTAATAAGTGGAACGACTTGCCTTCAGAAGTTGTGAATGCTCCAACACTGGAAATTTTTAAGAAAATGTTGGATAACCATCTGACTGAGATGGTGTAGGGTTTCCTGCCTGGGCAGCGGGTTGGATTAGAAGGCCTCCAAGGTCCCTTCCAACTCTGTTGTTATGTTATGTTATGTTAGGTGGTCCTTGACTTACATGGACTCATGTAATTGTACTTTGGGCACGTGGCAACCAGCTCACATTTATCAAGTTGGAATCTTGGTTCTTTTCCCAGTCTGAAGTGCTTTTTGCAAGTTTCCACCATTTTGCCAGTTTCTTGCAAAAAATGCCTACTTGGAACAATAGGTTAACTTAAAGACCATGTGATTCATTTAACAATCATGCCTCATGGCCATGGTGACTCACTTTATGATAATTGAAAACTGGTCCTAAAATTGAGACTGGTCACATGTAGCGATTTAGAAATGAACTTCTGGGCTCCATTGCAGTCATAAGTCAAGGACTATCTATACACAAAGATTTCAATGAATAAAATGGCAGTGAAGAATATGTTACTTTTACTGCCTTTCATATGTACTTATATCCATATACCCATTTCAAAATAATTTTCAAAGAATCAAGGGTATATAATTCTGTATATTTGGAAAAAGAAGTCCAACTGAGCCTAATAGATCTGACCTCTGAATAAACTTGCATAAGGTTTGATGTTTTGTTGTTATTTTGGATCCATAGTAACATGTCCTACTCAGATCACATTGGAATGAGGGTGTGATAAGATGCAAATGATCAGAGGAAAAACTGTTTACAGAAATTCCTAAATTTAATTGATGCAATTTGGAAGACATTTCTTTAATCAAGCCCATTTCAGAATCTGAATAAGTGAATGCTTACAGTATTACTTAGAGAATAAATTAATGGCTTATACCTGAAATGCAGTACCTTTGTAAGGCCACTAAATATATATTGAAGAAGGACTAGGGGAGACATGATAGCAGTGTTCCAATATTTTAGGGGTTGCAACAAAGAAGAGGGAGTCAAACTATTCTCCAAAGCACCTGAGGGTAGAACAAGAAGCAATGGGTGGAAACTAATCAAGGAGAGATGCAACTTAGAACTAAGGAGAAATTTCCTGACAGTTAGAACAATTAATCAGTGGAACAACTTGCCTGCAGAAGTTGTAAATGGTCCAACACTGGAAATTTTTAAGAAAATGTTGGATAACCATTTGTCTGAGATGGTGTAGGGAGTCCTGCCTGGGCAGGGGGTTGGACTAGAAGGCCTTCAAGGTCCCTTCCAACTCTGTTATTATTATTATATAATGTGATAAAAGGTTGCTGAATTCCAACATATTGTAGTTCACAGCTCATATTGGTACCCATAATACATTACGGAATTGATATCCAATTCCTAAACAGATACAGAAGGAAAAATAATGGAATATAGATATATAAATATATGGGATAACTATTTGGGCATGCAGTTCGTGAATAACCTTGACCCAGTCATCAAGATAAAGAAATAATTGGAAAGGATTCTATTATAATGAATATTGGTTTGACTCAAAAAAAAGACAACACTGAGCTGTTACGAAAAAGATATTTGAGTTGAACAGTTATCAACCCAACCCAATTTTTTTATCTCTGTCTTCCCCTCCCTCTTTGAAAGACAGATTGGTGGGTCCCATCTGATCTAGCTTTGTCTTTGTGGTACTCACTGTTGCACTAAGTTGGGTATGCATATTGTTAGGAGAGGCAGAAGATGGAATCTTGATTCCTTTCTCAATGTTGATTGAACATGATATAAAAAAATTAAAGTTAGATATCTGTGGAAAATGGGTTTTCCTATTTTCCCCATTTTTTCTATTCCATATTTGCATTCATTAGAAATATTAATCTCTTAACATGCTATATCATATAATATTGTTTAGCCTAGGGATATTTATTTAACTTTCTATTTTTGCTGCTTCTTTGGACCATACAAACAAAGAGCATGTCAAACACCTGACAAATCTAAAATATTTTCTTGATAGATTATATTTGGCATAGTAAATCACATGTTTTGTTGGCCCTATTCTGATTTAGCCCAGTGTTTACATTGTTTACAGTGTTTATCATTCGGTAAGTAAACTTGTGGGCTCCCACTTTTGCTGAGAAGCTGAAATTAGCATTTGTGGCATCAGAAACATAAAAACTCACTAGGCCCTTGAAGTCCACAATCAGTTCTTTAGGCATTTCATTTTCTCCAACTGTGCACAATATGTGATGGCACTTGAATTTCCTCACTTGCATGTTGACTTTGGGATAGAATGTTTAATGGCTGAAACTCTTTGTATTTTTTCTCTGCTTCTTTGAAGCTCAGATTTTTGGCAGCAATCCAGTTGGTCTTTTTGCATTAAGAGTCTTTTCTACTTTCCAATATAGAATTAAAAGTAATGGCTATTCTTATTCTTCTGAACAATCATTTTAGCTGTCTTCCTTTTCTTATTTTCAATTTTTTATTTATTTTTCTGGGCTGATTTTTTTTTTAGCCTAACATGCTTAATCTTGTGACAACAGTTCCTAAACACCAAGAGATTATCAGATTGTACTGAATATTAGCCGTAATTGAGTGAATGTAGGCATGGGTTGTGTCTTACAATCATATTTTTCTTGATTACATTTTATACAGAATAGTTAGTGAAAAATATCCTATATTTCTTAACAAAGTAATTTCTTTTAGTCCTACAAATCTTATTTTTGCCAGCATGTGTGGTAAATATTGTAGCTGCCAACATGTCAACATCAAAAATAAGGACATCATTAATGTTTCCTCATCATCCTCTGTTAATAGCAGTGGGACTTTGATCCATCATTTCACAACTGTCTTCCAAGGCAATCCTAATTCGATGTGTCACTGAGATCTAATCTGGAGGTTAGCCAGCCATGTGCCAGAACATAAGTACTTGACATCAATGGCATGAGCTTTAACTTGTCATGAAGATAATAAAAGTCAGTGACAGGCTCACAGTGAAAATTGGAAATTGAAGCAAAGAAGACGATATCTCTAAATCCAGGAAGGGATATTTTCACCTAATAATCTTGAGCTGCATCAGAACATGTATTCTATAGGTTCAGTGCCAGCCAGATGAATATAGCATGTCAGATACAGATATGAAGTTATGCCAAATTTGTATAGGGAAGGTGTCGAATTTATGTTCTCGTTCTGGCATCAGAAATAGGAATATGGTTTGTGAAATATTCCATATATAGTATAATCTGCTTCTCCTTCTGCTTTTTTTTCTTTCCTTTGTTCCTGTACCTATTGAAATATGTCTTCTGTTTCACAAGCCCTAAAGAAGTAGAACCCTCAGAAAAACAAAGCATTAATAAGTAGGACTGTGTTTGTGCAATGATATGAGAATAACCTTGAGGATATGGGGAAGAGATACTGCCTGGGAAACAATGAGACAAGGGAGCCTGCAGTTGTTTAAGGATCAGAAAAAGAAATTTAGGAGAATCTGCCCTAATAGATGAGGCAGTTACATATGTCGTAGGTGCTTTGTATTTTGAGAGTTGGGAGAATGTGTCAGTGTAGCCTTGCAATAAGATAAAAATAGTTCATATGGTTGTGTTTCCTGTCTGGTGTTTATATGGGAGGGCTGAAGCCAATCTTGCAAGTCTGAAAGTACAAATCTCCCTCTGACACTTTTAATTGCTTGATCCATTAGCCTGGAACTTTCCTAAACTACTTTCTCTGACCATTTAGAAACTGTGGGCTTCTACTCTCTTTTCTGATTTTCCTAGAAGAAATGCTGCTACCCCTTGTCCATCAAGGTCATTCTCACGTACCATTACATCTTAGAAGTATGAGAGCAGTCTTCCTTAACCCCAAATCATCTAAATAATGCATGAGAAGCTGCAAGAATACAAGAACTGGAAAACCAGAAATGGCTCAGTTTCACTGTATATTTTAGAAATGATAATGATATCACTGCAATGCTACTGTTTTCCCCAAAATAAGACATCCCCTGACAATAAGCCCAATCAGGCTTTTGAGCGCATGGCAATAAGGCCAAGCACTTATTTCAGGGTTCAAAAAAATATAAGACAGGGTATAACAGACACATATATAAGATTTCCAACTTTCACCAAATCTAAAAATCATCTAAAGTAATCCTTGAGCTATTTGAATCCTGAAGTGATGTATCACTGGACATATTTCTTTAAAAAGTCCAAGGAAAAATATCAGGAAATAAATTCAGTAAAATGTTTAATACCAAGGTATGAACAGGAATCAATTTATTTACAAGGAATTTTTGATAACCATTGGACTATGATAGCATTATTCAAAAAATACTGAACTTGGAGACTAACACTTATTAATTTTTATTTTAAAATTGCTGCTTGTGGCTACAGCTGCAGGCATTTTGACATTTTAACCTTGTCTATATAGATTTAACTTAATTTTGTGTGTTTCTATAAAGACGCATACAGAGAAACAGACACATAAACATCAGACTTGATCACATTTTCTACCCACTGGATGGAAAATTGCTGACCATCGGTTTTCTGGAAAGGTAGTTGGGAGGGCACAGCAGTAGGGAAATTGTCCATTTAGCAGTGTGGCAGTCTGCCATCTAGACTGAATATTTTTTTAAGCTGTTGCCAAAGTTTTTCAATTTGGAGATGATTTTTTAAAGCCAATTTAGAGTCTATCTGGCATGAGCACAAGACAGAGCAGCTTAAGGGTGTAGTGAAGATATCCCCTTCTGAAAGATTTTGCCTCCTGAAGAGACAATGCTGTACTGAACTTTTTTTAGAAATTGAGTTATGTGACATGAATGCTTTCAAGAATTCTGCCTTACTTAGGAAAGTTGAAGAACAGACTACTGTATACAAAGAGTAACATCAAAATCCTCAAATAGCTTGGGTATTACAATATGACACAATAAAGGTTTGTATGCTGCATTGAATTTGCTGTTGTAGTTGGAAGAACACGGCTAAGCAAGAAGAAAAGAAACTCGCATGAAAAACTGGAATTGGGTAGTTCCATTCCGCTGAAAGTTTTGATTAATTAGGAAAGAAAATTAAAGAAAACTAAAACTTAGAAAGAAACAGAAAAATATTTTTTTATTTATTTATTTATTTATTTTTGTCACACAGTATATATAAGCATAAGCATGAAATAATTATACAATATATAAGCATATATATGAGTATGAGTATGTAATAACTATATTAATTGGATATAACGAAGGAAAACAATAGGACAGGAACAGTAGGCACATTTGTGCTCTTATGCACGCCCCTTACAGACCCCTTAGGAATGGGGTGAGGTCAATGGTAGATAGTTTTTGGTTGAAGCTTTTGAGTTTTTGGGAAGAAACCACAGAGTCAGGTAGTATATTCCAAGCATTAACAACTCTGTTACTGAAGTCATATTTTCTGCAATCAAGATTGGAGCGGTTAACATTAAGCTTAAATCTATTGTGCGCTCGTGTATTGTTGCAATTGAAGCTGAAGTAGTCTTTGACAGGAAGGACATTGTAATAAATGATTCTATGAGTTAAACTCAGGTCATGTCGAAGGCAGCGTAGTTCTAAATTTTCTAAACCCAGGATTTCAAATCTGGTGGCATAAGGTATTTTGTTGTATTCGGAGGAGTGGAGTACTCCATAACTATATAATATACTCTATAACTGCTGTATAGTTAATTTAATTAAATTTAATTAATTATTAAATTTAACCATTAAATAACTTGTTCTTTGGAAAGATGTATTTTTCCCTGACAAGGAAAGTCAAGAACTGTGCTGTGTAGTAAAAAAGTATAAATATTTATAGTTTATTTATTTATATTGCAGTGATACAGTGGTTAGAATGCAGTACTGCAGGCTACTTCTGTTTACTGCTGCAATTTGGCAGATCGAATCTCACCAGGCTCGAGGTTGACTCAGCCTTCCATCCTTCCGAGGTTGGTAAAATGAGGACCCAGGTTGTTGGGGGCAATAGGCTGATTCTGTAAATCGCTTAGAGAGGGCTGTAAAAGCACCGTGAAGCAGTATATAAGTCTGCTATTGCTATAATAGAAATAAAATTATAAAATTAAGATATATTAAAAACTGATGGGCAAAACAGACTTGTGCTGACTTGTATAATCCAATGATGCCTGACAATCTACACCAGCTTTTCTAATTGATATTTTTTACGCACCACATTGGATGTATTTCTATAACAGCAACTAACTTATTACCAGTAACTGCTGATGCTAATAAAACATTGTCTATAGCACTAGCAGTGCCTATATAATGAATTTGCCAACCATAATAGCTTCATGTCGTATTAGGTTATCAGACTGTTATGAAACATGTTTGTATGTTTTCAACATTGTGATTGATGCTATGGAAAATATCAACTTCAAACACATTTCAGGTTTTCTTATTTTCAAAGGATACATTACAAAAAATGCAGAATGAAAAACTTCAGAATGATGTTTAGGATTGGATTATAGTAAAAGAATTAAAGCATTCCAAGTGTCAGTCTTGACACAAATGAAATCAGTATGGCTTTCTGTTTTTGGGAAACATAATATCCAAGAAATAGTTGCATATCTTAATCTCTCTAAATAGAGCACAATGTGGAAAAACAGTAAGGAACTAGCTCAGAGATGGATTTGGTCTCAGAACCATAGATACAATTTTTAAAAGCAATTCAAAAATTAAAATAATCACACAGTAATATTAAAGTAGATAACTAAAGCATACAAATCCCAGGGATAATAGTAAAGCTCTACTTGGAGGTTAAAAATGTCAGTAAATGTGTGTCCAGTGTATTTTTCTATCACTTGAGATAACAGATGTATGGAAAACTTGATAAAAACTTCTTTTAAAATAACAGCAACAAATCTACAGAGAACATTAGACACCAGGTAGCTAAAGTACAGTTGGAAATCTTCAGCATCTAAAAAACAAGATTTAAACACTTCTACTCAAAGGAGTTCAAGGTGTATTTAGTGATTTCATAAATACGCATGTTATGTCCAATAAATTAATGGCTAGTTTTATTGCGAATGAGTATTCTATCCATTTTACATGATGATGATGATGACAAAAACAACAACAAAGATGCTAATAGATGGATATATAGTTATAGTCTCTTCTTAGACATTATTATTTGTACTATTACTACTAGTCATTATCACGGAGCAATTTAAAATATGGGTTTTATAAATTAAAAACAAAATGCAAAGGAAGGAAATGGATTTAGCTGTGAAAAAGAAGGGGAAAATCCCAGTCCCCTATATTTTCTTGACAGTTCATATAATTCTGCTATTTCACATAACTTTTACTGAAACTGTCTAATGACAAACAATTTACATGGCAAACTGTAGATGGTAGCTGTGAAGTAAACATCTCTGTAAAGCTGAGGTCCTGTCTTGGGACTTCATAGGTGCAACCATGAACTCTTTTTGTAACAATGTAAGTAGTTAGTTATTGCTTTCTTTTGAGATGCTCATTCAACTTTCATGTCCATTCTAGAATTTGGTGATTTCCTAATCAATTTCATCTAAGTAGTTTTTAGCTCTAATCATAATGAGATGTTTCAAGCTCAATCACCAATATTTTAATAAAGATTGGTCATTTAAAAAATTCAGCTAACCGAAAGAAATTAATTGACAGATTATTCAGTTAATGATTATTTATTTATTCTTTTAGTTTTTTAAAAAGAAATAATATTATTTCTTTGGGTTCATATTGTATTGAATCCAAATAAAGAACATTATTTCTTAAAAACAAAAGACAACTTTGAGAAAGGACAAACATGGCTTATACTATACTATACTTTACTATACTATACTAT
This sequence comes from Ahaetulla prasina, assembly GCF_028640845.1. Classification (NCBI taxonomy): domain Eukaryota; kingdom Metazoa; phylum Chordata; class Lepidosauria; order Squamata; family Colubridae; genus Ahaetulla; species Ahaetulla prasina. The sequence continues at coordinate 50,585,670 of NC_080546.1, read as the reverse complement.
ACATATACCTTTACTATATGATTCTTACCTTACGCGAAGGTCATATGGTTTGTCCTAATATAAATCATTGCAGATGCACATTATATTATGCAAAATACAAGCTCTCTGGAAAAGACTGTTGTACTATGAAAGTTAGAAAGAAAGAGTGGAAGAGGATAAACAACAGCATAGTGAATGAACTCAGTTATAGTGGTGATGGGGGCACCATTAGAAGACCTAATGATTAGAAAGACCAGAGCAAGGACAGATCAACATTAAGAAAATCTACATAGCTGCTAAGACTTGAACAATAAAGATAAGCAACCAATCAATTTAAAAAATGCATATCCTATATCATGAAGACAGAATTTCTCAGTATATATAGTACACTTATATGTAAAAATCATCATCACCATCTTCTTCTTCTCCTTCTCCTTGTCCTTGTCCTTGTCCTTGTCCTTGTCCTTGTCCTTCTCCTTCTCCTTCTCCTTCTCCTTCTCCTTCTCCTTCTCCTCCTCCTCCTCCTCCTCCTCCTCCTCCTCCTCCTCCTCCTCCTCCTCCTCCTCCTCCTCCTCCTCCTCCTCCTCCTTCTTCTTCTTCTTCTTCTTCTTCTTATTATTATTATTATTATTATTATTATTATTTTATTTACACAAAATGACAGTATACACAGCAAATGAGACAATTATGCTGGATTTCGTATCACAGATCACTAGTCGAACACTTCCCAAGCGTTTAGGACTGTGTGATGTATCGGTGAATTATGCGAGCAGATCCCAGTAAGGTGGCCTTCTGCAGCTGACCAGTGGTGATCTTGTCAGCGCCAATTGCTTTTAAGTGCTTGCCTAGGTCTTTAGGCACAGCTCCCAGTGTGCCAAGTACCACTGGAACCACCTGCACTGGTTTATGCCAGAATCTCTGCAATTCGATTCTCAAATCTTGATATCTGGTGACATTTTCAAGTTGTTTTTCATTGATTCTGCTGTCACCAGGTATAGCAATGTCGACTATCCACACTTTTTTCTTTTCCACAATCGTGATATCCGGGGTATTGTGTTCCAAAACTTTATCAGTCTGTATTCGGAAATCCCACAGTAGTTTTGCATGCTCATTTTCAATCACTTTTTCAGGCTTATGGTCCCACCAGTTCTTTCTTACAGGCAGATGGTAGTTGTAACACAAGTTCCAGTGGACCATCTGAGCGACTGTGTTGAGACATTGTTTGTAGTCGGTCTGAGCTATTGTCTTACAACAGCTCAGTATGTGATCAATGGTTTCATCCGCTTCTTTGCATTTGGGATCATCAGCAGATTTTTCTATTCTGGCTTTGATTACATTTGTTCTAATGGCTTGTTCTTGGGCTGCAAGAATCAGGCCCTCTGTTTCTTTCTTCAATGTTCCATTGGTCAGCCATAACCAGGTCTTTTCCTTATCTACTTTTCCTTGGATCTTTTCAAGGAACTGTCCATGCAGTGCTTTGTTATACCAGCTGTCAGCTTGAGCTTGCATCACTGTTGATTGATACTTTTGATACTGATATTGATACTTGGTTTGCTGTACTTTTAGCAGCTTCCTCTTGTTGACCTCCATCAAAGCTGGTTCAACACTGTCTTTCAAATAGTCTGCCAGAACATGTTTCTCTTCTTCAACTGTCTGCTTCACTTGCAAAAGTCCTCTGCTGCCTATCTTTCTGGGCAAATATAGCTTGTCAACGTCACTATGTGGGTGCAGCGCATAGTGTATGGTCATCAGTTTCCTTGTTTTCCTATCCAGGCTGTCCAGCTCTGCCTGTGTCCAGTTTACAATTCCAGCAGTATATCTGATAACGGGTATGGCCCAGCTGTTTATAGCCTTGATGGTGTTACCACCATTCAGTTTATTTTTTAGAAGTTTCCTGACCCTTTGCGTGTATTCTTTGCTGACCACATTTTTCACTTGGCCATGCTTGATATTGTCCAGCTGCAGTATGCCCAGGTATTTGCACTTGATGATTTGTCCATTGGGCATTTTAATTCCATCACTTTCTACGATCTTCCCCAACACCCAACGCGGTCCTTGTTAACCCGGGTGACGACCAAGCCAGTATAGGCTTCATTCTGTTGTGTTTCACCATGAATCATTGCATGGGTTGTTGGGTGCAGTCAGTTCTGCTCCTCGGCCTAGACTTTCTGGCATGGTTGGACCTGCTGGTAGTTTACACTACCACTAACACAGCTCTCAGCTTCATTGGAGCAGTTTTATTTATTTATTTATTTATTTATTTATTCAAATTTGTATACCGCCCTATCTCCCTAGGGACTCAGGGCAGTTCACAGGCAAATAAAATACATATAAATACAAAAATAAAATATCCATTAAAAAACTTATTAGATGCAGCCAGATAATTAAAAACAATATATATAATAAAACCCATTAAAATCTACATTTAAAAACCTAGTCCAGTCCTGCGCAAACGAATAGATGTGTTTTAAGCTCGCGGCGGAAGGTTCGGAGGTCCGGAAGTTGACGAAGTCCTGGGGGGAGTTCGTTCCAGAGGGTGGGAGCCCCCACAGAGAAGGCCCTTCCCCTGGGTGTCGCCAGACGGCACTGCCTAGCTGACGGCACCCTGAGGAGTCCCTCTCTGTGAGATCGCATGGGTCGGTGAGAGGTATTCGGTAGCAGCAGGCGGTCCCGTAAATAGCCCGGCCCTATGCCATGGAACGCTTTAAAGATAGTTACCAACACCTTGAAGCGCACCCGGAAAGCCACAGGTAGCCAGTGCAGTCTGCGCAGGAGAGGTGTCACATGGGTGCCACGAGGGGCTCCCTCTATCACCCGCGCAGCCGCATTCTGAACTAACTGGAGCCTCCGGATGCCCTTCAAGGGGAGCCCCATGTAGAGAGCATTGCAGTAATCCAGACGAGACGTCACGAGGGCGTGAGTGACCGTGCATAGGGCATCCCGGTCTAGAAAGGGGCGCAGCTGGCGGACCAGGCGAACCTGGTAAAAAGCTCTCCTGGAGACAGCCGTCAAATGATCTTCAAAAGACAGCCGTTCATCCAGGAGGACGCCTAAGTTGTGCACCCTCTCCATCGGGGCCAATGACTCGCCCCCGACAGTCAGCTGACGACTCAGCTGACTGTACCGGGATGCCGGCATCCACAGCCACTCTGTCTTGGAGGGATTGAGCTTGAGCCTGTTTCTCCCCATCCAGACCCGTACGGCCTCCAGACACCGGGACAGCACTTCGATAGCTTCGTTGGGGTGGCCCGGTGTGGAAAAGTACAGCTGAGTGTCATCAGCGTACAGCTGGTACCTCACACTGAAGCCACTGATGATCTCACCCACCGGCTTCATATAGATGTTGAACAGGAGGGGCGAGAGAATCGACCCCTGCGGCACCCCACAAGAGAGGCGCCTCGGGGCCGACCTCTGCCCTCCCGTCAACACCGTCTGCGACCGGTCGGAGAGATAGGAGGAGAACCACCGATAAATGGTGCCTCCCACTCCCAATCCCTCCAACCGGTGAAGCAGGATACCATGGTCGATGGTATCAAAAGCCGCTGAGAGGTCTAATAGGACCAGGGTGGAGGAACACTCCCTATCCCTGGCCCTCCAGAGATCATCCACCAACGCGACCAAAGCCATCTCAGTGCTGTATCCGGGCCGGAAACCGGACTGGAATGGGTCTAGATAGACAGTTTCCTCCAGGTGCCGGGGAAACTGACATGCCACCACACTCTCTACAACCTTCGCCGCGAAGCAAAGGTTGGAGACCGGACGATAATTACCTAAAACAGCCGGGTCCAGGGAGGGCTTCTTGAGGAGGGGCCTCACTACCGCCTCTTTCAAGGCGGTCGGAAAGACTCCCTCCAACAAAGAAGCACTCATAATTGCCTGGAGCCAGCCTTGTGTCACCTCCTGAGAGGCCAGTACCAACCAGGAGGGGCACGGGTCCAGTAAACACGTGGTGGCATTCAATCTACCCAGCAACCTGTCCATGTCCTCGGGAGCCACAGGGTCAAACTCATCCCAAACAATGTCACCAAGACCGCCCTCAGACGCCCCATCTGGATCCCCGCAATTTTGGTCCAGACCATACTGAAGCTGAATGATTTTATCGTATAGATAACCGTTAAACTCCTCAGCACGTCCCTGCAACAGGTCATCCCGCTCCCCCTGGTGAAGGAGGGAGCGAGTCACCCAAAACAGGGCGGCCGGGCGGTTATCTGCCAACGCAATGAGGGATGAGACGTAGCAACGTCTCGCTTCCCTCAGTGCCACAAGGTAGATCCTACTATAGGACCTCACTTGTGTCCGATCAGCCTCTGAACGACTGGACCTCCACAAACTCTCTAGGCATCTTCTCCGGCGTTTCATCCTCCTCAGCTCCTCGGAGAACCAAGGAGCCGGTTGGGATCTACGCTGGGTCAGAGGCCGCAAAGGCACGACACGGTCTAAAGCTCCAGCCACGGCCCGTTCCCAGGCCACGACTAGTTCCTCAGCCGTGCCATGAGCCAGACCCTCAGGAAATGGCCCAAGCTCCGTCTGGAACCTCTCCGGGTCCATCAGGCGCCTGGGACGGAACCAACGTATTGGTTCCGTCTCCCTGCGGTGGTGAGTAGCGGTCAGAAAGTCTAGACGAAGGAGAGAGTGATCTGACCATGACAAAGGTTCCGTGACTACATCCCTCAAGTCCAGATCCTTCAGCCACTGACCTGTCATGTCCCACTCCTCCGCTGACGGCCGGGTCAGGGAAATCTGAATCAGGCTTGCCTCTGCAGCTCTGCCCAAAGTCCTAGCAAAGTCCTCAGAGCAGGCAGGAGACCAGTAAGTGACTTCAGCAAGATAAGTTCGACTTTTGCCTGAGACTGCCAGAAAGCAGATCCTTTATATAGGCCATGGGGTGTGGCTCCATGACTCAGCACTCATTAAGGCCTGCCCCTCCCTTCCTTCTGTTGCCTCCACCTATCCAATCTTCTGATGCGAGGGTCACTCCAATCAGCTGTTGGTAATAAACCCTCCTCAGGCTCACATGCTGTGGAGGAGGGGGAGGGGTCTAGCTGCTCCGTTTGCCTGGGCATGGAATCAGGGCTGGGGCCGGGAGGTGCTCCTTCTTCTGCAGTTTGTCTGGGCATGGAGCCAGGACTGGGGCCGGGAGGCATACATTCCTCCGTGTTCGGGAGCAGATAAGAAGGCCCCGGCTGCTCTGAGGGCGGGCAAGACACAACATGACCAGAGATAAAAATCAAGTCCAGCGTGCCACCCCCAGTGTGAGTAGGGCCATCAACTACTTGAGTCAGGTCCAAGGCCGTCATGGAAGCCATGAACTCCCGAGCTGCTGTCGATGATGTGCCGGAAGATGGCAAGTTGAAATCCCCCATGACAATAAGTCTGGGGGTCTCCACCACCACCCCAGCCAACACCTCCAGGAGCTCGGGCAGGGCAGCTGTCACGTAGCAAGGAGCCAGGTACACGACAAACAAGCCCATCTGACACCTATGACCCCACCTCACAAAGAGGGATTCACACCCGGCAATCTGAGGTACAGTGGTCTCCCTCGGCTCTAGGCTCTCCCTAATAACAACTGCCACTCCCCTACCCCTACCCTGAGCCCTTGGCTGATGAAGTGCCCGGAAACCCGGTGGGCACATTTCCACAAGGGGCACGCCCCCTTCAGTGCCCAACCAGGTTTCTGTAACGCCTATAAGGTCCGCGGCACCCCCCTGAATAAGATCGTGTATTAGGGGGGCCTTATTGACCACGGACTGGGCGTTGCACAGCATAAGCCGAAGGCCCAGGCTCTGAGGGTCTTGACCATCTGGGAAACGGGAGAAGGAAGGGGGATCGGGGCGCGTGATCGCCTGCAAACATCGAGCGCGCGCCCCCCCAGGACGATACAATCCCCTCCTTCCGCCATATCTGCCCCTCCCACTTACCGTGCAGATGGAACCACCCTCACCAAAAGGAACGCAATCTCCCCCCCTAACCTCCGAACCCGTTAAATGACCACCACGAGCACACGCAAGGACTGGCTCCCCACCCGACGGGCTACCCCCAACGCCCGCCCTAACCCTCCCACCCCTTAAAAACACCCTATCTAAAAAACCCCAAAGGCTCTTTCTCTTCGCATGCCACCTCTGTGGGTCCCAAGACCCGTCATTGAGGCCGGCCCTAGGTAAAGAAGCGGGCCATTCCTGCGAGGCGGGGCACCTCGCAGGCGCAAGAGTTAAGCCCCACATCAAGGCGGCACCTATTGTTGTTGTTGTTGGCGGCACCTGTTGTTGTTGTTGTTGTTGTTGTTGTTATTATTATTATTATTATTATTATTATTGGCATGCTCCAAAGTACAAATCTTCTCATTCATGTTTTGTTCTCTCTCCCCCACCTCTCCTTTTTCTTGTCTAGCTTTGCATCTGATTAAAAAAATATACTATTTGGAGTTTAATCTTATTTGTCTGGGATTCATATCCACATTTTTGTTATATTACAACCATGGCTATAAAATTTGGCATTAATTTTACAGAGGTTTGTGGAGGCAATTTGGATGCTCACTCTGATGAATTCTGCAAATGTTGATGCATTTTGCATGCAATCAGATGTGAATACACACACACACAAATACGTACCACTTTTCAATCTTTTATTCTGTCCTATATGAGACAAGTTGACTGTTGAGGAGCATACTGAAATGATAACTGGTACTATATTTAGAAGTTATTTTTTCATTATCAGGTTTGCAACCAACATATATCCAAAACTTTCTTCAATCCAAGGATGAAAGCACATATGTATCTTTACAATATTTAGCACAGATGTGCTTAAATTGCACTAGCTCAGTATATGAAATCCTGAAAATAAATGAAACTGTAGTGCATCTTTATCATTTTTTACAATTAACAAAATGTCATCATTATCATTCCTTAGGGAAAAAAATCTGCAAAAAATGAAAAAGCGCTGTGATACCCACCTCAGTGATGAAGCTCTTGGTGTAGTTTGGTGATGGTAATATTTAATCCTATTTGGTATAATTGTTAATGTGTTAGGTGACCGTAACTTCTCAGAGAGCCTAAATTCTAGTCCTTATTTAGCCTGAAAGCCAGGTGGATGATTTGGGGATAATCACTGTCCCTCAGCCCTAGGAATGGCAAACCACTTCTGAAAAACCTTGCCAAGAAAATTGCAGGGTTTTGTCCAGGCAGTTTCTGATAATTGGACATTACTGAATATAAGAAGAAAAAAATTCTACATTTGAAAATACAGTTCTGTTTGCTGTTTTGTTCTATAAAATGTTTAAACCAAATCTGGTCAGGACAGCTTGTACTTTATTTACAGGTAATTGTCATAATGTTGATAATCAACAGGATTTTGTTACCTGAGGATAAAATTAAGCATTTCAAGAGGCTACCCATCACCCTTTCCTCCCAATTTTGAATACAACAATACCTGTGCTGCAAATGCTCATCATACAAAGTCTTGGTCTCAACAGAATGATAAAATCGATGAATACTATTTATACCTGGATAGCTATCTTATGCTTTATGAATGCAGTAGGAGGAACAATGATGCCATGGGCATCTGGAAGTCAATGCACAAGTAACATGAATTACTTACATTTGTCAAGTATATAATTTGCATGATGATATGATGATGCAGATAACATCATTATCCACCTTTCATCCCCATCATAGATGACCATGAATGTCAAACCTTACTATAAGGCAACATGCTATTGTTTAGAATCATGGGGAAATAACTTTTGACGACATTTTTCTGGGAAATTGTTCTTTTGATTCCTTAACTGGGTATTGAAGCAAAATGGTTAGTATGATCATTGCTAGTCTATGGATAACTCTGATCTACTATAGTAGCAAACTCAGCATCACAACTGCTTAGTTTTTTTTCCCTAATTGTCATATTCAAAAAACTGAGAGGGGGGGGAGAGATGATAGATAGATAGATAGATAGATAGATAGATAGATAGATAGATAGATAGATAGATAGATAGATAGATAGATAGATAGATAGATAGATAGATATGGGAGAATTTTGAAAGAAGTTCAGCTTCAATCACAACAATACACGAGCACACAATAGATTTAGGCTTAATGTGAACCACTCTAATCTTGATTGCAGAAAATATGACTTAAGTTACAGAGTTGTTAATGCCTGGAATGCACTACCAGACTCTGTGGTTTCTTTCCAAAATCTCCAAAGCTTTAACCAAAAACTATCTACTATCAACCTCACCCCATTCCTAAGACGTCTATAAGGGGTGTGCATAAGAGCACCAACGTGCCTACCGTTCCTGTCCTAATGTTCCCTTTGATTGTATCCAGTGGTAGGATTCAAGTAATTTAACAACCAGTTCTCTGCCCTAATGATTTCTTCCAACAACCAGTTTACAAAACTGCTCAGAAAGTTAACAACCGGTTCTCCCGAAGTGGTGCGAATCGGTTGAATCCCACCACTGATTGTATTCAAATTTCATATAGTTATTACATACTTATGCTTGTATATATACTTATATATCTTATAGTTATTTCATGCTTATGCTTATATATACTGTTGTAACAAAATAAATAAATAAAATAAATAAAAATAAATAAATAAAACAGGAAAGATTCAAAGTGGCAGAAAAGAAGTATGATGGTAAGGGCAAACAGACTTGAAACACACTTGAAAAAAAGAATAGTTTTATCTTGTATTTAACATTGTTTCTTCAACCCTTCTTTGCCATCAATTCTGCTGCTCTTTCTTTGGGATCTGAAGAAATATATTCTAAAATGCGGTTTGCAGTAAAATGTTGCGATGTGAAAGATTTCTGTTTACTGTCAAAGGAATCAGACATTAATCTTCCATTCCCTTTTTTCCATTCCTAGAAAAGCAAGCAGTCTAAAGCCACTGAAAATGCTATTCAAGAATTTATTCTCAACTGATCTTATTTATTTCTGCAATGCTTATTTCTTTCTTGATTCATTGCATTTAAATCATACCTCTCCTTGGGATGAAACAGCTTCTAAGCATTGTGTTTACAATCCACCTTTATTTTATTTTCAAACCAAGTTTGTGATCTACATTGAGCTGATAGGGAAAGGCTGGTCCAAAGTTATCATATGAGGTTTCATGGTGGCATTAAATCTATTTCTTCAAACCTCCCTATTACTTCTCCTCCCTCATTCCTTGTACATAGTTGGTGTTGAGTTTGAGTACATAAATATCAGCAGAAATGTCTAGCTATCAGGAATAAATCAAATGATGACTTCTGCACATACAGTACTTCTACATTATGAATGTATAAGAAATGTTTTTTTTTAAAGGTTGAAATACAGAAGAAAAACTTTCCCAGAGTTTCATTTTTTAATTAAGCTTTGAAATTTAGATAAATACATGTGAAAATGGTGGAAAATGTCTATTAAAATCTTGGAAAACAGTAAACAATGGAAAATAATTATGGAAATTAATTGACAATCTGCAAACCCAACTATATATGTAAATAGTTTCATGAGATATAGCAGGGGTCTCTAAACTTGGCAACTTCAAGAATTGTGGACTTCAACTCCCAGAATTCTGGGAGTTGAAGTCCACAAGTCTTAAAGTTGCCAAGTTTAGAGACCCCTGAGATATAGAATACGCATGTTCGTTACATTGTGCAAAATTTAGAATTTCCCTTCTTTTTTGTTAAGGACATTTAGTCCTGGATTTTCTGTCATCCTAAATCCTGTTTCCAGAACTGATAGAAACAGAACAATTTAAGAAATGCATTTGATTTATATATGAAGGAACAGATCACTTATAATAGTTTCATACCTTCTTGTCTGGTTAATGTGGAGAATAGTCCTAATTAGCTAGGTTTCCCCTTATTTTAAGCATGCTCTAAGGCAGGGGTGTCAAACTCATGACAGCATGAAGATTTAGTTGTTAAGATATCAGGCTGTAAAATGGAAGACTCTGAGTTCTGCTCCTACTTAAGAGGAAGTTGCCTAGGTAATTCTGGACCAGTCCTTATCTCTCAGCACTAGGTAGAAATCCGTGGAAAACTACTTGAAATGTTTTTGTCTATATCAGGGGTAGTCAACCTTTTTATACCTACCACCCACTTTTGTATCTCTGTTAGTAGTAAAATATTCTAACCGCCCACCAGTTCCATGGTAATGTGCCATGTATCCTCGTCTGCGCATGCCTCTCACGCATCGTGGATTGGGTTGGGGGGGGGCTGGCTACTAGCTCTGCTTGTCTGTTACAGCTGGGTGATGTGGCGGATATGCACAGTCTATTCTGTGACGAGGCTCTTTTGTTTGTAGTCGCACTATAGCGCCATTTAGTTTCACTTACGTAACGTGAACTAAACTTATGTGTGGGCGATACAAATAGTATATTTTCAGAAATTTAAACTGTCATGGGGAATTTTATGAAAACCTAATGAAAATGTTTTTAAATAATGCTATGAACATTTTTTAAAAAGTCTATTAAATTTTAAAAAAGGAAAGTGCTTCAGTATCGGACAACACCTATACCACCCACCATGAAAGCTGGAATGCCCACTAGTGGGTGGTAGGGACCAGGTTGACTACCACTGGTCTATATCATACTTATTCAATATTTACCTGACTGTTGAAATCTTGTAGTTGCAATTAAATCGAATCTAAATTTAGGCAAAATTAGTATAAATGCACTAAATTGATGGATATGGTGTCCATGACCTACCTAAAATTCATTGATAGGTCTGGATTCAAATCAGGGGTGAAATCCTACTGGTTCGTACCAGTTTGGTTGAACCTCTAGGGATTATGAGCATCAGTTCGCCAAACCGGTAGTAATTACCCGTCCTTGGCCCCACCCATGCCCGGCCGGTCACTGCTCACCTCTTCCGGCTGTTTGAGATTCCACAGAATTCAATGTTAAATGCAGCAGAGAGAATGCTAACTTTCCTCCCTCCATTCACAACAGAGCTGCTGCAGCCTATCCCTTTTAAAGTAGTCCCCAGGTGGGAAGGGGATGAGGGGGGAGCAGCTGTAATGGAGCCGTTTTTGTGAAAGGCAGGAAAATGGGGACGGGGATTTTCCTGCCTGTCATCCATTCTTCAATCTCAGCATAGACTGAGGAAAGGATGGTAGGCAGGAATATTCCCCTCCCCATTTTCCTGCCATTTGCGACAAGGAGTGGCTGGGAAGGGAGGAGTCGGTGAGGAGCCCTTTGATGTGAGTGATGGCTAGTTGGCCGTGCTCACCCAGTCACATGACCTCCCCCCCAAAAGCCACACCCACAAAACCAGTAGGGGATTTTTTTTTTATTTCACCCCGATTCAAATCATAACATTCCCATATAAATAAAAAATTGTGCACAAAATTTTAAAAACTGGAAAAAATAATTTCTTACATTGTGATAAAAAAGAATCACCCTCCCCATAAATTTGTAAATGAACAATTTAGATATTCAAAACAACTTATTTCAGACGTACGTTAGGGCTATTCTGCTGCAAGAAATAGAGGCAAGAAGTAATTAGGCAATAGATTTTGATCTTTTTATTAAGAGCAAATTTAGAGATGACATTACAAACACAGAAGGTTTTTAAGAGGACCTGCACATACATTCTATTTTGAAGTGGTGATGGGGAAAACAATAAAGACTATTAATGGAACTATCACTTTGCTTCCAACACAAGATCTTGTCTTATCTTAATGACTGTAACACACATTTTTACATCTGTGATCAATTATGTCAAATAATGGCCTTTCAAAAGCAAACATTTAAGAAATGCCACAACTAATGATGACATTTTATGGTGACCTGAATGCTACCCTGTTTGATTTTAAGATTGTTTGATGTTAAAAATATATAAGGAAATTCATATCCAGTAGCTTTCTGTTCAAAGGTTTATGGCACAGCCAGGTAAATTCAGCTTTTCAGAAGAATTAGATATCTTAAAGATGCTTATCTTTATTTTGCAAAATGGACTGCCCTTCATTACAGTTTTCATAAAATTGGACTGAATTATTAAATTTAGTCTTGCCCACTGAACTACATGCCTCCAGGCTTTTGCAGAGATCCCTCCATGCAAGGGTTCCATAACCGTTTAAAAACATTTGCTGTGAAGTCTGGGTTAGACTGTATGTTGAACATTTGGCCATTTTTGATAAAATACTGGATAGTTTTATCTGGATATACATGTTCTTCTCTCTGGCTTTTTTCTCTTTCCTTTTAAACTATTTGAATGGCTCCGTTTTTTTGAGCAGGAGTGTCCAATTGGTGCCCCACAGGCAGGATGGATCTTGCACAAGCCACCCCGGTTCTGCAAAGGTAAAAAGTGTCACGATACATCATGATACGTCATGTGACGAGATCACGTTTGGCACCCGTGTTTTAGAGTCATGAGGCCCTCTAAGTCTATCTAATCAAGCGAACAAAGAAATAAAGGTGCAGTGAAGTACAAATACTAGCCCAATTTGAAAATATCACATTTTATGGTGCTAAAATCAGACCACTGGGATTCTTGAGAAAGGTGCAAAGGTTATAAGAAGTATATAAGTTCTGTTAATAGAAACAGAGAAACTATACATGAGAAAGAAAATGGGAGGAAAAAAGATACAAAATCTTTTTGATTTTTTTTCTTATGTACAACTAACCAACTCAGAGATCTATCTAATCTGAACTACTGAAATTGACAGGCTGAGGTCAAAATTACTCTTATGATTGAAGGTTTCATTCTAAAGCAGACTTTGAAACTCAGCACTCTCAAAAAATATTCATACATCTTAGTCAACCATGGTAAAAGTAAAGTTCTGTTTGCATTTATCTTGCTGGGTAAAAGTTGGTGTGAAATAAATGCTTTACAGCAAGAAATATTTATTTATTTATTTTATTTGTCATAACAGCATACATAAGCATAAGCATGAAGTATCTATACAACATATAAGTATATATATGAGCATAAGTATGTAATAACTATATAAATTGTATATAATGAAAGGAAACAGTAGGACAGGAACAGTAGGCACGTTTGTGCTCTTATGCATGCCCCTTATACACATTTCAATACCCCTTATACACCTTTCAATGTCTATATATAAAATATACACATTGAAAGCTGGTTATTTTTCAGGAAACATTGATCCTTTGAGCCATGTCAACATCTAACAAACCAGATTAAAATTGACCTACTCTAAGTGTGTAGGTATCACACTGTGTTCAGTATCTTTGGGTTATTAAGTAGTCCTAGGATAATATTCAAGAATTAGGTACCTAAATGATATCCTTCTATGGGGAGAGAAATCTGGGTTATTTTGTGATTCATCTATCACAGCTAAACTGCAAACCTATTTTCCCCTTCTTTTTAACAGATTATAGTTTTGAAAAACCAGTGCAATATTTTTCACTGGTTATAGCAGGGAATTCACAAAAACTGACACATAGCTTTTGGGCTTAATATTTTGAAAATAGGAAAATATTAGAACTCTCCATCAAAATAACAACAAGAACAACAGGAAGGATCAAGAAGAAAGACTGGCCTTCTCATGGCTTCATCTCACAAATGTGAGAACCTCAGTCTCTAGTCATCACCAGGTAGATTATGTCGATGTAATACAGCTTGTCACAAATTGTTCTTTCTTAGCTCTTAGACACAGTCACCATTAAGAGTTGTGGAATGGAACACGTATAGGGGGAAATAGTAATTATCTGTTTTTATTGGATGGATTGTGATTTTATGAGTTTATTATTGTAAGTTGTTTAGCATTGAGTAGGCAGCCTACAAAGGTTTGCAATGCATTTAAAACTTAGGGTCAATTTGTTACATATCAGGGGGTCTTCTTTGCATCTGAGTGGCATGTTAAAGGTTATGCTAAGTTGCAGGGTGGAATTCAGGACAAAAACTCAAATTTACTTCAATTACTGTAATGAAGTTTAGTTAACATGCAAATGAAAAGATTACTGGGAATATTTCCAAAGATTATGAAACATCATGTATTGAAGATGTTTTTTGGGCGGTGAGGGGAGCAAGGAGGCAAAAAATTTTGAGACTTCAATCTTCTGTAATTTCTGACTTAAGCAATTTGGTCCTATATTTGGCTCCAAGCAAGAAGAGAAACCATAACTTGAAGCTGGCCTCTGATCCTGGCAAACAGTAGTGAAAACTATAATTTTGTTGGAGGTTTGAACACAATAGTAGTGATTCTTTGGTCATCACAATACCTATTGGGGGACAATAGTCTTTTGGTAGAAATGAAATATTTTGCTTACAAGATAGCTAACCTGAGATCATTTTTCTGGACAGGCATGTACAGACAGAGGACCTGCTTTTCAACTGTCTATCTAATGATATTTTATTTATCTAATTTATATAACTGCCCATTTTACAAATAAGTTACTCTGAATGGTGCACAACAAAATTAAACAATAAATAAATGCATGCATGCATGTTCCATAAATACATTTTCTTATTATTATAAAATATTTTTCAATATCACAGTCCTAACATCATTACAGAATGTTTTAGCTTTCAACAAATTAAAATGTACATGGTAGGAATAGTACAAGACAGAGCAATGCTCTGTATTGACATTACATTATCTGACCCAGAGCACCAAAGAAACATAAGTAAAAAGGACAGATCTGCTACTGAACAATGCTTATATTTTTAAATATGCCAAAGTGTTAGAAAAAAGTAATAGCCAATTATTTGGTGTCCTTGTTGAAGATATAAGACAAGAAACTTTCAGATTTAACAGCATCCAGGACAAGCTATGGATGAACCGAATGCTCAAGGAGCTGGACAAATAGTGCCTAGTTGTAGGCTGAGGTGACAAGTCATCTTTGCTATTACAATTTTTAGTATCTCTCTGTTAAGCTTATACAGTCTGATATAACAAACAGAATTAGGCAAAGCAGAGGAAGCATTTCAAGATTCCACAAGAAAACAGAAACACTGCTTCACAACGATCGTGTCTTGATAACATTGGGAAGGTAAGTCCAGAATTGGCAAAATTCTACCCTGCACATGGCCTGTTTTATAAGAAACATACACAGCCAAAGTCCTTATCATTCCATAATTTTCTTGTTCATCTTAAAATTCAGTATAAATCAGGGGGTCTTGTGAAGAGATTTATTTATTTATTTATTTATTTATTTATTTATTTTGTCACAACATCATATAAAAAGATTTTATAGTATATAAACATATATATGAGTAAATATTGGGAGGTATAAGCATCTATATATATATATAGGAAGAAGAAAAGAAAAACAATAGGACAGGAACGGTAGGCACATTTGTGCGCTTATGCATGCCCCTTATGGTCCTCTTAGGAATGGGGTGAGGTCAATAGTGGAAAGTTTTTGGTTAAAGCTTTTAGGATTATGGGAAGAGACCACAGAGTCAGGTAAAGTATTCCAAGCACTGATGATTCTGTTACAGAAGTCATATTTTCTGCAATCTAGATTAAAGCGGTTAACATTAAGTTTAAATCTGTTGGTTGCTCTTGTATTATTGCAGTTAAAGCTGAAGTAGTCTTTAACAGGAAGGACATTACAATAGATAATTCTATGAGTTAAACTTAGGTCTTGTTGAAGGCGATGGAGTTCCAAGTTTTCTAAGCCTAGGATTTCAAGTCTGGTGGGATAAGGTATTTTGTTGTTTTCAGAGGAATGGAGAACTCTTCTTGTGAAATATTTCTGGACTCGTTCAATTGTATTGATGTCAGAGATGTGGTGAGGGTTCCAAACAGGCGAGCTGTATTCTAGAATTGGTCTAGCAAATGTTTTGTATGCTCTGGTTAGTAGTGTAGTGTTTTTGGAAAAGAAGCTACGCAAGATTAGGTTTACAACTCTTAGAGCCTTTTTTTGCTATGTAGTTATAGTGGGCTTTGGCACTTAGATCATTTGACATGAAAACTCCAAGGTCTTTAATGGGGTGGGGGTCATCTGTAAGGTAATGTCCATCAAGTATGTACTTAGTGTTTGGGTTCTTTTTTTCAATATGTAAGACTGAGCATTTGCTGGTTGTGTTGTGTCTTGCCTGCTCTCACTGCAGCCGGGGTCTTCTTATCTGCTTCCGAACGCTGAGGAATATCCTAGTATGCCTCCCGGCCCCAGCCCTGGCTCCATGCCCAGACAGGCTGAGGAGGAGGGGGGCATCTCCCGGCCCCAGCCCTGGCTCCATGCCCAGACAGGCTGCGGAGGAGGGTGCACCTCCCGGCCCCAGCCCTGGCTCCATGCCCAGGCAAACAGAGCAACTAGACCCCTCCCCCTCCCCCACAGCATGTGAGCCTGAGGGAGGTCTATTACCAACAGCTGCCAACTGGAGTGACCCTCGCTTCAGAAGAATTGATAGGCGGCGGCGTCAGAAGGAAGGGAGGGGCAGGCCTGGATAAGTGCTGAGTCATGGAGCCACACCCCATGGCCTATATAAAGGATCTGCTTTCTGGCAGTCTCTGAGTCAGGCAAAGTCGAACATATCTTGCTGAAGTCACTTTCTGGTCTCCTGCCTGCCTTGAGGACTTTGCTAGGACTTTGGCAGAGCTGCAGAGGCCTGATTCGGATTTCCCTGACCCGGCCGTCAGCGGAGGAGTGGGACATGACAGGTTGAGATTTAGAGTTGCCAAGTTTTAGACCAAGTGGTTAGATGATCAAGGTCTTTTTGGATGATAGATGCATTGTCTGTGGTGTTAAATAGTTTGACATCGTCAGCAAAGAGAACACAATTACTTGTGATATGGTCACAAAGATCATTAATGTATAGTATGAAGAGTGTTGGTCCAAGGACGCTGCCTTGAGGAACGCCACTCTTGACAGGAACAGGATTTGATAGAGCATTGCCAATTTTGACCACTTGTTGTCTGTTAGACAGAAAATTGATGAGCAAGGCAATAATTCCCTAAGACATTTGTGTGTATTTTGCATAACCATTTTTTCTTTCTTTCAGCTTTGATTCTTGTTCTGTCCCTTCTTCAAAACTATTGAAAAATGCATTCCACTCTTTCATGGAAATTATTCTGGTGGAAATGTATGCATGGCATTTTGTGTAAGAGTTATAATTCATTGCACACTGGCTAAACAATAATGATAGTACACACTTAAAGCATGAAGATAATGCAGCATTTTTCTCTATAGCCAAGGCTCATTTTTTCACAGTTTTTATAGTAATGATATTGGCTTCCTGTTCATTTGAAGAGTAGTTAATGAAGAATGTGCTTGAATGGCACATACCAGGCTATGAATATAATGCCTTATGTACACATTTCTCTTCTGGATAAATACACAATGCAAAGCTTGAGTTTTTTCTCCCTTTCTGTTCCCTGATAAGCACTGAAATCAGTAGGCAACCCTAATATGGTGCACTAACTGCCATCTATCCTGAAATTTCCTCTGATCCATACATACTATATGGTCCATCTAAGAAGGAATTCACAAAAATGTTATATATCATGGCTACACCAAAGAGAAACCAACATTACAAATTCTTTGTTTTCTATTGTATGTGTGAATTTACTTGTCTGCATTTTGTATAACGCTATCATTCTTTACTTTCCAGTGAATTTTGTAATGGTTTGGTTAGGAGCTCTGACATATATGTTCAAAAAGATATACAGTAGCAGAAGGAACTGCATGTATGTTTAAATTGTTAATGGAAGTTATTTTGGTTGGCCTGAAGCCACATGGCTTTTTAGAGGACTGTTATTATTATAACCAAGCCTTCCCATCACCCTTAGTCAACTGCAAAAGGCAGCTTACTTTCTGTGAAAATACCTTTAAGATTATCAGACATCCACATTTGTCTATCCCAGGTCCTTGACCAGGACTCCTTCAGTGGATAAATTGCCAAATCCTGTCTAAATATCTGGCTGACTGTGTAACAAACTGTAATAGTCACAGTAGAATGACTGTTGTAAGTTTAATAAAAAGAAGGACTAGGGGAGACATGATAGCAGTGTTCCAATATCTCAGGGGTTGCCACAAAGAAGAGGGAGTCAAACTATTCTCCAAAGCACCTGAGGGTAGAACAAGAAGCAATGGGTGAAAACTGATCAAGGAAAGAAGCAACTTAGAACTAAGGAGAAATTTCCTGACAGTTAGAACAATTAATAAGTGGAACGACTTGCCTGCAGAAGTTGTGAATGGTCCAACACTGGAAATTTTTAAGAAAATGACTGAGATGGTGTAGGGTTTCCTGCCTGGGCAGGGGGTTGGACTAGAAGGCCTCCAAGGTCCCTTCCAACTCGGTTGTTATATTATAAAAGAAAGCAAAGATAGTACCAATAGTAATAGGTGCCAAGCACACTTGAACACTATTGACAAAATCACCAAGAGGCAGTTGCAAACAGCAGGTTTACTTGGAACAGTTGACATCTTGTGATAATCCCTTTAATAACATCAAACAACAACATCTGCCTATCCCAGGTCCTTGGGAAGGATTTTGTAAGTGGATAAAATGTCAAATCCAGTCTCAATTTCTGGCTGTCTATGTGAGCCACTATAACAATAATTTGAAGGGGTTGGTAAGGCAACAGGTCTCTTTTAGATCTCAGAAGAACTTTCTTAGCTTTGCTTCAAGAAATCATTCAGCTGCTTATACGAAGAAATGAACTGGGACTTTACAAAAGTTGGAAATGTACTCTGAGCTAACCCTTTCATATTTATTGGTAGACAGTAATACGGAGATGTCCAAGCTAGCAAGGGCTTCAGTGATGAAGTAATACATAGCACATACTAAACATGACAAATAGTCTGATATGAGTGACAGCCTACGGTGGTTTGCTGTCCCAGAATGACATTGGAAACAACAGTTCTTGATTCAGACATGCCATTCTACAGTTATCTCACAGTCTATTTTAGGATTTAAGATAAATCTTAAATTTATCCTGGAATGTTTAATTTCTTTAAGGTTCAATATCATTAAGTATAAAAATTAGCATTACTTATGTGAAAAATGAATTTGAACAGGGACTTAAATCTATTGTGACTTATTTTAATTGTGTGGGTATATTTTAAAAAAATTATTATATTTATACAGCTACCTTCCCCAGACTTGTGATTTTAAGTGCTGCACATAACAAAAAAAACAAATAAAAACAATTACAACTTCAAACATTGACCCTATTTAAAAAAAAACAATTGAAATACAATTAATAGAGTTAAAAAACTATAATAAGTAAAAAAAGAACATGACAGTAAATTTCAAGCTTACACAAAATGTAGCTATTTAGTGGTCATCAGACTTCAATAGTGTTAAGTTTGGGCAATGATGAGGCAGGAGACAATACAAGTGACAACAGCTCTTTAGTTTATTGTGAAACTCAGCAAAAGACAATAGGCAAACACCTCTCTTTATATAGTATTTTGGCTGAGGCACCAGCCAATCAGCAACGTGTATTTTCCTGCCCAAATTTCCCTCCAAAATTTCAAATACATTACACTCCTCCCCTCCCAGAACATATTTAGCCCATTATTTACATAAAATTTGCATGTTATTTCTCCACATAGTCACGCAGGTAGACAGGGCGTCTCCTAACTCTTTCTGACCTGCGCAATCATTCCCTGGGAGGGAGTCAAGCTGGTCGGAGGGACTGTTTGTTCCTCCCAGCTCCTGCTCTGGGCCCTCCGGCCCTGGATTATTGGCAGAGTCATCCCTGCTGTCCTTTGGAGGAGCCAGTTGGCGTCGCTGGACTTCTTCTGATTCAGCTAAGTCCTCCGATCGCCTCAGGATTGAGCTAGCTGTTGGTTCAAATATTTGGTAGTCAGGGTCTGGCTGTTTGGTCTCTGGATCGTTTTGCATTCTTTTTCGTAATTGATCTATGTGGCGTTTCCACACTCAGCCATCCCCCATGTCCAGTAAATATAATTATGGGCCTGTCACTCCTACAGTTGTTCCCTTTAGCCACGCTGGACCCTCACTGTAGTTGTGTGCCCATACCAGGTTGCCCGTGGTCATCGTTCTAGTTTTATCCCGCATATTCTGGTACCCCTCAGGGGAATATGTTGGGTTTAACCGATCTAAGGGGCGCCGGAGTTTCCTTCCCATTAATAACTCTGATGGGCTGCGGCCGGTGGCCACACAGGGTCTTCTATGTTGGACTGCCAGGAAGGTGTCAATTTTTGATTGCCAATCTCCTGGGCTAATTCTGGATAGCGCTTCCTTGGCACTGCGCACAAAACGTTCTGCAAGTCCATTCGTCGCCGGATGGAAAGGTGCCAAGAGGGCATGTCAGATGCCCTCTCTGGCCAAGTACCCCTCAAACTGGTTGGCCGTGAATTGTGGGCCGTTATCAGACACTATGGTGTTGGGCAACCCGTGTGTCACAAATAGTAGCTGCAAAACTGTTATTACGGCTTCAGCTGTTGTGGTGTTCATAAGTATAATTTCCAACCACTTCGAGTAGGCATCTACCACAATCAAGAAGGTTTGTCCATGGAAAGGTCTGGCAAAATCTATGTGGATCCTTGACCAAGGTCCTTGGGGTTTTTCCCATTCCCTTATGAGGGCTGTAGGGGGTAGTGGTCTTGATTGGCAAGCTTGGCATTTCTCCACCCGGTCGCTAATGTCTTTGTCCATTTGTGGCCACCACACATAGCTTCTTGCTAGGCTTTTCATCCTCACAATCTCTGGGTGGCCCACATGTAATAGTTCCAATACATGCCCTCGTAATTTCTCTGGAATAACCACTCTATCCCCCCATAACAAACAACCTCCTTGTACTGACAGTTCTGACCGCTTTTTGGTAAACTCTTTAAAACGTTCTCCCAGTGCAGTTGGCCATCCCCTCTGCACCCAGCCAATTACAGTCTGGACAATAATGTCTTTGTAGGATGCCCTAGTCACTTCTGTGGACGTGACCGGGCCAGAGTCCAGAGAGTCAATTAGCAATACAGGTGTCCCTGGGGTTGGGTCTTCAATAGTCTCTGGCAATGGGCATCTACTTAAAGCGTCCGCATGTCCCAAGTCCTTGCCTGGTCGGTGAGACAGTTGGTATGAGTATGCTGCCAGGAAAATAGTCCAACGGGTCAGTCTGGGCGATAATGCAACCGGTGTTGGACGGTCCCCCGCCAAGAGTCCCAATAATGGTCTGTGGTCTGTGACTATTTCAAATCGCTGCCCAAACAGATACTCGTGGAATTTCTTTACCCCAGAGACTATGGCAAGCGCTTCCTGGTCTAGTTGGCTATAGTTCCTTTCTGTTGCTGACATCGTGTGGGAAAAATATGCGATAGGGGCTTCTGAACCATTCGGTAACTTGTGGCTGAGGACAGCTCCTACCCCATAGGGTGAGGCATCACATACCAATACTAATGGCATTGTCCCATTATACTGTATTAAAAGGCTGTCGCTGAACAAAAGTCTCTTAATGCCTTCAAACGCCTTTGCCTCAACCCTGCCCCATGTCCATACAGAGTTTTTCGCTAGCAGCTTATGTAGTGGTTCGGCTACCGTTGCCTTATTTTTTAAAAATACCGCATAGAAGTTTACAAGCCCCAAAAATGCTTTCAATTCTGCTTTGTTTTTGGGGGCTGGAGCCTTCCTAATGGCTCGCACCTTGCTCTCCGTGGGATGGATGCCTTCCTTATCTATCCGATAACCCAAGAATTCTACTGATTCAACTCCGATATGGCATTTGTTGAGTTTAACCTTAAACCCCGCAATCCTGAAAATTTCCAAAACCTTCCGCAATTTGACCCTTAACTCTCCCAAATTTGTGGCTGATATTAACACATCATCAAAATATGGGACTACTCCCGGTAGACCCTGTAGGAGCCGTTCCATGAGGTTTTGGAATAACCCAGGGGCTACACTAACTCCGAACTGAAGTCGAGTGCATTTAAAAGCGCCCCTGTGTGTGACAATTGTCTGTGCTTCGGCCATTTTGTTGTCAACTGGTAACTGTTGGTAGGCTTGTGCCAGATCGAGTTTGGCAAAAACCTATCCCTGCCCTAACGAGTGCAACAAATGTTGTACGATGGGGACAGGGTAAGCACTCTTTTGCAATGCTTTGTTAAGCATTGCCTTATAGTCAGCACAAATACCGACAGATCCGTCCGGTTTGACTGGGGTCACTATTGGTGTCTCCCATTTTGCATGGTCGACTGGGACTAGGATTCCCTGGTTTACTAGTTTGTCTAATTCCCTCTCAATTTTGGGTTTGAGCGCGAACGGTACTCTCCTTGCTTTTAGTCTAATCGGAGCTACCTGGGGGTCTAAATTGAATGAAATGGGGGTCCCCACGTACTTGCCCAAGCTGTCATGAAAAATGTCCTCAAATTCCCGCAACAGTTCCTCCTTCAGGTTGCCGCCAATGCTGTGAACCCCGGTAATGCCTATTCCCAAGGCTCGGAACCAATCGAGACCCAGCAGGCTGGGCAGGTTTCCATCGACGATGGTGATCGGCAGGGTTTTATTGAACTGTCCATATCTCACTCTGACCGATGTGGTTCCTCAAACAGGGATCCAGTTTCCCTGGTAGTCTTGCACTCTCAGCTTTTGGGGTTGCAGCTGGCGTTTCGCGTCTTCTGGCAGGTCTCTCGCGATTGTGTCCCAGGACATAATCATGATTGATGAGCCTGTATCCACCTCCATCTTACACTGCACTCCTTCGATGTAGGTCTTGGTGAATATTTTCTTTTCCAGTCTTGTCGATGCGTGGCCCACTCGCACAGTGGTGTGATTTGACTTTGCGCCTTTTTTGAATTGGCCAATCCCTGGACATCTCGCGGAACCGGTGCCTTGCTGATTGGCCGGTTTGAATTTTTGGCGGCAAGGTTGGGAGGCTCGGCAAGCCTGAGCTATGTGTCCTTTCTTTTCACACCTCCAACAAATTACGTCTTTGAACCGGCAATTCTATCATTGGTATTGGCCTCTGCAACTCACACATTCGTCACGGTCGCTTCTTTCCAGCCTCCCGGTGTGGAAAACCTCTTCTTCTTCTTTGCCTTCCCACTCTGCCTGGATTCCTCGCTGTGAATCAGCGTCACTTTCACTGAGGAATTTGGCGTGTTTGGCTTCTGTAAGGTTTCCGCCGCTTTGGTGGACATCTCGTGCTCCCTGGCCTCATCTAGGGCTATTGCTAGGGTTAGGTTGCTTTTCGAAAGCAGCCGCCTCTGTAGTCGGATGTCCCTGACCCCACAAATGAGTTGTTCTAATAGAGTGTCCTCCAAGTCCCTGTTTTTACAGTGGGTTGTGGCTTTTCTTAATGCGGCCATGTACACGCTGATCGATTCGCCCTCTGGCTGGACTCTTTGCCTTAGTTCGAAATGTTGCACGAACTTCGATGGCACCGGCGTGTAGTGTGCTCATAGCGTTGTCTGTAGCACTGGCCACGGTACCGACTGAACCAGTGTTGGTTCTGACAGCGATTCGGCAGTATCGAAGACTTCTGGTCCGCAATGGCTCAGGAAGTAAGCACGCTTTCGATTATCCGATACTCCTTGCAGTTTGTTGGCTTCGAGGAAGCACTCGAAACGAACCATGTATGACCCCCATTTTTCCTTGGCTGGGTCGAATGGCGCTGGCGGTGTATAGCTAGACATCGCTATGTATCCTTCCTTGATAACAGGCTGGGTTTGAACCTAAGTTGCTCCTTCAGTTCTTTTCCTAGTCTCACTGCCTTCAATATCCCATCCTCGTCGCCAATGTTAAGTTTGGGCAATGATGAGGCAGGAGACGATACAAGTGACAACAGCTCTTTAGTTTATTGTGAAACCCAGCAAAAGACAATAGGCAAACACCTCTCTTTATATAGTATTTTGGCTGAGGCACCAGCCAATCAGCAACGTGTATTTTCCCGCCAAAATTTCCCTCCAAAATTTCAAATACATTACAAATAGGGTCTTCAGGCCCTAGGACAAAAGCAAGTTTTAAAGCCATTCCAAAGAGCCATTAAGCTTGAGACCAATCTTAACAATAATTTAATCAAAGCATATATTGCATCTAATGGCATCTTAAGCACAATTATCTTTTTGGAGCTTAGAATCATGATCTTCATAGGTCCATTAATTTAGCTCTACATTGCTTATTTCAAAAGTATATAGGATTTGTTATCCTATTTTTTTTTTTTGCCAAAATTATACTTTCCTTAAACATAAAATGGAATCACAGGGTAGTCTTATATTTGTACTGAATAAAAAATAAAAACAGATCATTGCAGATCAACATTGCAGATCAATCTCTCTGGATACCCAAATACATTTACATCAGGGAGCAGAACTTTCTGACTCCCAAATTCTTTGAATTATGACTTTCAAATTCTTTGTCACTGGCCACATTGGCTGAGATATATAGGACCCCAGATATCAGATGACACCAAGTTATCTATAACCCTAATGTGTATTATTTCAAGCCTCAGTTGTCCTATCACTCTATTGATCCATGCAATAGTGTTTTAAAAACCTTTCAGGATAAAAGCATTCATTTTAAGTTTCCTTTTTCAGAAATTTGTTTATTTAACCTAAATGTCCACTGGAGTTCTTTATGCCAATAAGAGTAATTCTCATAATATCAACTGCTTCAGAACCATTAAAGTGTACCCTTAAAGTTCAGATTCATAAAACCATTTGTCTGGAATTCTTCCAAGAATATATTTCTAAATGTCAGTGTCTGACTTTCTGTAATCTCTTCCATAAACAAAGTTATTATTCCTTAACTTTTAAAATGGAGCAGTAGAAATAACTTAACTGATATACTGTTTTCTTTATGTTATTCACAGAGATTTAAGTTGAATTGTAAGAAAAAGCTGAATTCATGCATTAGATTTTAGAATGTGCAAAGAGAGAAAAACTTTCTCATGTAATTTGCTTTGTTTTAAATGGCATATGCTACCGATTAATAATCAAGCAGGAGTTTACTAAAAGACAATTGAAACTAAATTGCTTCCATTAATTCACTCTACGTGTCTCTCCAGCTCTTGCTTTACATAATTGTCTAGCTACCAGGTGTTTCCAACCTGCATTACTTGTTCTTCCTTTTTCCTAGTCTAACTGTTCCAGGTTATTCCAATCTCATTGTTACCTGATATTTGGGATCTAAGAGTGATAGAAACTGTTGGGAATGGCAAGCATGAGCAAAGTGAGACTATGCCAAAGGAGAGGTTTATAAACTAAAAATGCTTCTTTGAGTCAGATTCAACTCTTGGTATCTTCATGGACATGCTCATGTAGATTTATAGCAATAATATGAAAATGGTTTATCTTCTTCCCGGATGTATTTCAGTTTCTAATCTAGTCTTGGTGTTTTCTGGTAATCTCTCAAGTACTACCAGTTGTACCCCTGCTTAGTTTTTCCAAAGGTGTCCATTGAGTTGGACAAGTTTGTGAAGATTAAAATCTTTTCTCTTCCAAAGCATGCAATCATCTATAGCTAAGCTGAGACAACCTTTTCCTATTAGCTACTGCAAAACATGTAGCCTCAGTGAGATTACATGTTTAATTGCAATAATGTATACAGATAGTCCTCAACATACTTAACCATTCAAAATTGCAATGGATTCGCAAAAAGTTACTTATGATCCATCTTTGAAGTTATGACTACATGATTTACAACCAATTGCAGCATCCTGTGATTACTTGATTGTGTTTTGTAATTTTTTTTGGTGCTATTTTCTGGCAAAAAAAATGCCCATTGGATTAAAAAGCATTTGCAACTATGATCATATGGTTCATTTAATGTCATTATGATTCACTTAACGATCACAATAAAAGTGGACTTAAAATTGAGTCTGATCAAATAATGCTTCGATTTATGACTGCAGTGACTTAAGATCAAAATTCCAGTCTCAATCATGGTTATAAATTGAGTTACTTGTTTGAACAAAGGAATAAAATTTGGCCTGGCCAAACACATTGTATCATATCATATGATCAGTGGTGGAATTCAATTTTTTTTTACTACCGGTTCTGTAGACGTGGCTTGGTGGGCATGGCAGGGGAAGGATACTACAAAATCTCCATTCCCACCACATTCCAAGGGAAGTATACTGCAAAATCTCCATTACCCACCCCATTCTGGGGCCAGCCAGAGCTGGTATTTGCCAGTTCTCCAAACTACTCAAAATCTCTGCTATCAGTTTTCCAGAACCTGTCAGAACCTGCATATGATATACTTTGTTTGATTTGGATTTAACATACTTCATATAAAACTAGCCTTTGAATTTAAATAATATAAACAACAGCAATTTACTCCATAAACATTTTTGAGCTTATAATATAATGCATAGTGAACTCAAACGAAACATTCAGAAAGGATTGTATACGTTTTATGTATTATATACAGTACATACATAATGTCAGGAAGAGCCACTTGATATACAGGATCTCCATAAAAACAGATCATGCCAGACTAATCTTATTGCATTCTTTGACAAAGTGACAAAATTAGTGGACCAGAGGAATGCTGTTGATATAATTTACTTGGACTTCAGTAAAGCATTTGATAAAGTAGATCATAACCTACTACTAGATAAAATAGAAAAATGTGGGTTAGACAGCACCACCACCAGATGGATTTATAACTGGCTGACCAGCCACACTCAATGTGTAGTCCTCAATGGAACTACATCCATATTATTATTACAATTATTATAATTGGCAAATTTAGACCTAAAAACCCCTAAAATTTATATTAAATATAAATTAAAATTCAATCCCTATTAAAATATTAAAATTTTAAAATTTAAGCATGGAAGGAAGTATGCAGTGTAGTACCCAAAGGCTCTGTTTTAGACCCAGTACTCTTCAACATCTTCATCAATGACTTGGACAAGGGGATAGATGGGGAACTCATCAAATTTGCAGATGACACCAAGCTGGCAGGAATAGCCAACACTCCAGAAGATAGGCTCAAGATACAGAAAGATCTTGACAGACTTGAACATTGGGCACTATCTAACAAAATGAAATTCAACAGTGAAAAAAGTAAGGTTCTACATTGAGGCCAAAAAAACAAAATGCACCGGATATGTGGTAGCTTGCTCAATAGTAGTAACTGTGAGAGGGATCTTGGCGTCCTAGTGGACAACCATTTAGATATGAGCCAGCAGAGTGCAGCAGCTGCCAAAAAAGCCAACACAGTTCTGGGCTGCATAAACAGAGGGATAGAATCAAGATCATGTGAAGTGTTAATACCACTTTATAATGCCTTAGTAAGGCCACACTTGGAATATTGCATTTAGTTTTGGTCACCACGATGTAAAAAGGATGTTGAGACTCTAGAAAGAGTGCAGAGAAGAGCAACAAAGATGATTAGGGGACTGGAGGCTAAAACATATGAAGAACGGTTGCAGGAACTTGGTATGCCTAGTTTAATGAAAAGAAGGACTAGGGAGACATGATAGCAGTGTTCCAATATCTCAGGGGTTGCCACAAAGAAGAGGGAGTCAAACTATTCTCCAAAGCACCTGAGGGTAGAACAAGAAGCAATGCGTGGAAACTAATAAAGGAGAGAAACAACCTAGAACTAAGGAGAAATTTCCTGACAGTTAGAACAATTAATCAGTGGAACAACTTGCCTGCAGAAGTTGTAAATGCTCCAACACTGGAAATTTTTAAGAAAATGTTGGATAGCCATTTGTCTGAAATGGTGTAGGGTTTCCTGCCTGGGCAGTGATGATGACTAGAAGACCTCCAAGGTCCCTTCCAACTCTGATTTATTATTATGATGATGATGATGATGATTTCTTACTTGTTCTGAATGAAATGCCATTTTCAATCACATTTGAAATTCTTAACTTCAAATTTATATAACCCATGTTCCTTTAGAAATTAAACCGTGTTGGCGATTGTGTAGATTATTTATGGTACCTCATCTTGGAAACTGATTTGGGAATGAATGAAGGCAAATATATATGTCCCAGTAAAATGTTGCAGGATCCAATCTGCATCGGTCACTGGGACCGGAATTTAGTCTTCCTGCTGGAGCCCATCTTCAGGGAACTTCTTTCTAACAGAATGGGTGGTTTGGAAACCACTAAATAGTATTCTTAAATAGTGTATCTAGTTGAACATATTAGTATGGAGCATCTTATTTAAACTAACGTACATACTGATTCAATATAACGTAACATTTGTTCAAGGTAAATATCAAGGTTCATGATATAATGTACTTTGGATCATAACAGGAAACTCATAAAATAAATTATAGCTTTGGTATTCAAACCAATTGGCAAGCTTACTAACAGCAATTCAGCAATAATTCACATTGTTCACCTGACTTGGCTAGACTCGTGGCTCCAACCTGGCTGAAGTCTCCCAGACACATGAAAATGTATGGATAGATTAAAAAAATACACCTTTGTTAATATAAGGATTAACTTTGATTTCCCTTTGTCAAAAGGAATCCATTCATATTTAATTCCAGTGTCTTTTTTTAACCACCTTTGCTATAGTTTAAGAAAAAAGATTGTTGTGGCCTCATGGAATATACAATTTTTGGTTGCTGACATAGCTGACCTATATATCCTGAGAAACAGGTTCATTTAATTGCTTGGTAAATATCCTTGCCTTTTTGGCTATCACTGAAACTGCAAGATCCTTGTAAAGAGGAATATCATTTCCTTCACCATTTCTTACAGCAGTTTAATGATCAGTTATGTCTGTTATCATTATTTTAACACATATGCAGGTTTTCAAATATTATGACGACATTTCAGCTCATTTTAGCAATTTCCTTATCTTTGTGGACTATCGTGAATTTCTTCCTCTTTCTTTAAACCGGCTTCAGGCTGTGTTGTTTCTTGTTCACCTCCCTCATTTGAATATGCTCCATTCTTCCCGGTAAACTGCTGTTTAATGGTAGTTCATTGCATTATCTACCAGATCGCCCCACTGATAGTACTGGTTGTCCTCACTTAATAAGCACAATTGGCCCCCTTGTTTTGGTTATAATTCATTGGGGTTGTTAAATGAGTCATTATATGACCTAACTTGATTTTGCAACTATTTTTACAATGGTCTAATGCAAATTGCTACAATCATTAAACAAATCACATAGTTGTTAAGCAAATCTATTCTCCCCAATGGGCATATTTTGTTGGAAATTAGTTTTTTTAAAAAAACCTGGAAACTAGGAAATAAGATTACAAATTGTGGTCAGCTGAACACCGGATGCTGCAGCCAGTCATAAATGTGAGCCAGTTATCAATTGCCTGAAATGTGATTGCATGAATGTGGGTGTATAACTTTGAAGACTGGTATAAGTAACTTTTTTTGAACATATTGTCACTTAAAGAGTCATTAAGTGACTGGTCCTTAAGTAAGGATTACCCGTACAGGTTACCAAACAATTTTGGGTCAGGAATAAGATCATATATTTGCTCATCGTGAAAGTGACTCTGCGATGCATTTTTCCAATGCTGCTTCCAGAAAAATCTTATTCAGTTTCTATCAGCACAAGCACTACAATGTGAATTGGTGATACATTTTAATTTATTCTAAGCTAGGCCTGCACTTTGACCACTAAACAAAGTTAGAAATGCCTCTTCATTCTATTTCTTTTTTCAGTAAAATTTTTGATGCCTGTTATAGAACGTTGATCTCTCTAGCATAATGATTAATAACACTTGTCTGACACGTGGAACATTCATGGATTGAATGTTTGCTTTATGTTTGTTTACTTTTAATTATTATTATTTTACCCTGAGCTACCTATTATTGTGCTGAACTTTTTTCTTTTTTATTAGGCAACACGGACTGAAAAAAAATTGTAATGGAATATAGGTGGATTTTTTTAATTCTATTTTTTTAAAAGAAGCAAAAGAGAAAGTAGGTATCTCAGGAAAAGAAATATAATACTAATGATAGGAGGAACGATAGTTGGTTTTGAACCAGGAATGTTCTGTATGTCAGATTGTTCTTCAGTTTTGCTTCTGTATTCCACATTTTCCTTTAATGGTCCATCATATAAAAAAGTATATGTCTGTTTTGGCAGAGAGTTGACTTTCCATCTCTCTATGGATAATCAAAAATCAAAGGTTAGGAACTCAACATACAGCGCTGCTCATAAATCTATCAAACTCTTGTTGAAAACCAGCCAGTTTCTTCATCTTGTGACAATTAAATCAATGAGACTACTAGCAAAAGAAAGTTCTAATCTTATCACCAACACTGGAAAAGCTGGCCTGTTATGATAGGGACTGACTTGAAAAGAAAAGAATTGGATTGCCGCTAGCACCAATCTTATATTGACAAGCGAAACAGGAAGCCTGGCCAACAGTTTCTTGTATCTGTCTGAGTCGTACAGGAGAGGCTGATGAGCTGTCTCTGCTGCTGCAGTGCCTCAGATGCTGTTTTCTTTGATTCTGCTTTGATTCAGAAGTGTCTACACACTTTTATCCATTTGAGAACAAGATTCAATGCTAACCCATCCGAGACTAATAGTGTATGCATGCCAACTTCTTAATGTAAGAAAACTTGCTATTCTGTCCTTCACAATTTCCATATTTCCCCTTGCACATCAAAACTGCTTTCTGCCTCAGGGGCAGGCTACACAGACTTCCTGTGGTGTGTCCCAAATGAACACTTTGGAGAGAGACAGTTATCACTGTTGTATGACAGTCTTGGAAAAAATAGATTTATGATGCCACATTCTTATATCCCTATTGCTACATTACTGAAATGTTTTTATGTACTAAAATATTCAAGCACCAAATATAGTTCATATACATCTCTGGGTAATCTCAATATCAAGGATATCAAGTAGAAGGGTAAAGCAAGAAGTATCCTTGCCCAGTTATTATTTAAAGCCTCTATCAATTGGGGAATGTCTTGTCCAATTATTAAAGGTCCACACAATTCCATGATGGGATATAAAAGCATAGTAGACCGTCACAACTCAAAATTAGCAAAGTAAGGGACAGCTGTTATTATGCAGATGACATGTTAATTGTATCACAGTCATCAACAGAGGTAGTAGTTCCCTTTTCCAAAGATCATTTACTGTTGGTTCACTTTCAACTAGTTTAGAGCCTTTCTGTGTATAAATGTAATCATGTACTTGGAAAGACTCTACATCTTTCAGGTAAACATTTTATTTTTATTTATTTGTCAATCATATATAAGATAACAGGTAAAAGTATAAACATAATTTGGATACATGAAAAGAATAAGTAAAAAAGGAATATTGGGACAGGGATGTAGGTATGCAGGTACATTTATGATGCCCCTTACAGACCTCTTAGGAATGGGGTGAGGTCAACAGTAGACAGCTTAAGCTTAAAGTTTTGGGGGTTTGGGGAAGAAACTACAGAGTCAGGTAGTTCATTCCAGGCATTGACTGCTCTGTTGCTGAAGTCATATTTTTGCAATCAAGTTTGGAATGGTTTACCTTGAGTTTGTATCTATTATTTGCTAGTGTATTGTTGTGGTTGAAGTTGAAGTAGTCATTGATATCATGGTAGATAATTTTATGTACTATGCTTAGGTCAGATTGAAGTCTGCATAGTTCTAACTTGTCTAAACCCAAAATTTGGAGTCTAGTGGCATAAGGTATTTTAATGCGAGCAGAGGAGTGGAGGACTTTTCTTGTGAAATATCTCTGGACTTTCTCAATTGTATTTACATCTGATATGCAG
Source organism: Ahaetulla prasina (assembly GCF_028640845.1). Classification (NCBI taxonomy): domain Eukaryota; kingdom Metazoa; phylum Chordata; class Lepidosauria; order Squamata; family Colubridae; genus Ahaetulla; species Ahaetulla prasina. The sequence continues at coordinate 50,554,171 of NC_080546.1, read as the reverse complement.
TGCAGGTTTCAGACAGATGAGCTGTATTCAAGGATTGGTCTAGCAAATGTTTTTTATGTTCTAGTTAGTAGTACAATATTACCAGAGTAGAAGCTATGCAAGATTAGGTTAACAACTCTTAGTGCCTTTTTGGCAATGTTTTTACAGTGAGCTCTGGCACTTAGATCTTTAGAAATGAGTACTCCAAGATCCTTGACAGAGTGAGGGTCATCTATAAGGTCATGTCCATCTAATTTGTATTTTATGTTTTGATTATTATTTTTTTTGCCAATGCGCAAGACAGAGCATTTGTTGGTTGAGATTTCAAATTGCCACTTGTTGGACCAATCTGACACATAGTCAAGATCTTTTCGAAGGGTAGTTGCATTGTCTATAGTTTTGAATAGTTTAACATCACCCATATATCCATCTCAAAACCCTCAAAAAGGTTCTTATTTTGTTTTCCTTTTCTCACAATAGAGGAACAATATTCCAGTTTTGATAAAATGATTTAAGAAGGAAATGCCTGAATAATGCCTCCAGAAAGTCAATTAAACCTCTGGATTAATTTTACAAATAGCAAGAAATTGAGTTTATATTCTCTCTATTTATAAACCATGTCATAGTACTTTACAGCACTCTCTAAGTGGTTTTACAACGTCAGCATATTGCCCCCAACAATCTGGGTCCTCATTTTACCAACCTCAGAAAGATTGAAGGCTGAGTCAACCTTGAGCCATTCAGAATTGAACTCCTGGCAGTGAGCTAAATTAGCCTGCAATGCTTAATCACTGTGCCACCACAGCTGCTAGCCAAGATGGAGATGGGGGCAAGAATTATTAATTTTAAATTTTTGTTAAAATATCTTTTTTAAAAAAATCTACAACAGTGGTGTCAAACTCGATTTCATTGATGACCACATCAGGATTGCTTTATGTAACTAGTTATACTTTTTGATAAGGGGTGTGATTGAAAAATTATTATAACCAAATGTTTTCTCTCATGAAGTACTCCGAATCTCTCATTATGAGTAGGAAATCACGGCACAGCACTCAAAATATCCTAGAGATGGACTATCTAAACATATTGAATTGTTGTATGCCACCAACATACGGTATGGAATTATGGAAGTTATGTAGGAGAGAGAAAGGAAGAGATGGACTCAAAAATTCTACCAAAAAGATCAAAAGCAATCTTAAAATGCTATAAAATGAAAGAAGAAAACAATTTTCTTTCTTTCTTTTTTCTTTTTTTTCCTTTTTGTTGAGAAGAAGGGATTTTTTTTTTTTGTAGAAGAAAAAAAATACACAGGCGTTTGTAGTTCAGCACTATGTGAGATTATGATTTTTATACCTATATAATTATTTTCCTAATGTTCTAAATGTCCCCTAAGGAGAAGGTACAACCTTCCTAAGGTACCCCATTCTTGCAATCTCACTGTGTTTCATCCTTGTAGTGCCGCTGTTAGAAACAGTCTGTTTTCATCCAATCTGAGAATAAAATGTTGTTGGCAAGTAATTGCCTTGTTGATCGGTGACTCAGGATGTGTAGGATTTCTCTCACACACTCACAAACACAGATTACATATAATCTGGATTAATTTCTGAATTTACATTCAATTAACATAAGGACCAGAGAATGGTAGGGAGAGCATTATGAATATACCAAATGTAAATTTTCTATCTCTCCACAATATTTATAAATTATTTATTAGGTTTATATCCCACTGTTCCCTCTTACCTTTTTTCACCAAGACTGTCAGACAATCACTGATCTAAGTCACCAGCAAGTGTTTCCTAGTTAAGACTGGACTAGATGCTGAGTCTCACCAGTGCCTAACCAACACCTTATTCACTACCCCACATTAGCTCTTTTTCTGCATTCCTTCTGGTTTCCTGACTGCAATTTTGTGTATTCAGAAATCATATTCTGAGCCTACACATGAAAGTATTCTCTCCTTCTATCAAGAGGAAGATTGTGGGTGATGTACTGTACATTAGACCTACTGTATATTATAGTTACACAGGCCAGTTTTGAAACATAACTATTAATACAAGAAAGAAACTTTTTGAGATAGAGTTTGCTGCAAGAGTTCAAATCTTATGGATGACTGTGTACTTACATCTGTTTGGACAGGGTAAAAGTTATGAAGCCAGAATTGTATAATGGAAATGTCTCTGTTTATACAATTCCTCTTAACGCCAGGATAGTGCCTCAAAGAATTGTATTTAGACATACTTCAAATCAAGAGAACAGAACCCTTTTGGCTATTCAATAAGTAGAAAATAGGTATACTTGGTGAACATAGCTTATAGCAGGTGTGTAAAGACAATAACTATCAGCCTTGAGTAATGGAGATGATTGTTGGCACATGAATAGGAGCATAACAGTGTATTCTTTTGATCCATAAAAAATTGGTTACCACACTATTGCCAACTAAAATACGATCTGGCAAAGAAAAGTAATACAACCACAGATGCAATAGATGCATTAGTTAAGCGGAAAAAGTTGGTTCTTCCTACTAGTTTGATTTTTTTTTACCTGAAAATTAGTTTGAAGGAAAAAAAATAAAGCCATTGTGTCAAACAAAGTTTTTATATATATCAGAGATTAAAATTTTAATGGCTACTGCTGTTGATTCATGCTTGAATGCCTCATCAACTATATACGGGGATATTTGGAAGAATGCAATATTAATGCTGAATTCCAAATGGCAATGCCTGTTTTAACTAAGCATAAACTCAGATAGGTTCATTGACTTCTTTGTGCTTTCTATATAACCATGTGTTTCTAAATTAAAATGAATATCCTGTATTTAATATGCATGGAACCATAACATAACAGTCTACAAATTCACTCCAGATGCATACTAACTGCTAGAATAAGCATTTCAGAATACAGTTTTACATAATATACTTATCTGCTTCATTTAGCCATCCCCATAAACTCAATACTTTCCAAGCATAAACAGGTTGTTAAATACATTTAAGGATTTCAGAATGAACACCAGAACTGTAGTTATTAAAATGAAGTGCTGATGTTGGCATCCAGCCACATGGAGCTGTTTATCCAGGATTGTATTAAAATTACAAACTTTCGTTTTATTTATCCTGATGTCTCTGATAAATGGAAATCCATACTGTAATTACACATGCTCAATAAAAGGCACAGATGTTTTTGTGTAAAATTAAAAGTACATCTATACGAACAGTTAATATATCTTTAGTAATTTACTCTTCCCAGAGAACCATGGGAAGAGAAAGTTGTGATGAAGGTTTCACATTCTACTTTTGTATAGGAATAAGTCCATAGTATTATTATCAGTACTCTGACTATTCTGGATTCCTGTAATACAGACTAGCTTTGATACTGAAGTTAACATTCAACTTGCTGTACATGCGACCATCAGAATATATAATTAGTGGACATTTCAAATTTGAAGTATTGCCAGTCATATCAATCCTATTTTCAACTCAATGTATCCAATGAAGGTATGAATCAAGAAGAGGACCATGAAAATATTTACAGATCCCTCACATCCTGGACATAAACTGTTTCAACTCCTACTCTCAAAACGACGCTATAGAGCACTGTGCATCAGAACAACTAGACACAAGAACAGTTTTTTCCCGAAGGCCATCACTCTGCTAAACAAATAATTCCCTCAACACTGTCAAACTATTTACTAAATCTGCACTACTATTAATCTTCTCATCACTCCCATCACCAATCTCTTTCCACTTATGACTGTATGACTGTAACTTTGTTGCTGGTAATCCTTATGATTTATATTGATATTGATTGTTCCTGATTGCTTATTTGTACCCTATGATTATCATTAAGTGTTGTATCATTAAGTGTTAAATTGTACCCTATGACCATCATTTGTGTTGTAAATGTTGTACCTTGATGAAGGTATCTTTTCTTTTATGTACACTGAGATGAACCTTGATGAAGGTATCTTTTCTTTTATGTACACTGAGAGCATATGCACCAAGACAAATTCCTTGTGTGTCCAATCACACTTGGCCAATAAATTCTATTCTATTTTATTCTATGCAAAAAATAATACCTATACAACTACACATAGTGAATATACTAAGCATGAACATACTCAACTACATCAAAAATATTTCATGGAAACAGAACCCATGTCAGTTAGTCCTGTGTTGTTCATCAGAATAACAAAATTGAAAGGGACCTTAGAGATCTAGTCCTGCTCAAGTAGGAGACCTATTTACCATCATTATGACAGTTGCAGCAACAAAAAGGAGAAATAACTCAGTCTAATGAAAGTGCAGACTATGATTTTGCAGTCTCATCTACATTTTACAAGGCAAACCTTATGAAAGCACAGATGCTTTTCAATTATAGTTCTAATGAAATGGGGAAAAGGAATCTTTTGATAGCAACATTTCACATATTTTAGAATAGAAGGACCAAAAAGTTGGAAATAACTTAGAGACTTGCAAAAAGAGATTGAGGGCCATAAATACATGTCCTCAAGTATAAACAGGGATACATTTCAAAACCAAAACATAATGGCATTTAGAAAATTATCATATCAGTATTCTAGCCCAGCCTTTCTGCACTGAAAATCTATAATGCTATATGAAAATGTTCTATCCAAATGCCATTTTTTACTAAATTGCCAATAGCATACTAAAATAATCAGCTTTCATTGTCTGCCTTGTTCTCTTCTTGTTATTGACTTAGATTCCTCCCACCTCCCATGACTGTCCGATCATTACAAATGGATATTTTATGAAGCCCTCAAAAGATGCTTCTGTTTGATTAAAGACAAGTTTGCTATTTTTCATTCTGTTGTTCTCTGTGACATATTTTCCCAGGACATAGAGAAGAACTTGACATCACCATTTTGCTTATCTGCATCTGTTGGTTTTTCTAATCTTAAAATAATCCCTTTGAATAGCAATAGCACTTAGCAGTTAGACTTCACAGTGTTTTTACAGCCCCCTCTAAGCGGTTTACAGAGTCAGCATATTGTCCCCAACAATCTGGGTCCTCATTTTACCCACCTCAGAAGGATGGAAGGCTGAGTCAACCTTGAGTAGGTGAGATTTGAACTGCTGAACTACAGCTAGTAGTCAGCTGAAGTAGGCTGCAGTACTGCATTCTAACCACTGCACCACCTCGGCTCTTATATAGGAGTTTATTTGGAAGTTGGAAGTACCCGAGAACTCTTTCAAATTGTGTACATAGTTTGATATATCTGTAATATATTTGTAGTATTATATAAAGAGAAATTTAAATGCATATAAAATAATATTTTTGAACATTTCTGAAAAAAGGATTCTAAAGAATATCTACATGCTAAATTCATTTTTATTCATTTCAGGGATTTGTGTGTTTGTGTGTGTGTGTGTGTGTTTGTGTGAATGTATGTATGTATGTGTGTATGTGTGTGTATATATATGTAGGTCTTGGTGTATTCGGGTCTTTTCCGGTGTAAGATTGAGAGTATCTTGGTGACATTTCAATGAGGTCACACTCATCATCTTCAGGCTGGTGCTTACGGCTTTGTGCTTGTGCGAACAAAGCGTGGTCAGAGCTGCCATCTCTCTTCAAATACTGGTGGGGAGGTGGAGAGTGTTGCTGTAAGCAGGTTGGCTGGCTGTGTGGTTGCATCTTGATTGGTAGGTGGAGTGGGTGTTTGCAGATTAGTCGGCTGTTTCGTAGCATCCTGGGTGGGTGTGGTCCTAGTTGTGTGCCCATTAGTCTTTTGTGTTGTAATGACCTGGTTAATGAGCTGTGTGGAAATGTCCTGAGTTCTAGGAATGTGACCTCCTGTAGTGGTAATGGGCTTTCTGGAAACGTCCTGAGTTCTGGGAATGTGATCTCCTGAGTCTTGTGCTGTAACATCCTGGGTGGTAGGTTGTGTTGGAACATCCTGAGCTTTGGTGTTGTGGCCTCTGGAGTTCTGTGATATGATGTTTTGAGCAGATGGCTGTGATGCAGCATCCCAGGTTTTGGTTTGGCTCCAGGTCTGAGGTCTTGTCATGTGTTCATGGCATGTGTCAGGGGGCGCAGCAGCCAGTGGTGCCAGCGTGGTCTGGCTTCTGGATGGTGGTTGTATTTCTTCTGTGGGATGGGTTTAGATTTGAATCTGGTGAGGATGATTGTTGGTGGTTTCATGTGTTATATTGGGTCTGGTGTCAATTTTCGTGGCTGGGACTTGTTTGTTGACTAGGGCTAGTTTCCAGATGTCTGATAGGCAGGAGGTGTCATCACTTTTGTTCATGTTGTGGGGGTGTTTCTCTATTTCGATGGCTTCCATAATTATTCTCTTGTTGTAGTGTTCAGTTTTGGAGATTAATTTGGTTCCTTCAAAATCAATTTCATGTCCTGTGGTTTTAAGGTCCTGGAAAAGGGAGGAGGTTTTTTCTTCTTTTCTGACTGTGTTCTTGTGTTCTGCAATGCATGCATTTATTCTCCTATTACTTTGTCCAATGTATGTGGCTGGGCGGATTTTGCATGGTATTTCATAGACTCCTTCGTTTTCTAGATGGATCTTGTCTTTGGGGTTTCTTAAGATGTTGGCTATTTTTTGGTCTATACAGAAGACTGTCTTGATGTGTTTGTGGAAAATTTTGCTGATTTTATCCGTGGTGCCTTTGATATACGGGAGGAGGGCGATGCTGTTGTCTTTCTCTGTGTCTTGGTTCTTGGGTGGTGTGTCCCTTTGGATTAGGTTGGTAATTGTGTTTCTTTGGAATCCGTTAGAGATTAATATGTTTATGAGAGTGTGTAATTCAGTTTTCAGGTGGTCTTTGTCAACTAGGTGTTTGGTTCTGGAGATGAGAGTCTTGGCTGATGTGATTGTGTGTTTAAGTAGCAGTTTAAGTAGCAGTTTTTTTCTGGTAGATGGTGTGTCCTAGGGAGCCATTGGGTTTTTTGTAGATTAGGACATCCAGAAAGGGGAGTTGGTTGTTAGGTTCTATTTCCATAGTAAATTGTATTTTGGGGTGTAGGCTGTTGAGATGTGTGAGGAAGTGTCCAGTTTTTCCTTTCCGTATGGCCAAATTACGAAAGTGTCATCTACATATCTAAGCTTGGGTTTGTGTTCAGATTTATCTAAAGCATTGTTTTTGAAGTGTTCCATGTATAGGTTTGCGATGACGGGTGAGAGGAGTAATCCCATGGGGGCTCCTTCTATCTGTTTGTATTTTTTTCCATTGTGGATGAAGTATGTGTTCGTTAGGCAGTGGTTGGTAGATCTAGGATGTGCTTAGTGGGGTTGTATTTGTTTTGGATAGCTGTCAAGGCTTATTTAATAGGCTTTGGGTGAAGAGGGATATGACATTGAAGCTCACGAGTAGGTCGCTGGGTTGTAGGTTTTGTTTTTTTATTGTTTCTATGAAGTGGAATGAGTTTTGTATGTGTGAGGTGATGGATTCTGCATATGGCTGAAGTTGTTTGGCAAGATATTTGGCAAGATTCTGTAGAGGTGAGCCTATGCTGACTATGGGTCTAAGTGGGGTTCCTTCTTTGTGTATCTTGGGGAGGCCATAGAGCTTGGGACATCTGGATGATTTCTCTCTAACTAATAGGAGAATAAATGCATGCATCACAGAACACAAGAATGCAGTCAGAACAGAAGAAAAAACTTCCTCCCTTTTCCAGCACCTTAAAGCAACAGGACATGAAATTGATTTTGAAGGAACCTAATTAATCTCCAAAACTGAACACTACAACAAGAGAATAATTATGGAAGCCATCTAAATAGAGAAACACCCCCACAACATGAATAAATGTAATGATACCTCCCACCTACCAGACATCTGGAAACTAGTCCTAGTCAACAAACGAGTCCCAGCCACGAAAATTGACACTGGACCCAGGATAACACATTTTTATTTTTTTTAGATTTATATCCCGCCCTTCTCCGAAGACTCAGGGCGGCTTACAGTGTGTAAGGCAATAGTCTCATTCTATTTGTATATTTACAAAGTCAACTTATTGCCCCCAACAATCTGGGTCCTCATTTTACCTACCTTATAAAGGATGGAAGGCTGAGTCAACCTTGGGCCTGGTGGGACTCGAGCCACAGTAATTGCAGGCTGCTGTGTTTTAATAACAGGCTATCTTACAGCCTGAGCCACCACGGCCCCAATCATCCTCATGACGCCACCCACCAATCATCCTCACCAGATTCAAACCCAAACCCATCCCATAGATGAAATACAACCACCATCCAGAAGCCAGACCACGGCATAACCAGTTGCTGCACCCCCTCTGATCCACACGCAAAGCAAGCTGACAAATGCCATGAACACATGACAGGACTTCAGACTCAGAGCCAGGCCAGAGCCCAGGGTGCTCCATCACAGCCATCTGCCCAGGATGTTGCAGCACAGTACTCAGGATGTCACAGCACTAGAGCTCAGGATGTTGCAGCATAGCCCATTACCCAGGTCTTTAAGACTAATGGGCACACAGCTAGGACCACACCCACACAAGATGCTATGAAACAGCTGACTAATCTGCAAACATCAACTCCATCAACCAATCAAGATGTAACAACACAGCCAACCAACCCGCTTACAGCAACAAAGCCAGCACTCCACACCTCCCCACCAGTATTTATAGAGAGACAGCAGTTCCGACCACGCTTTGCTCGCAGAAGTACGAAGCCGTAAGCACCAGCCTGAAGATGATGAGTGGAATCTCATCAAAACGTTGCCAAGATTCTCTTAACCTTACACGGGAAAAGACCCAAATACGCCAAGACTTGCATACCTATCCCTGTGAAACTCTACGAAAACAAATATATACATATACATATACATATACATATACATATACATATACATATACATATACATACACATACACATACACATACATACATACAAACATAGATGAAGTTGACTTTTGGCAAAGCAGTTCCTATACAATATGTTCTTGGCTGAGTTCACACATTGTAATGGCATATGGGAATCACCTTGACAGGAGGATGCACCATAGACTGAACAAGTGGCATGTTTCTTCAATCCCCCAAAAGAAAAGAGATCATTTCAGAATGGATTCTGCCTAGTTTCCACACAGTAAAAAGAGAAAAGGGAAGAAATACTTTCAGACTTGCAGGATTCTATTAATATAATCATAAAATAAAGATAAAGCTAGTGTTCATTGTTATGCATCTTGTCTGGGATATCTCCAAAGAGTAACAGATTTACATTGTGCTAAAAATAGTTTATTGTACAACAATGCGACATGTTCATGCATAACATTAAGCTATAAAGAAGAATTTATAAACCACCATCTTTATAACAGATTAGCTTCATACTTAAACCTCAAAAATGAAGCAAAGCATTCCAAAGAACTACTTAAAATGTTGAGTTTAGTTGTAAAGTGATTTTATGAACATTGACAGACATAATTCTTTGATACTGAAAAACTACTTTGAGTTCTTTTGTGCTATTACTATAGGGGTAAAAATACCTATTTATGGCAAGTGAAAATATGTATTCTATGATATAGACACCAGTCAATGAATAATTGGACTAAGACCAAAATTGTATTTTGCACAGATTACCACTAAGCCATATAATAAAAGACCAATTCATACAATAAGTAACAAGAAACATCATAACTGAGTCAAGAAAATTCAAAGCAATGGGTAAGAGATAATGACTTCATATACCAGTTCTATCTCATCAAACTATACAGTCTCTTCCTACACTTTTTCTCATTATATTTTGACATTTTGTAGATTGATATTTGTTCCAGCTTAGTAGCTTGTAGCTCTCAGTTGGTCAGGCAAAGTTTTAGTAAGATATGGAACATAAATATGAGTAAAGCATAGGAAAGTCATATGTTATGGATGAGGTTGCCATGGTTGAATAAAATATCTTTTAGGAAAGAACTGTGTTAACACCATTTTGCTACCTCCATATGCAAACCAAAATAAAATCCAAACTTAGTGTAAAATATCCTATAGGAAGCTCATTTCTTTTCAAAATGACATTCTGGAAATGCAAATCAAATCAAATTTTCTTTAAAATGAAAAATAAATACTTTCTAAGAATATTTTTGAAAACATTTTCCATTGAGCAGTTTTGAAAATATAATTTCAAAGAGTTGCCCTTTGCCAAAGGTAGTTGCAAAGAGTTGAATTAATCAGAGGTGGTATTCAGTTGGTTCTGACCGGTTCTGGAGAACTGGTAGTGGAAATTTTGAGTAGTTTGAAATTCCACCTCTGACTGGCCATGCCCCCATGTATTCTCTGCCTCCTGAGTCCCAGCTGATTGGGTGTGTCTTCTTTTGTTGCCCTGCACATGGCGTTGGAAAGCAGGTTAGTGAGGTGGGGTGGAAATGGAGATTTTATAGTATCCTTCCCCTGGAGTGGGGTGGAAACGGAGATTTTACAGTATCCTTCCCCTGCCATGCCCACCAAGCCATGCCCACCAAGTCACGGCTACAGAACCGGTAGTAAAAAATTTTGAATCTCACCACTGATTAAGATGTGTGGTCTATAAATTGTATAAATAAGCAAATAATAAATAATTTAAAAGGGGCTTGGAAGCATTCAGAAGAAACACTGCACAAAAATGGGTTATCCAGTAGGCAACCCTATTAACTAAGATCACCTACTAATTGATGCATGAAGAACTGCCCACTTCATTCTCAACTGGGTTTATTCAAACTGTTATGTCATTATACAGAAAATTGTGGTTGATGACATAATGCAGTGCTATTTACTTCATGACTACTGATAAGCTGCAATCACCTAGATCAGAATTAGGAAATTTTTGATGGAAAGAGATCACACTTCACTTTTTTTTTCTTTTTGGCACCTAAGAGCTAAAATAGAAAGATTTTCCAAACTGGATTGCTTCAAGATATATTTGGATTTTTCTTGTGGGGACTTGGATGTCCTTTGTTTTCTAAATTATATCTATTTCTTTTTTTTTCACCTTCCATTCAGTTGTGTCCAGTTCTTGAAGACTGCCTTGGCAAGTCCCTGCAGTTTCTTTGCAAGGTCTTTCAGAAGTAGTTTGCCATTGCCTCCTTTCTAAAACTAAGAGAAAATGACTGGGCCAAGATCACCCAGCTGGTTAGAAGTCAGTCTTGCAGTTTCTAGATGCCTTATTCACTACACCAAACTAGTTCTCATTATAAATGTTTCCCATTTTTTTTAAAAAAATCAGGAATCTGTGCAATCAATTTTCAACAACTGATATTCACGGTCTCAAGCAGCCTTAATTTGCCTTTGTGAATGTTTATGATTTTACAAGGAAATGTGGAGAGGAGTATCCTTTTATTTGAAGAGTAATACGATTTACCGAAAATTATTTTCTACATCATGGGTTCTTGTAAACCTGTATACAAGTCAGTGGGCTCCAAAATCCAAGAGATCCAGCACAATCCCCAAGTCCATAGGTGTTGTGACCCAGGTTCCTGGACCCGGACTCCTGGACTCGGATGATTCAGAAAGTGAGGGAGAAGACCTGGCCAGCCCTGCTTCTCTTGAGCCCTTTCCCTCCCTGGCACCCACTCAAAGGGAGGGGGAGGGGCCGGCACAGCCTGATTCCATGGAGCCTCCTTCTGATTTGGCAACGCCCCAAGAACAGTTTTGGAGCGATGCAAGGTCACGTAGACGTAATCGCCGTGCGCAGCAGCGGAAGAGTTGGGACAAAGCCAAGTCATAATTGTCATGCAGTGACATCTGCAGAGACTATAAATAGGAGGCGGGACTTCCTGGTTTTTTGTCTTGGACAAAGTAATGAGTTGGCGCGAGCTAATGAATTGGCGCGAGCTAACTGTTTCAATGGAGGAAGAATATATTCGTGAGTAATCCTGGCCTTATCTATATTTTCCTCGTTAGCTCCAGAAACTTGGCAGGCCCGTGGGTAGACGTGGCCAGGACATGTATCTATGTAAATAAAAGGAAAAAAGGAAGGCCTCTGACGGACTCTTTGCTGGGAGTATTGGGGGAAGGGAAACAGAACATTTTGTCCAAGACCTGACTAAAACATCTTCTACCAAAGATGGATCAGCAGCAGGTACAGCAGCAGTTAGAGCAGCTACAAGCAGCTAATCAACAGCTCCAGCAGCAAGTGGCTCACTTGGCAGGCCAACTTGCTGCCAGGAATGTGCCTGCAGCCCCCCCCCATCCTCCCACCTCCTCCTCGCCGCAAGTGCCCGATAACCGTGCGGATAAGTTTTCTGGGCAGCCTGAGATGTTCCCGACCTTCTTGGGACAGTGCCAGCCCTGCATGGCTATGAGGCCAGAGGGTTTCCCAGGCGACCGGGCTAAGGTGGCCTTCGTGATTAACCTTCTTTCCGGGGCGGCTGCACGATGGGCCACGCCCCTCTTGCTCCAGGACAGCCCCCTGCTGGCGGACCAACAGCGTTTTTGGCAGCACCTGCGCACCATGTATGAGGACCCGTTCGAATGCTGGCGGCAACCAGGCGCCTTAAGGAACTCAGTCAAGGAAACGCCCCTGCAGGAGTACATCGCCGAATTTCGTCTTTTGTGCCAGGACTCTGACTGGAATGATGCAGCGCTGGTGGGCGCGTTCAGGAGGGACTCTCAGAGGAATTGCAAGGCGAGCTGGCCAGCGTGGGCGCGCGGACCCTCGACAACTTGGTGCCCTTTGTCTCCGCCTCGATGCCCGTCTGCAGCGGCGACCGTCCCGTCGCACCCCGGGACCCTCCGTCGACATCTGTGCCCCCACTTCCTGCACCACCAGCACCCAGGGTCGCCCACGTTTTGTAACCGCTGCGGAAGAGCCCATGGAGTTGGGGCGGCCAGATCTCGCCTGACAGCCCAGGAGGCGGAACCGGGCGCCAAGGGGATTGTGCCTGTACTGTGGGGAGCCCGCCACCGCTGCTTCTTGCCCCAGAAAGCGAAGTGGGGCACGCCGTCCCCGAATCACAGCGTGACCAATCGAAGCGGGCAGGCCCGACCTCGGGAAACCCTAGGTCGGGCACATACTAAGCCCCACTGGGCGTTGCGGAAGTAGACTCTGGGCCCCTCGGCATCTGATTCTGGACACACGGATATGGTTGGGGAACCAGTCGGACGGGCTCCAGGCGCATGCGCTGGTGGACTCAGGGGCCACAACAAACTTTATGGACCAGGCCTTTGTGACCCAGTTTGCGGTCCCGTGGTTCCGTGGACCCTCCGATGCGGGTAGAGACAATTGATGGGCGAGAACTGGTGTCCGGCCCCATTAAATTGCCACCCAGCCTTTGCGCCTGGCTATTGGGGACCATGAGGAGGCGATCCAGTTTTATGTCACGGCGGACCTTCATTTTCCTTGGTCCTTGGGTTGGCCTGGCCGGACCCACGATCCTCAGGTGGCCTGGTCGCGAACACCATCTCTTTCCCGAGTCTGCAGTGCGTCGATCACATCCGCCACACCTGTGCCGGCCAGAACGTCCCACCGCTGCCATCACCTTGCCTCCTGAGCTGGCGGACTTCGCCCGGCGTGTTCAGCGAGAAGGAGGCGGACCGACTACCCCCGCATCGGCCCTACGATTGCCCCGTGGACCTTCTGCCCAACGCACCACTGCCTGTGGGACGCCTGTATTCCATGTCGGAGCCCGAGTTGGCCGCCCTCAGGGACTTCCTGGACAAAAACCTGGCCCGAGGGTTCATCCGGCCTTCAAAGTCCCCTCTCTCGGCCCCGGTCCTCTTCGTGAAGAAGAAGACAGGGGACTTGCGCCTATGCTGTGATTACCGCCGGCTAAACGCCATTACGGTGCGGAATCGCTACCCCCTGCCGCTCATCCCGGAGCTACTGGAGAGGTTGCGGGAGGCCACGATCTTCACCAAGCTCGATCTCCGGGGGGCCTACAACCTGGTGCGGATGCGAGAAGGAGACGAATGGAAGACGGCATTCGGCACCGATACGGACACTACGAATACACTGTCATGCCATTTGGGTTGACCAATGCTCCGCCGTTTTCAGCACTTCATGAGCAGCGTGTTCGAGACATGTTGGATCGGTTCGTGGTTATCTACCTCGGCGACATCCTGATTTACTCCCGGTCCAGGAAAGCCACCTTCGACACGTCGGTCTGGTTCTGCAATGCTTGCGGAGCAACAACTCAATGCGGCTGGAGAAATGTGTCTTCTTCCGGACTTCCATAGAATTCCTCGGGCATATCATCTCGCCCGAGGGCATAGCCATGGACCCATGTAAAGTAGAAGCTTTGTGTAGCTGGAAGCCCTCGTCGGGTGAAGGATGTTCAGCGCTTGCTGGGCCGCCAACTACTACGGACCTTCATCCGGGCTTTGCCACACTGACAGCTCCACTTACCCAGCTCCTCAGGAAGAAGGTTGCGTTCGGTGGGGTCCCCGCAGCAAGAAGCATTCACAGCCCTCAAGAAAGCCTTCGTCACGGAACCCGTCCTGAGGCATCCCGACCCGCTCCGGCCTTTTGTGGTGGAAACAGACGCGTCAATGTGGCTCTGGGGCGGTGCTGCTACAGGCTCCGGCGAATGGTGGCACACTTTTCCCTGCGCTTACTACTCCGGAAACTCAATCCTTCCGGCGCAACTACACTATCTGGGAAAAGAGTTGCTGGCTATCAAGGCTGCATTCGAGGCTTGGCGACACCATCTGGAGGGCCCGACATCAGGTGGAGGTCGAGCGGACCATCGGAATCTCGAGCACCTCACCACAGCTCGGAAGTTGAACCAGCGGCAGATCCGGTGGTCGTTGTTTTGCCGGTTCAACTTCCGCGTGACCTACATTCCCAGCGGTCACAACCGGAGGGCGGATGCCCTGTCCCGCAAGCCAGAGTACCTCTGCGCCAAGGACCCCTTCCTCCACGGACAGTGCTGCCGGCAGAAGCCTTGGCGCAGCACGGAGCCAGTGGACTTGCGGGCCCAGGTGCGAGGCGCAGCGCCAGGGCGCCTGGTCGCAGCAAAGGAGAGCGGAGGTGGGCCCCGTCTCCTTGGACCTTGGAGGAGGACTTACTCAAGTTTGGGCGATTATATGTGCCCACAGGACCACTCCGAGCCCTCGTCATGACCCAGTGCCACGACAACCCTGCAGCAGGACATTTTGGGTTCTTCAAGACCCTCCACCTGGTGACACGGACCTTTTGGTGGCCCAGTGCGGCATGATATACATGCCTATGTGACATCCTGCGTACCGTGCGGCAAGCCAAGACCGCCACGGGGCCCTCCGGGCTCCTCCAGCCCTTGCCGACACCCGACAGACCCTGGGGGCGATCTCTATGGACTTCCTGACAGACCTGCCGCCGTCCTCTGGGTTCACCACGGTGCTGGTGGTGGTGGACATGCTCACCAAGATGGCACACTTCATCCCATGCCGCGGACTGCCCACAGCCGCAAAACGCCCGCCTCTTTCTGCAGCACATCTTCCGCCTCCATGGTCTACCGGACAGGGTGGTTTCGGACCATGAGTTCAGTTCACAGCCCGCTTCTGGAAGAGCCTGATGGCGCGTTGGAGGTGCAGGTGTGTCTGTCGTCATCGCACCATCCGGAGACCGACGGGGTACAGAGAAGGTCATCGGTATACTGGAACAGTATCTCCGTTGCTTCATCAACCAGCAACAGGACAACTGGGCCGACTACCTGTCCCTGGCGGAGTTTGCTTTTAACAACTCTCAGCACACCTCTACTCCCCCGTTCTTTGCCAATGTGGGGTACCATCCGCGGCTCTTCCCTCTGGCACCACCGGACTCTCCTGTTCCCGAAACGCAGACCTTCCTGACGGAATTGCATGCGGTCCAACAGTTGGTACGTCAGCAGCTGAATCGGGCAAAGGAGGATTACAAACGGTCCGCCGACCGCTCCCGGCAACGCCCCCCCTGGCAGTTGGAGACCGGGTGTGGCTCTCCACCAAACACCTCCCGTCCGACCGCCCGGTAAAGAAGTTGGACCACCGATTCATCGGCCCGTTCCCTGTCGAGGCAGTCATCAACCCGGTAGCCTACCGACTGACCCTGCCACGATCCATGCGGATCCACCCCGGTTTTTCACCGGTCCCTTCTGGTTCCTGAGGCCACACGAGTCCCCTTCGGTGCCCAACAGCACCCGTCACTGTCGCCGAGGACGGATCGGAGGAATCTGAAGTCCACAGCGTCACGAGACTCCCGCTGGCTGAAGGGTCGTTTCCAATATTTGATCGCGTGGAAGGGATACGGGACTGATTTCTCCTGGGTAGATGCCTCCGACGTTCATGCCCCTGACCTGGTGCAGGCCTTCCATGAGCAGAACCCAGCTCGACCGCATCCCGATCGTCAGCCCCGGGGGAAGGGCCCTGCGGTGAGGGATAGTGTTGTGACCCAGGTTCCTGGACCCGGACTCCTGGACTCGGATGATTCAGAAAGTGAGGGAGAAGACCTGGCCAGCCCTGCTTCTCTTGAGCCCTTTCCCTCCCTGGCACCCACTCAAAGGGAGGGGGAGGGGCCGGCACAGCCTGATTCCATGGAGCCTCCTTCTGATTTGGCAACGCCCCAAGAACAGTTTTGGAGCGATGCAAGGTCACGTAGACGTAATCGCCGTGCGCAGCAGCGGAAGAGTTGGGACAAAGCCAAGTCATAATTGTCATGCAGTGACATCTGCAGAGACTATAAATAGGAGGCGGGACTTCCTGGTTTTTTGTCTTGGACAAAGTAATGAGTTGGCGCGAGCTAATGAATTGGCGCGAGCTAACTATTTCAATGGAGGGAAGAATATATTCGTGAGTAATTCTGGCCTTATCTATAATTTCCTCGTTATCTCCAGAAACTTGGCAGGCCCGTGGGTAGACGTGGCCAGGACATGTATCTATGTAAATAAAAGGAAAAAAAAGGAAGGCCTCTGACGGACTCTTTGCTGGGAGTATTGGGGGAAGGGAAACAGAACAATAGGCAACACACACACAAGCACTCAAGGGCAATTCCATTCTTTCCCACTACTCCTACATCTCCTCTTCAGTAGTGGGTTCCACTTACCTTTGCTACTGGTTCGAAACTGTGAGCACGTGAATGCGCATGCTTACTTCACTCATGTGCGGCGCTTTTGTGTCTGTGATGACACCTGGGTGGGTGGAGGCTCCCGCACTGCCACTACCAGTTCTCCTGAACCGGGGCGAACCGGTAAAAACCCACCACTGCTCCTCTTGCTGCTGCTGCTTCCCAATTACTGTTCTTATAAATTCTACTGCTGGAGAGCAATATCTGTCTTTATTTGCTTTAGGCTTTTTCAGGCTGCTTTACAAATCTACATACCGAGACCACCACACCCAGCTGTCGCTCTGCTCAATTTTCGTAGCAAATAATTGCTGTGATGGTGAGAGAGAGGACTTAAAGGCACAGGAGAAAAGCAGCAGAGTTGCTTGCTATTTTGTAGTCATCCTGTTAGCTCATAGTCCAGTAAGAAAATGACAATGAAGAAAAAGAAAAGTTATATCACTGTTGTCCTGTGAAACATTACCATACAAGAAAGGATGGGAGTAGAAAATAGATTACATGTTGGAAAAAAACCCAAACTGATAAATACGTATTTTTACATCCACTCACCTTGTGAATTATTTGTATGTGTCCTGATTTCTGATTTCTTTCTTTCTCTGATATTTGGATCATCTTTACAATCACAGTTTCTCTGTGATTGTACACAAAACTCTCACTTTGCTGAATATGTGCACTTGTTCCAGTACGAATACACTGCTTTGAATTATTTACTCACCTCTAAATGAGAATTTGCTGTTGTCTGGCATTTTCTAGCCACACGCATAGTTGCTTTTCCCCATTTACATTCTGTCCAACTGCTCTGAATCTAATGATGTAGAATTATCATTCCTGCAAATTGCCTTTCGTCCATTTGGCTTTTAGATACTGTTTTCAGGTTTATTTTTTTTTTAAAAGTCTTGCCATTTTTTTCAAACAGTACATTGATCAGTAGACAACTTGGAATGCTATGGGCCAGAAAAGCTTCCTGTTATGTCTAACAAAGTCCTTGGAGTTACGACGCGCCTGAGCTTTGACAACAGCCAGACGGTCTCTGATTGGTTAAGACGCGCTGGAGGAAAGAAGCGGGAGTTTGGAAGTCCTGTCATTGGTTAAAGTTCCTGAGGCAGCTAGTATATAAGGGCTGTCAACCGGAGAGTTGGTTTGAGCTTAACACGTTATCCCGTTGTGATTAATTGTGAGTTAAATAAAGGTTGTGTTCCTTACAACCTCTGTGTGAGACTCTTTTTGTACCCACTAGTCACGGACTTAATACTGGCGACGAAGGTGTGGGGAGTCCGCACAGCGCAGCAACCTATTTGGTTTTTTTTCGGTTCTGCGGCTTCACTCGCGATCACCTCAGGATGGAGAAGGCCCACGCATTCCTGCCGTTTGAGCCGGCAGCTGAGACGTGGGATTCATTCCTGGAGCGCTTCGAGTGCTTCTTACAGTCCCAGGACTATGTGGATTTGCCTGCCTCTCGTAAGCGCGGCTACTTCCTGAGCCTCTGCGGCCGTGAGGTTTTTGCGACGGCCAGAGTCCTGGCTGCCCCATTGCTGGTTTTTGAAATGCCGTGGGATGCCTTATTGGCCAAGCTGAGGAGCCATTACTCCCCAACGCCTTCCCGTATCGCCAGGAGGCTTGCGTTTCGACGGCGTGTCCAGCGACCGGGGGAATCGATCAATGATTATATGGTGTCCCTGCGTTCTGCTGCGCTATATTGTGAGTTTCCGGTGCTGGACGATGTCCTTCTAGATCAGCTGGTGGCTGGGACCGCTGACCTGCGGCTGCAGCGTCGGCTGCTAGCCCGCTCGGACCTCACCTTGGCCACAGCGTTGGTTGAGGCGCAGGTGGCCGAGTTGGCGGAGAAGTCCATGGCGGAGATTCAGAGATTCCGCCCACCTGAGACTCAAGCCGCACCTGGCCTGGCGGTTCACCACGGGGAGGCGCAACCATCGGAGACACCATATGGCTCATCGGATGAAGATGATGATGTGCGCCGTCTCAAGTCCTTTCCTCGGCGCGGGTTGCCGGCCGCCAAGTCTTCTCCGCTGAGTTGTGCTGGCTGCAGGGGAAGCCACGGGAGGGCCGATTGCCGGTTTAAAAATGCCGTTTGCCGCCGTTGTGGGAAGCGTGGCCACCTAGCCCGGGTCTGCCGGGCGGGTTGCCTATGGCTGATTCCCTGAGATATGCTGCTCCCCGTCGGAAGTCTTCTGGCCTGCCGGCCACCCGCAAGGATGATTGTTTCGCTGTCAGGCATGCCACCGTTGACCCTCTTGGTAATAAGATCTACCTTACGGTGAATCTGGAGGGCAAGCCATGCAGAATGGAACTGGACACTGGCTCATCCAAAACCCTAATGGCCTGGTCCGCCCTCAAGTGACATTTGCCATCTTTCTCCAAGTCTCGCCTGAGACCATGCCCTGTCACCCTCAAAGACTATCAGGGGTGGGTTATTCCAGTTATGGGTTGTTGCAATGTCCCTGTGAGTCATGGGGGCTTCTCGGGTGGGTTGCCTCTAATCGTGGTGAGGGGTAACCTGCCAACCTTACTGGGGTTGGACTGGTTCAGGGCTTTCTGCCTGAATGTCATAGGGGTCCATTCCACTGTTCCCGACAGTTACGAGAGCATCATCCGCGACTTCACTGATGTTTTCAGTGATCAGTTGGGTAAATATACTGGTACCCCGATATCGTTTAATTTGGACCCCCAAATAGCGCCGATTCACCTAAAACCTAGGAGGGTGCCACTCGCATTGAGGCTTAAGGTTGACGAGGAATTGGACAAACTCATTTCCCAGGGGGTGCTAGAGGCCATAGATCATTCCCCCTGGGAAACGCCAATAGTGATTTCCCTTAAATCAAATGGGTCGGTTAGGTTATGTGCCGACTATAAGGGGACGCTTAATAAGGCTCTGCAAGCCAATCCATACCCCGTTCCTGTGGTGCAGCACCTGCTCCACACCTTGGGATGGGGCACCCTTTTTGTGAAGCTTGACCTCGCTCAAGCATACCAGCAATTGCCGGTAGACGAGTCCACCGCCCTGGCCCAGACAATTGTGACACACCGGGGGGCATTCAAATGCACGCGCCTGCAATTTGGCGTTAGCGTTGCCCCCGGGTTGTTCCAATGCCTGATGGAGCGATTGCTCCAGGGGTTGGAGGATGTCGTCCCGTATTTTGACGACGTCCTCATTTCGGCTACGGGTCCGGAGGACCTGGCCGAAAAGCTGAGGGCCGTTTTATCTCAGTTCAGGAGGGCGGGACTTAAATTAAAAAGGGAGAAGTGCCACATTGGAGTTCCACAAGTGGAATTCCTGGGATTCCTTCTGGACTCTCAAGGAATCCACCCTACCCCTTCTAAGGTTGAGGCTATCTTACAAGCCCCCACCCCTTCGAATAAGACGGAGCTTCAGGCGTTTGGGGCTCCTGAATTTTTACGCAGTATTTTTGCCCCATAAGGCGACCCTGGCAGAGCCCTTGCACCGATTGTTAGAGGCCAATGCGCCTTGGAAGTGGGGTAAAGAAGCGGCCGCTTCATTCAAGGCTGTTAAAGGCCTTCTAACTTCCCAAGCGTTTCTAGTTCAATACGACCCTCTCCTCCCTGTCATTCTGGCCTGCGATGCCTCGCCATTTGGCATAGGAGCCGTGTTAAGTCACGTGCTGCCTAGCGGAGCAGAGGCTCCAATGGCATATTATTCCAGGACGCTTTCAGCATCCGAACGGAACTATAGCCAGTTGGATAAAGAGGCCCTTTATCACCACTATCTTTTCCACCACTATCTTTATGGCCGTTTCTTTTCATTAGTGACCGACCACAAGCCGCTTCTTGGCATTTTAGCAGGTGACAGGCCGTCACCCCAAATATTGTCCCCAAGAATGTCTCGCTGGACTGAATTCTTGTCCGCTTATAATTACAAAATGATTTATCGGCCAGGGAAAGCGATCGGGCATGCAGATGCCCTAAGTCGCTGCCCGTTGCCTACTCTGGTTTGTGACCCAGCCCCCGTGGGTTCTGTTTTATTAGTTGAAGAGTGGGGACCCCCAATTTCTGCTGCAGACATTGCACACCACTCTGCAAAGGACCAAACCCTGGCCCAGGTTTTGGACTGGGTCCAGAGGGGTTGGCCTGTGGGCCCAGTGCCGGAGGATTTTCTTCCTTTCCGGCGCAGACAGCATGAGCTGTCTGCACTCAGGGGATGTCTTCTGTGGGGAAGTAGAGTGGTGATTCCGTCTACTCTGAAGGGGGTCATTCTGAATACCCTACACGAGGCCCACCCTGGCATTGTCCGCATGAAGTCGCTGGCCAGGAGTTATGTGTGGTGGCCAGGGGTGGACTGGGATATTGAAATGTGTGTCTCCTGTTGCACGAGTTGTCAACAGTCAAGGCCAGCTCCCCCGGCGGTGCCAATTAGGGAGTGGGAGGTACCCCGCTCACCCTGGTCCCGAATCCATTTGGATTATGCAGGGCCGTACTTGGGTAAGTCATTCTTGGTGGTAGTGGACGCCTACTCCAAGTGGGTGGAGTTGGCAATTATGCCCACTACCACCGCTGAGGCCACCATCCGAGTTTTAGATCGGTTGTTTGTCACCCACAGGTTGCCAGATCTCGTGGTGACGGACAACGGGCCTCAATTCATGTCGGCACCGTTCCAGATGTTTTTAGCCAAGCATGGCATTAGACATGTGCCCACGGCCCCGTTCCATCCGGAAGCTAATGGCCGGGCAGAACGGGCTGTCAGATCGGCGAAGGAGGCGCTGGCCCGTTTGGGGCCCACTAACTGGCACCACCGAATTTGCCAGTATTTAAGGGCACAACATACCACTCCGTGCCCAGTCACTCATCTTACTCCGGCCGAGTTGTTAATGGGTCGCCATCTTCAGACGACCCTGGATCGATTACATCCACAGTATGATACTGACCAACCTCGGTACAACGCCAGTGTGCCCCGGGGGTTTAGTTCAGGGGACCCTGTTTTTGCCCAGAACTTTGGGTCGTCTCCTAAATGGGTACCAGGAGCCATTACGGAAATGACTGGCCCCTATTCCTACAGGGTCCGATTGGCAGATGGGAGAGAGTGGCGCCGGCATGTGAACCAGCTCCGGCGGAGAATGCCGGGCATCGAGGAGCCACACCATGAACAGGACTACCCAACCGCCAGGGCGATGACCCCGAGAGGAACCTACGACAATGCTGGGCCCCTTCCAGAGACCAGCCTTCCAGGCCAAGAGGCCGGGGAGGGACTCCAACCCTCAAACCGTGAATCGATCTCGTCGGCAAACTTACCTGAGATTCCGAGTGTTCCAGCGCTGGCCAGTCCTTCCCTAGGGGTGGAGTCATCCTCTTCGGCAAGGCCCAACAAAGCCTTGCCCAATCCAAATCCGAGGGCGGAGATACCTTCGTCAGCGAGCCCAGCCTCCGCCTCGCACACTCTTTCGGCATCCGGCCCTGTAATAAGGAGATCGGAGTGGAGTCGATGTCAGCCCGCATACTTAGCCGATTACGCATGCGCGATCCAGGAGGGGAAGGGTGTTATGTCTAACAAAGTCCTCGGAGTTACAATGCGCCTGAGCCTTGACAACAGCCAGGCGGTCTCTGATTGGTTAAGACGTGCTGGAGGAAAGAAGCAGGAGTTTGGAAGTCCTGTCATTGGTTAAAGTTCCTGAGGCAG
This sequence comes from Ahaetulla prasina, assembly GCF_028640845.1. NCBI lineage: Eukaryota > Metazoa > Chordata > Lepidosauria > Squamata > Colubridae > Ahaetulla > Ahaetulla prasina. The sequence goes on along the minus strand of NC_080546.1, from coordinate 50,531,584 downwards.
CTAGTATATAAGGGCTGTCAACCGGAGAGTTGGTTTGAGCTTAACACGTTATCCCGTTGTGATTAATTGTGAGTTAAATAAAGGTTGTGTTCCTTACAACCTCTGTGTGAGACTCTTTTTGTACCCACTAGTCACGGACTTAATAATTCCCCAGCAAAATGTGACAATTCTTAATCTTCATTCCAGTATAAAAAGATTATTCAATTAAAAAATGACAAATCACATTTTCCCCAAATCACTGAATTCATGAGATTGACGATTGTAGTGTTTACAGTTATAAGTTGTATAGCTTTATATTTGATTGCACTCAAGTAACAATTGTGCCTTTGCTGTAAACTACGTAGCAGTTTACAGGAAACCTATTTCATCAGTAATAGAACATTGTTGAGCACACTGGTTGCCATAAGTACCCAAGGCACACGCTAGCTTTATAAGTTCATAATAAGTACAGGGGTGTGTAATATTTCCTACTGAAACTAAGTTCAGTTTCAGGAACAAGATTATTTTCCTGTGTGGTAAACAAGGGAAATATAGAGGATACTATGAAATAGGACAAGGAGATACTGGATAATATAAAATAGCATGATGAGAGGCGAAGGAAGCGAAACTATAACCCTGAACCAGATGATCTTTAAAGATATAGTGAAAAATGTTGACCATTTCTCTGAGACTATAACAAGGCCTCACTCCATGCCAAGCAACCTGAACAGAATCATATTCTGAAAGCATTTGGTCATAGCTAAGAGAGATACCCATGAGTCTATTGATCATAGATTTTTGTGTTTTATCTGGAATAATATAAAAAAATGGATATGATTCTTTTAAAAAATCTACAATGAAGAAAAAGAACTTTCACACAATTCTCCCTATAGTAACTTCTCAAGGGGAAATTGCAAGGGGAATTTCATCTCAATTATCACTTGGGACTCAGTTGCTTTAAGGTCTCTTCAAAGTTGTGTATTTTTGTGTTTGGCTATATGTGGATGTCAGGATTGATATCCTTCTTGACAGATCCAACAAGAAGGGAGCTTGTGATTTTTGGGAATTTAGAGTTTGGTCTGGCTCAGTACCCTACAAATTATAATACTAAAAATCCACAATATATAAAGTATCAGATAGTAATGTGTTATGAAACATTAATATTATGTAGCAGGAGCAAACCCTTTAGGATCACATTTCAAATTTTGTGATTTATTTTTAAAGGCTCCATAGCTGATAATATCTTAGACTTAGGAGTGATGTTAGACCTTAAGAATAAAAATAATTTGGCTTCTACTAACTGTTGCATTTCTTGCTTGTTTGCAATTATTATCTGAAGTAAAGAGAATGTAATATAAGTATGTATTATAATAAGGACCTGAGATTAATCCATCTTTCTCGTGATTTATAGGAAGATCTATATCTGGTTTTTAAACAGAAAATATTCAATTAATTTAATTTCTTGGGACAGAGCTGAATTGTTCTTTTGAAAATCGCTGCAAGGTACTGGTATTTCTTTCTTCTCTCAACAAACATTTGATCCAAACAGAGGCCCTTCCTTCCTTCCTTCCTTCCTTCCTTCCTTCCTTCCTTCCTTCCTTCCTTCCTTCCTTCCTTCCTTCCTTCCTTCCTTCCTTCCTGCCATAATCATTGTCCCATATGCAGCATATAATGTATATTATATCATATATTACATGCTTACTTAGCTCTTAGCTTCAACTACAGTGACGTTCTATGTACAGAGCCTATTAATATTAGTTATTAGGTGGCATTGCCAAGAATGGTTATTATTTTATGTTTTATTTTAATATATTTTCCAGAAATACCATGTTCGACTGCTTGAGAAGGATGATATAGCATGGGTAAATCTCAGATCTCATTCAGCATAAGTCTTGTCATTATAGTTATTCTTTAGATCAGCTTAGTGGCTGACTTATCCATGATTAGCCTCAAACAGGGATTCAAACTGAATGCTAAAGGAATGCTGTCATTAAAAAATAAAATAAAATCCAAGATAATGATTAAGCTAAGATTAATAAGTATGTTGTTAGAAATCTCTCCCCCGACTTTTATGCTTAAGGTGAGAACTCTGGGGAAATGGCTTCAATGGGCAGCTTTATCTTATATGTTACAAGAAATGTCATTAAAAACATTTAATCTTTCTAAGGACGTGGTATCCACCATATCACACTTCGTACATGCCCTTTCAAAGAATTCGAGAATAAAATTGAGGCATAGAATTTACACATGTGGAAGTCATTCAGATAGTTCTTTTTAAACAAAACCTTTGTTCAATTTATTGTATCTCCCATCGTGCTTTCATAGCTTTTGTTTTTAGTGCAGATTCCAAATAGGAGTCAATTAATTTTACAGTATTTAGTGTATTTTAAGCATTCTTATTAACAACAGTGACCGTAGCTAATTATGATCATGCTGGGAAGCACAATATTGTCAAGCACGTTTTCATAAGCAATTTTAATCATAGAGATTAATTTATTTTTGCAGGTGATTTATCTAGTGCTCCTTCCTGCCTTTATGATTTTAATGTAACAAATTAAATACATTTTCTTAAGTTAAAAAAAGGAATTAAAAGCTGAGCCAATTGGTATGTATAAGGTCATGGGGAGGGGGCCAAATTAAGCAATGGAAAAAGAATACTCAAACTACAGCTTTTAAATGACTTACTTCAGAAATCATCTTAACTTTAAAGCCTTTAAAGCCTCTTTGTTTGCTACTAATCTGTTCCAACTCTACTAGCTATCAGGCCTCACTATTCAAAAAACAGAATCCAAGAATATGTGACACAGGATTTATTTAAAAGAGCTCCGTGTTCCAATAAACATTTGTTTGAGAATCTTCACTTGAACTGACTTTTCTATCCTCACTTTGTATCTGCTCTCATATATTTGCCTCAGTGTTTCCATTGCATGTACACAGAAAACAATCATTTTTTTTCTGATAAGGGGTTGATTACCCTCATATATAACCTGCAGGAAAGTATAAAATAGGTAGTGTTGATACAAGCAGACCAAATCTCAGCATGAAGAGGAGAGTCTGTTCCTATTCTAATATTATATTCCTTCTTTTTCAAGTAACAGGTTGCATTGACAGAACAGAGAGTTCTTAACAGAGATCTGAACGGATCATTCGAACAAAATGTTTTGAAATTTGGTTAAATGCTATTAGAACTTAGTTCATATTCCACAATTTCCTAAAAAAGGTTCACAGTGATTAGCTTCTCTAATGATAGTACAGTTGGAAGCGACCTTTGCAGTGGTGGGTTTCTACCGGTTTGCCCTGGTTCGGGTGAGCAGGTAGTGGCAATGGTGAGCTGAGAGTGAACCAGTTCATTCCAACCTTCAGCCGGCCCTCCCACCTGCCTCTGTGCTATACCTACCTATATTTGTTCATTTTTAGCCCAGCTGATAGGCGCTGCAGAGCAGATTGCTGCTCCTCAGCTGTTCCATAATGCAATGCACTTGTGTGGAGTGAACCGGTTGTAACACCAGTTGAAACCCACCACTGGACCTTAGGGAAGAAGGAGTGAAGAGGCAGGGGAAAAAAACATGCTGTTGGGTTTTCAATATTTGTCACTGTAGTCTTTATCAATAGAATTACAGTTTCTGCTGGAGTCTGCTGAAAGATCTGACATCAATCATGAAAGCTTGTCAGTTTACTCATCCACTCTTATACCAAAAAAAGTTAAATGGAGTCACTGTAAATTTCTTCCCAATATCTTCTTTCTTTCACTTATTTAATTCACCTCTAGGTGAGATGGGTTTATTAAATAAATAAATATTCCTTCTCAAAGGTCATTCTGTGGTTCTTTGCAGGTATTGAAATGTTCCATCACAGTGCATCCCAAACAGCATTTATAGTTTTATAGCACCATCCTGCATGTTACTTCAAGCACATGTATCGCACCTATTTGGAGCGTATCAATTCTTAAGCATCTCACAACACTCCAACCAATCACAGATATACAGAGCAATCGATATTTATTTTGTGTCTCTTACAGTCTGGCATGTTTCTTCTTCTTTCTGAGACTGCTAATTTCAAAAACTGCCTTTGTAAATAAAACATGTAATTTGATAAATAAACAGACTATATAATCTGTCATCAGGTAGCAAAGTCCAGGATCGTTGGTACTTATAAGTATTAAACCTCTGTGAGGAGTTTGTCTCTCAGAGCTAAAACCCATACTAGGCAGAAGTTATTTCTAAAGGTAAAGGTAAATGTTCCCCTCGCACATACGTGCTAGTCGTTCCTGGCATTTCAAAGCTAAAGAGCCAGCACTGTCCGAAGACATCTCCGTGGTCATGTGGCCGGCATGAGTCAATGCCAAAGGCACATGGAACACTGTTATCTTCCCACCAAAGGTGGTCCTTATTTTTCTACTTGCATTTTTTACATGCTTTCCAACTGCCAGGTTGGCCGAAGCTGGGACAAGTAACGGGAGCAATAGAGATTCGAACTGCCGACCTTTCAATCGACAAGCTCAGCGTCTTACCCAATAAGCCACTGCATCCCAAGTTATTTCTAATGAGTTCTTATTCAGTTAGATTAAAAAAAAGGTGCTTCAGAAATTCACATCAATAAGCTAGATAATTTTAAATAACTGCATACACTACCATCTTTCATTTACCTTGTTATGGACTAAAAGGGGTATGTGTATATACGTACTCACATATACATTTGTGAATGTTCTGACTTTCAGTGTTCAGTCATTTTCCTGGCTCTGTAGCTTCTATGACTTTTCATACTTCCCAAGAGAAAACATCATGATGTCCTTATGAAACTTTATATAATACTACTGCTTTATACAAGTTATTTTTGGCTACATTTGTTTCTTTCCCATAAAATTAATGCCCACAAACTGACAATCACAAACATATTGCTTAGATTATATTAATTTCTAATTATCTCACAATAAATTGATATGAGTTCTCCTATATGGTAAAAATATGTCATTACACTGAGACAAAATCCACAATGGTTATATGCTAAAAGGTTTAATCTGTACATCCTAAATGAATCTTGCATGCAAATTTTTAGCAAAACAAACTCTGCTTCCCCTTATGAATGTTGTGTCATGATCTAATAGAAAAGACTTTTTTTTATTCAACAAGTTATTTCTCCAAAAACAGAAAGCTGAGGAAGATAGCATACTTTACTAATATAAACATTCTCTTTAATTCTTCGTTAAATAGGATAGAGCTTGCTAAGCTGTCATTAAAGGATCAGTCATTTCTGTCACAATGGCTTAAGACTATTATTATCAGCTTCTCCCCTTCTTGCAAAAGTTCATCCAAGCAACAGATGTTAAAATAATTGCACCACTTTCTTTAAGGTAATGTTGCTGGTTGGCAAATTGACAAATTTCATTTGGACAAAAGAGCAGGTTTCCCATTTGAATTCTGAATAAGAAGTGGTTCTTTTTAAATACATTGGAGCACAGCACAAAATATTATCTTTAAATGTGTTTTGGGAACTATTCATGGATACAATCCAGGAATATATAAATTGTGTTAAGCACCATGGATTACATGGAAGGATTTTAAGTGTATTTTAACTTTCACATAGATTATATGAGTCATGGTGAGTTTTAGTGTAGCTTTGTTTGAGTTTAGCTATATTTATCAGATCTCTTCCTGTCCCTTTTCTGCTATTTTACAATTTCACCTGGCCTTGTCATCATCGTAATCCTAGCTTCCCCCATTTCACTCCAATGGAAAAGTATTTAGTAACAGATTATATCAAAGCAGTACTTTTTACCAGAGGGATAACTTGGGTAAGAAAGAGCTCTAAGTTTTAATATTCATAAATAACACAGCATGGCATTCAATTATTTATATATATATAGACACACACACAAACAATTATATATACCCATACATATGTATACACACACACACATATAGACTTTCCTAGAAAGAATCAAAACTGTCTTGGAAAAACAGAAAAACATCTGCCATAAAAGAACAAATATCATAAACTCTGATTTAGAAGTTTGATTTATGAACTGAGGTTTAAAGGAGAGGAAGCATCCTAGAAAATCTTTTATCTGGCCTCTGGAAAAGAAATCTATCTCCTGAAACACTATTATTAAATTTGTATTTGAACAACTCATTTATGGGCCATCCCATATCAGTTACTATTCATACCTGTTTCATATAATCAACAGAACATTAAACCACTACATTTTAATGAAACAAGTTGATTCATTTTGATATTAAAAGTAACTAATTCCATTTCTATTCCAAATTTAGATTTATATTAATATAGTTGCTAACAATACACTGCATAATTACTTCTGTTCACAGAGAAGGGAGCATTTTTTCCACCACTTTACTGAAAATGACTAAAAGTCCATGATAACTTTTGGAACAATTTCAGGACAATAATTTCAGGATCATCCAAGATAGCGCCGCCGAAGGCTGTCTCGGTGAAATGCTCTCGAATGGTTTCTTTATTTCTAATTATTCTCTGTGATTCATTACGGATTTCTTATTTAAGAGACCATCTGCTAAAAATTAAGCAACGTTTCTTTAAGGATCAGCTCTCTGGGATCTCATTCCCCCCCCTTTTACAAACGCGGAGGAGATTCTAACACAGGAAAAAGCAATTTCCCCAGAGCCATGGATTACCATAAGCGGAACCCAGAGTGTCCCCTAGTCAATTCCATTTCCTTGCCAATGCTTATTTTGAAGTTGGTCTTCCAATAATTTATAACTGGGACACATACAGTGATTTCTACTGCAGAATTGTAAAAATGAGGACAAATTAACTTCCAGCCAAAAGCTGGTAAATGATTGGTTATTGTCACTGCAAGTCAGTCCTAATCTTATCTGTTATCCAAATGATTTCTCCACTTGGTCATCTATGAAAGCTGTGGTATAGTTAAAGGACTTTTTAATTCAGACCTTTTCTCAGTAATAACTGAGATAAATCTGGGAAGAGTTGCAGGTCCATTTTGTTCAACAGGATTGTTCTGCAATCAACAGTATTGACTTTAAATTCTTACATTAATGGGAAAGAATTAACATGACAAGTTTAAGAGAAGACTTATGAAAACCCAATGCTTTCAGTCACTGCAGCTGAGCAAACAAGAACCTTAATATTTTCAAAATTAAAATGGTGAAAACTGAGAAAATGGATTTATCATTCTGAGTTCCATATTGCCATGCAAAAGATGACAATCAAGCTTGCTTTCATGAAGATATAAATGGCAATGAACTAAAAATAATCTCATTTCTGAGTTTAAGAAATAAATACATATGAACAACCTTTAAGTGTCTCCATGTAGAGGAATAATGTGCTGGATTGCCAGTTGACCTAGGTTAATACCTATACCATATGCAGTGCAGACATACTGCATGTACCTGAGCATCTTGTAATAGAAGTATTGCTGTACTTTCATTAGAACAGCTCTGTGGAAAAAATGCATTTGAACTCACTAGAACATCAAATTAGAAAGATAGATGATAATAATAATATCTCATTGCGGCATATGCCTAACATAATACATCATTTACTGGTACTTCTTTTTGATAGTTATAAGTGCTCTTCAGATCAAAGACAAATTTACCATCTTTGCCACAAAATAACAAGTTATTGTACAATTTCATCATCTACAATATGACAGTAAAGGTACTTTGGCATCTATAAAAGTATATAGAAACGAAAGAGAATTTTGAAGAAAGACATACTGAGCTTGTGCTTCTAGGTTCATGAAAACTAATGCTTTATAGTAACATTTGTTCATCTTAAAAGTGCTATGAGTCTCTTTCTGATTTTTTTAAAATTATTATAAGCTCACATGACTTTCCTCCTTCAATGTCCACTAAATAATATTCAGATTTAGCATTAATCTATACAAATAAGTGATTTTGAGTAGTCATTGATGATTATCCAGAAGAACCCAGATATTAATCAGGTTTTTCTAGATATCGTAGTAACATTTTAGCATCCAAAGATCAAGGGAAATAGCCTATTAAATATTTAGCTTAGATTATATTCATGGGTGCTTAGAAAGCTAAGAATCAGGTGGTCATCTCTCAATCACAGAAGATAAGGCAGTAAAATCAGCACATGTTCATCACTTTAAACATGGATCAAACTTTCTCTTTGCTTAATGGCAATGGAGATTTAAGACAGCCTTTCCTTACCAACTCATCTTTCCTTATCAGTTGTGAGACTTGTTACAGATCTTTGCTCTTTTATTTATTCTCTAGTACAAATATAAAACTAAAAAGAAATCAGCAAAAGCCCACAAACCATACATTTTAACATTTGAGGCCAACAAATCATAATACTACATTAAAATCAATGATATAGAACAATTTTTACTGTCCATTGAAGGTAGCATGCACTATTAACTATTATTAAGTATGTGGCCTCAGGGATCCTGAAGCCTTGCTTTTTATTCTGAATGTGAGAGCAATAAATCATTTTCCCACAATCCTGATTTTAAATCATCAGCACACGCGCATGCACACAGAAACACATCTATCAAAGCAATAACTTTTTAAAAATGAAATGTTTGAAGTATTATTGACTAGCACAGGCACGCAAAGAACTTTGACTACTGAAAGGCTTTCTAGGTTCATTCTGATATCTGACTTCTTCCCAGAACTTATTTACAGATTTAGAAAGCTATATTTAAAGCTGAATCACTGGCTATATGTTTTATATATTTCATAAGGGGATTTTAAGATAAAAAGCTGAAAAGTCCTTCAAAATGATGTATTTTTAACAGGGCACATATATAAACTTGTAGTAACTACAGATGCTGCCATATTGGCAAATACAAGGTATTACATTCACAAGGTCGTACATAGAGTTTTTGATGCCAGTTTAACATTTCTTTTTTTAACTGAACAATGCATTTTCCCAGACTCAGCTTGGATAGCTAACTAGGTAACATTATCTACTTCAAAATAGTCTTGGGAAGCTAAGTAGTAAACTCTACGGTCCTAGAAAATAACTTATTAAAACTATTCTGCAAACACCAGGGATCTATGTGACAGGACCATTGGCTGCTTCCTTCCAAAGGTACCATAACAAGCTTTTTCTGCCTTTGAAGATTTGCAGAGCAGTCAACACAAATAAATTTCACTGTCACAATCATGACAACAAAATAACAACTTGGCAAACAAAGAAGAATGAATTATCAGTGACACTGTGTTGATTTTGCTTGTGAGAACCTATTAGCGGAGTCTGCACAAATGAGTTTAGTTTAAGCTTTAATCTATGCTTTTGAGAATTCAATGGAAAATTCTGGAATACGTGGAAGGAAATAGAAGAAGGTAGAAGGTGAAAGGCAGATAATGTTTGGATGGTTATAGCAGTAATACAGTGACAGCATTGCAGGATGTCCTGGAATGAGATGCATATATCTTTCTACATTTGCCCTATTTCAGGGTCACAAGATTTGGTATTTCATTATATTCTGTCAGATTTTCAAGTAAATGATCTTTATGCTAAGACCCAGAAAATCTGCTTTATTTGCAACACTGAGACATTTGACAACTAATAAGCACTTTTTAATGCTTATCTTTTCATATAATGTTATGTAATGTGTGTGTGTATGTGTACATATATTAATACAGTATTTACATATATACATATTCCTTAATTTTACTATTTGTTACCCAACTTATCTTTTTCTTCTTCCTCCTGTTGTTTTTGGAGCAGATTTTTTTTTTAAAAAAGGACCAGACAGTCTTCATTGCTGACATTTGTGCTATGATTTAGGCAACTCTGCAATATTTTACTATTACTGAAATTCATGACATATTTCTCTTGAACCCACATCAGGACTTCAGAGCTTCAATTTATCCAGTCAACCCATCCAAATAGCAGAAAAATAAAAGGTTTTTTATTTTTCTTTGCTTTGGAAAGAGAGAGAGAGAGAGAGAGAGAGAGAGAGAGAGAGAAGAAAGAAAGAAAGAAAGAAAGAAAGAAAGAAAGAAAGAAAGAAAGAAGAAAGAGAGAGAGGGAGAAGGAAGAAAGAAGGAAGGAAAGGGAGGAAGGAGGGAAAGGGAGGAAGGGAGGTAGGGAGGAGGGAAGGAAGGAAAGAAAGAAAGAAAAGAGAGAACGAAAGAGAAAAAAGAAAGAAAGAAATAGAGAGGGAGGGAGAAGGAAGGAAGGAAGGAAAGAAGGAAGGAAGGAAGACAGACAGACAGACAGACAGACTATTTCAGCAATGCTCAGGAATCATATGGTGATCAATTTTTATAACATAAGCTTTTCTCATATTTTTAAACTGTGGTTAACTCTTTTCCTGAAGGCAAATTGATAGCATTAAACTGAAAGAAAAGAAGATTGTCTATTTCCCGATAATCCCGATAATCACCTTCAGCCCTTTTGAAGCTGTATTAAAGCATATTGTGTCTCTATGCTTCTTGCTATCTGCTGTTTTGCCTTCTGGATCCTTAAGGCAATTTTTCTCTTAATTGTCCTAATTGTATTTTAATTGTTTTTTCTTTTTGTGAGGTACTTTAATAATCAGTATGGGGCAAAATATAATTTGAAATAGATTAATAGTTTTAGTGTGTAGAGTGCTAAGTTAGTTTTACTCATTTCACTATATTTTATTTTATTGCTTTTATTTTGATATGTTTAATGGGTCAGTGATCTGACTTGTAATAAATTTACCCATCCATCCATTCGTTCTAAAAATAAGGGTATAAGCTGTTTTCTGACTTCCTAATTCAGAACTAAGCAAAGGCACCAATTGAAAACTCTTCATCTCAGATCTGAATCTTCTATTGTTCAGTGCAAGTTATTCTCAGCTATACATCCCTTAAAATTACCCTTCCATTTACATTAAAGCCAATAGCCAAATAGCCTAGTTCCTTCCTTCCTTCCTTCCTTCCTTCCTTCCTTCCTTCCTTCCTTCCTTCCTTCCTTCCTTCCTTCCTCCCTCCCTCCCTCCCTCCCTCTCTCCCTCCCTCCCTCCCTCCCTCCCTCCCTTCTATTACAATGCAAATATTGCTTCAGCCACTGTTTGAACTAACTTTTCCCTGTGCCAAGGAAAAAAGAGAAAAATAACTAATAAAGTACCCAAACAAAAGTTCTATTTCTGATTATCACTTGTTTGCAGATGTGTGTGTAGAAATGAGAGTTCATATCCAAGCACACTGGTTCACATTTCAATTTACAACTGTATTTTGCAATGCTTACCTATGTATCACTGAAACTGAAGTAATGCAACTCAGGAACTGCATTAGGTACAATAGCTGTACCAAAGTTGGAATTACAATCCCCTTTGCATTTCAATTGCTTCAATTTCCCATTTCCTTTGTGCATCCTGAGAAGCTGAAGGCATTGATGTCATTTACTCATATTCCAGCACATAGCTGGCTAACTTCTAGATTAGATCACAATGACAGGTTAAATTGGGGTTGCCTCTGAAGGTAAATTGGAAATGACCATTCAAAACCCATTATTATTAATGTGGCATAATGTTAAATCACAACCTATTCTTTACTCTTGAAAGGTTAGCAGTATGATGTTTACTAGCTAAGCAAGTAAAATAACACCTGACTAAAACTTTATAAAAATGTATAGAAAATATTTTTGACCAGGTATTTTGTAAGTGAAAGAAGTAAGGTAGATACTAACACATCAGGCAGTTATTCTTAAGTAAACCTGTGTGGTAAGATTCACACCTATTTCATTATTTGTTAGTATTTGGAAAAGTTTACTATGGGCTTGTCAAATCTCTCTTTCTCTCTCCTTGTCTCTCTCCACCCATTTTTAATCCTGAGTTGTTGTCAGTCTTCCATAGAAAAGAAAAAGTTGACACAGATTTGGGACTTAAAAAGAATTGACCTTTTGCTTTTCTACTGAGGAATATGCTAATTTATGTTTACAAGGCTCAATGGATCTTAAATCCATTTCCAAGCAATAGGATTACTTAGATTTAATATTTAAAGACAACTTTGGACCTGAGTATTTGAAGGATGATCTACTTACTGTTAATATCAATCAGATTACACATTTAGATCAACTTGCAAAAAGTCCCTCAGGATCTCCCATCATTGACTCTTCTTTGAGGACTCAAAGTAGTGTATACTTTCTCATTTCACACTTGGCATATTCTCATTTAAGAAATTGGGTAGAAATATTAGGTTAGATTGATATTTTGGTTAGTCTAAAGTCACCTATGTTTATATTTTGGGATGGGTGGGAGACAGTGTTTGAACCTGGGTTTTCTGGTCCCAAACAAGCACATTGAATTGCTGCTGCTACACTGGGTCTGATACAGAATTTTTTCCCGAGGACATTTATCTGCTACTTATGCTATGATCTTCTAATGACAAGAAAATAACCCCTGGCCCAACCTTTTAAAGTTTACTATATGCTTATATTTATTAGAGATGTTAATGTTGTGGAATAATTTAAAAATGTTTACTGAACTTTTGAAAAACACAATGGAAATGGTTCAATAACACAATATAATTGAATTTTTGAAAAGGTGATATTATAAGCTGTTATTTTCTAGGACACTGTTGTATTTGTCACTGTTATGGTGATAATGGTTTGTTGTGGTTTTGTGTGTGTGCATTTAACCTTAAAAGGGCCGGTGAATGGCGCAGGCTGGTAAGGCCTGTTATTAAGAACAGCCTGTTATTAAGAACACAAAGCCTGCAATTACTGCAGGTTCGAGCCCGGCCCAAGGTTGACTCAGCCTTCCATCCTTTATAAGGTAGGTAAAATGAGGACCCAGATTGTTGGGGGGGCAATAAGTTGACTTTGTAAAAAATATACAAATAGAATGAGACTATTGCCTTATACACTGTAAGCCGCCCTGAGTCTTCGGAGAAGGGCGGGGTATAAATGTAAACAAAAAAAAAAATGTTTATGTTGGCAAAGAACTAAATTGATAAAATGAAATTTAAAAAGAGATATAATTTACAAGTATTCTAAAAGCATTTCTGACTTTGGGAGCTAGTAGGGTGAGGAAAACATAAAACATATATAAAAGAATTGGAGAGCTTTTTGATGAAATACTGCAGCTGAAATCCTGCACATGTCTAAACAAACAAGTTTCAATAAGCTAAGCATACAGCTGTGTGGACCAAAAAAGAATACATTTGAAGTATTCCCCAGGAAGTGTTAAGAGTGTCGTGTAATGGTGTATCTATTCACATGATTGCACTTCAAAATGGAAATTACAAGGTCTCATCATATCTAGGTTTGTAAAACAAGCAAAATCAAGAAAGCATTAGGAGTTGTTGTGATACACAAGCTACTCATCCAAAGCTTGATGAATGAAAGCCTCTTAATCAGATTTAAAAGGGATCTTCTGAAGGGTTAAAATAGCTTATAGGATTTGTTTTAAGGTGAAGGAGAGTTTCATTTGCAAAACTCTTCAGTACTTGAAAGTCACAACAGGGCTTATCATAGATAATTGGGAGAGATTAATTAAAACAACAATGTAATTTCAAATTTCAACCATTTGCCATTTGTTCTAAAACCCCCAAAGGAAACAATATCTGAGAACATTTCCCCACTAGATTTCGATAGAGGAAAACTTATATTAATAAAAGCTTTCATATACACAAATAATAGAGTAACTTTTGTCCCTTTAGCCATCTCAGTTGCTTCTGAGGATGAGATCTATATGTGAGCCATGTGCTATCATCAGTTCTGTTTTCCCCTTCCCAAATACTTTGCATCAGGCAACCTGCTTTTTGATGCAACTATACATTTTGGAGTTTTGTAAAAATATTTTTTCTCTAGGAAAATATATATGTTGTCCTTGGTTTTTTCTTCCTTCAGAAGAATTGTGTGGGCATATTGGCACAGTTGTTATTTATTCATGTCATTCATTATATTAATATGGCCATCCATCTCACAAAACGTGAGTTTATGGGAAACAGACACAAATCAATAAAATAATCAGCAATTCTAAAAATAATATTACAATTAAAATAAGGCAAGAATAAAGTGATAGATATTTTACCTAAGGGAACCATCTCAACAATACATCACTCTCTTGGATCTGCCAACCTGTGGGGAGTGCCTGTTTAAAAGACAATTTATAGAGAATGGAATACTTCTTATAAAATTTTCAGTTAACAAAGTAACAAGAGAAGGGTGTCCACTTTGCCCTTCATTATTTGTACTTGTTCTAGAAATTTTGGCCAACAAGATCTGAAAAGACAAAAAGGTAATTGGGATCAACATTAATAGGAGGAGTATTCCTATAAAGAATATATAAACTATAAAGTATAAAGAAGATGAAATGTTTTGCAGATGATGCACTAATAACAATTATGCAACCACAAAACTCTAGATAGTAGTTGATCAAAGTAATCAAAGATTTTGTCTGACTTTTTGGACAAAGAATGTAATAACTCTTGAAGAAGCAAACTGTGAATAAAGAAACTGATTATGAGATAGCAAAAGATCTAGTGAAATATTTAGAATAGAATAGAATTCTTTATTGGCTAAGTGTGATTGGACACACAAGGAATTTGCTCAATGTACATAAAAGAAAAGATACATTCGTCAAGAATCATAAGGTACAACACTTAATGGTAGACCTAGGGAACAAATAAGCAATTATTTAGGATTTTATTTGTATAGGGTGCAGTAAAGAAATATTCCAAAAGAATAATAAATTCTGGAAAGAAATTAAAAAAGATCTCCTAAGCACTGGAATGGAGTGAGATGCGAGCCTGAAGGATGGTGGTCATCAGAGAATGGTTGAAGCACCAGTTTTTGCTTTTATTTTATTGTGTTATTTTTACTGTTGTGAACTGCCCAGAATCTTTTAAGATGAACAGCCATCAAAGTCAAATGACTGAATGAGTGAATAAGTTAAAAGAAAACCTTGTTGACAAACAAGATATTAAGACCAAAATCAGAAAACATGCAACAGGGGAAAAATAATTCTATATATTCATAACAGAGATTTAACCAAATTCAGGCAGAATGTCTCCCTTATATACAACATATCACACAGTAAAGCAAATTATAACACTGCAAAAGTGAAACTGATTAAAATAATTATATGACTTACACAGAAATTAATATAGTTGCCAAAATTTAAAGCTTAGTTTTTGTTCCTTCCATTCAGTCATGCCCGGTTCTTGGAGACAGTCTGGCCAAATCCCTCCAGTTTTCTTGGTAAGGTTTCTTCAAAAGTGGTTTTTGTCATTATTTCTTTCCTAGGATTAAGAGAAGGTGATTGGTCCAAGGCTTTGTGCCTAAGGTTGGACTAGAACTCACAGTCTTTCAGTGTCTAGCCCATCTGTAACCCACTGTATTGAACTGTTCTCCAAAGCACAGTATAAAAATGTTTCATTGGTTTTTAGCAACTCCGGGGTGGGGGGTGGGCAAGGGGGAAAAATAGAATAAAAGAGAGAGGCTGCTTGAATTTTTTTGACAATTTTTTCTATTTTCTTTAAAAAAAAATCCATCTCACTTTGGGGATTTTCATTTCAACCCTCACCTACCATGCCCACTTTATGGAAAAAAAAGTTTATAAAATAGCAATAATAATAGCAATTTAAAAATGATAAATGATAATTTAGATGGATTAGGAATTAAACTGCTATGCATGTAATTACACATTTCCCCCTTTTTTGTTTCTCTTGGTGCTTTTTACTTAAATAGCAAAAATAAAAAATAATATAATAAAGAACAGACTTTTTTTTTAAAAAAAATCACATGTTCTGATGGCAGCTTTCTAACATTATATATTAATGAAAGAAAAATTTCCCTGCTACACCTTGAAATATTTGGATTAGCTCTTCCATGCAAAACAGGTGACCAGCTATTATTATGGATGCTATGTCTCTGTGCAAGTGGTTTTGTACTCTCAGACCAATATGATCAATAATGAGGATGCTGACAGTTGTAGTCCAATAATATTGGAAGGGCCTCATGACACCTATTCTTTGCAAGAATTTCTTGGTTTTGGAATTATACACATGAATCTTTTTCCTGAGGTTGTGACTTTCCAAATTATCTGGCCTGATTTCTGGTGAAGAACCAATGCATTCTAAATAAGAATCCTCTGTCGTTTCTATTAAAAGTAATGACATTTTACAGAATGCTGTCTATGCACATTTTACCATTGTATTTAGTTTCTTAAATCTTTCTGTACCTCCAGAGATTTTCTCCTTCAGCATGTAAATCTGTCCTGATAAAGCAAGATGAATACAAACCCTGGTATACAAGACCTTTCTTGCATAGCATTTCACTAATGCACAAAAGGGCTATTAGGTATGAAAGTAATCTCAGAAAGATTTTCCCGGCAGGAATTACGGTGTGCCTGTTAATACTAAGGACTTGGGAGACACGAAGCATCTACCAGCTACACCAAATCATTCATGTTCCTAATTAACTGGAGAAATATTCTCAGTTAAAGTGGATTTCCAATAAAAGGGAATTCAAATTATAATCCTTTTAACAATGAAGTAAAGATACGTAAGGCTTCATTTCATTGAGGGAATGAGAATTGTGCAAAGTAAGTTACACAAGAGTTAGTAAATGACACTATATGCTATGCTATGACTTTGGGTCCACTATCGTCATTTCTTAAACAGGTATGGCATATTGCATGTTTCGTACTCTTGCACTATGTTGGATTAGTGACACAAAGCAAAGATACAGCGAGTGGGGTTGGTACCAGTATGGAAACCAGACACTGAAATGATCCCTCAGTCGGATGCACCAGTAGCATGTTTTTTAAATACAATTTTGTTCCTTCTGAGTTTCCTTCTTCTCAATGTTTCATAGCTATTTTGTTTTTTTGTTAGGGAAACAGAAACAAGACAAAGTTTAGATTGCAGAAAACACGATTTCTGTAACAGAATTGTATATGCTTGGAATGCATTACCTGACTCTGTGGTTTCTTCTCATAACCCCAAAGGCTTTACTCAAAACTGTCCACGGTTGACCTCACCACTTTCCTAAGAGGACTCTAAGGGGCGTGCATAAGAGCACAAACGTGCCTACCGTTCCTGTCCTATTGTTTCTTCCCCTATGTATATATATGTTTATAGTACCTCGTTTCTCCTCATATATACGTTCATATATTATATAACCCTTTATGCAATGCTTGTATATATTGTTACGACAAATAAATAAATAAATAAATAAATAAATAAATAATTTGCTGTCATTTTCCTGTTCTTGTTATAATCTTTGATCACTGAATGAGACATTCAACATCTCATATATATTCATATTTAACAAGTGCTGTATTCCATTAATTTTTTGAACATCTTCTATTTTAAACAGCTGGAAATTTTTGTTCATTTAGAAAGGTTTCTAGGGTTTAGAAAGAAAGCCTAAATATAGAAAGCACTATCAAATTATGGAAAAATACCAAAATCAAAATAATATGATTTGTGTTTCATAAAATGTTGGGGGAGTGGGAGAATTATGTCACCTAATCTGGTGAAGATGATCTTTAGAAGGAAGCCATTTTCCATCCAATTGTAACCATTAATTAATTTAATGTGCTTCTTCCATCACTCTTAATTATATGTATGACTGGATCTTAAGTAGGCTCATGCAGAAAATTTATCCAACAGTATTAATTATAAGCAGATAAAATGCTTTTCACTCAAAAGTCAACATTTGAGCTCATTCTGAATCTCCAAACCTATGTTTGTATTCTCATAGTAAAAGCATTTCAAACCAGAGAATTTTAAAAAGTCAAACACTTTACCAAAATGTTGTACCTATTTTCTATTGTTTTCTTTAACCCAGGGTTGCTTTATAATTGCCTTCTCAAAGTGGGAAATTGATACGCCTTTGGGATAATACAAGAAATCTCTCCTCACTGCTCAAGGGATATGGCTTTGTGAAGCCAAACCAATACCAACATTGGTCATTGTTCATCAAGTCTGTATTTTTTTTAAAAAAAAAATCTGTAGTATTCAAATTACAAGCATTTTAAACTGAAATTCACGGGAAATTCAATATCACTATATTCATTTATAGCCGGTGCAAAAAAAATAAAATTGTACCATGCTATTCAACAAAGTCTAAATTTTATAGTCTTTCTCCTAGTGTGGAAAACTGACATGCCCTCTTTTCACACTGATCTACCCTTACAGAACAGAAATGTATGCATCCAAATTTACTGTTTGTTCTCTGAATCTCATTTTGCCCCACCCACTTGATGTACTTAGAAAGGTCATAGCCTAAGGAAATAGCCTATTAGGAAAAGTGGAGGCAATATTGGCATGTGACATTGCTACTGATTTTCTTTCTTTGCATCCTCCTCCTGTTCTTTCCAAAATCAACATAATAGGAAGAGTTTGGTAGCACAATTTTGGACTATACAGTTTATGTAAAAGTATAGATTCTGTGAGTTACACCTCACATTATCAGAAGTAATGAAGTAGCTAAACTGATATAAGATTTAGATTGGGGATGAAGTGGCAGGAGGATGCTGTCTTAAAGGAATGGAGAATAGAAGACAGGGTAATCATGATCGTGCAAGTTATATGTGAGTCAGATTGTAAGTACCACATCAGTTCACAATTTGAATATGCTTGTTAAGACCTTCAGAGAGGACATATTTTTGACTTTTTTGACGTATTTCTTGATTAGCCATACTGGCAAAGTTTCTTTCTTCCAAGATGGCTACTTTGAAATTTGTGAATGGCCATTCTTAAAGGTTGAAATATTTCAATGTTTACTTTGTCTTTGAGTTTTGATGTTGGATATGTTCACTGATTCTTTTGTGCAAAGATTGAATGTTTGTCCAATATAATATCTAGAAAGTCCAAGACAGAACGATCAGCCTAACAAATGTTACTATAGATATAGTTTCATTAGCTATAGCTCATTTCAGTAACAGGATGAATAGTAGGCTGATTTAGAATTTATACTGAGATTAAGTGGGTGAGAAAAATCACAGATGCCAGAAGACAAGGTGTATATGCAGATGTAAGTTGTACACAAGACATATTATGCAAGTGAATATGATTTCAAAATACAGAGGCTTAACTTTCTTGCTTGAAAAGTAGAAGCATAAAGTTGATGCAGCTACTAATCTACTTTATTTATTTTATTTATTTATTTATTTATTATTCGAATTTATATACCGCCCTATCTCCCAAAGGACTCAGGGCGGTTTACAGGCATATAAAACATCAATATCAATATACAAATTAAAATAATCCTTAAAAAACTTATTCTAGCGCCCGAATTATTAAAAATAGAAATATAAGTATCAAATATAAATATTAAAATCAATTTAAAACCCCTCTAAATTTAAAAATCTAAGCCAGTCCTGCACAGATGAATAAATGTGTCTTGAGCTCGCGACGGAAGGTTCGAAGGTCAGGAAGTTGACGGAGTCCTGGGGGGAGTTCGTTCCAGAGGGTGGGAGCCCCCACAGAGAAGGCCCTTCCCCTGGGCGTCGCCAACCGACACTGCCTAGCTGACGGCACCCTGAGGAGTCCCTCTCTGTGAGAGCGCGCGGTGAGAGGTATCTGGTCGCAGTAGGCGGTCCCGTAAATAACCCGCCCTATGCCATGGAGCGCTTTAAAGGTGGTCACCAAAACCTTGAAGCGCACCCGAAGGCCACAGGTAGCCAGTGCAGCCTCAGGATGTGTGTTATGCGCGACCCACGAGGGACTCCCTCTATCACCCGCGCAGCCGCATTCTGAACTAACTGCAGCCTCCGGATGCCCTTCAAGGGAAGCCCCATGTAGAGAGCGTTGCAGTAATCCAGGCGAGACGTCACAGGGCGTGAGTGACGTGCAAAGGCCTCCCGGTCCAGAAAGGGGCGAACTGGTGCACCAGGCGAACCTGGTAGAACGCTTCCTGGAGACGGCCACAAATGATCTTCTAGAGACAGCCGTTCATCCAGGAGGACGCCTAAGTTGCGCACCCTCTCCATCGGGGCCAATGACTCGCCACCGATGGTCAGCCGCGGATTTAGCTGACTGTACCGGGATGCCGGCATCCACAGCCACTCTGTCTTGGAGGGATTGAGCTTACCTCACATTTTTAAGAATAGGGTGACATATTGATAGACAAGATGGAAAGTTTTTATCAGTGGTTTGTTCTCCAAGTTTGCTTCAATTTAGTTTCTGAACGATTCATTATCAGACTAGGTAACATCATCAGCAGAATTTTCTTGTCCTATTCTCCTTATTTTATAAATGTCTTGTAGGGGCAGTTGGTTATTGAGAAGCAGTTGGTCACTGAGTGGTTGTTCATTTCGAGCTATATTTAAATTCTGAGCAGCTGATTGGTTCTCTTGTTGATTGGTCTTTGAATGGTCTGTTTTTTTAGATGGAAAGTTCTCTGATGCTGAAGGAATTTCTAACTAGAAAAGCCTTGAGTATTTTTAACCAATTTATTAAATTTTAAAAAGAAAATGCAAAATTAAAACAAAAAAAAAAGTTTTATTTATTTATTTATTTTTCAATTTATATTGCCGCCCATTTGTACATGGCAACTCAAGGCAGTTTATAGAATATAAAAACCTCATTTAAAGCAATAAAACTAATAAAAAATCAAATAAATTAATATAATATAGTAAAATTACACTCTACCTCCCTATCTCCCACTCTGGTGACAGCACATCACATGAGCCATTTAATGGGTTCCATCCCACTCTGGGTTCTCCAGTCCTGCTGGCAGAACCAGGTCTTTACCACTTTCTGGAAGAGTGTTAGAGTGGAAGCCATTCTAATCTCTGGGGGAATGATGTTCCAGAGAGAGGGAGCCACCACAAAGAAGGCCCTTCTTCTGTGTCCCACCAGGTGTATCTCCCTAGGGGATGGGACCTGCAGCATTTCCTGCTTCCCTGCTCTGATGGATCAGGTAAATCTGACCAGCAAGAAATGGTCCCTCAGATAACCTGGTCCCAAGCTGTGAAGGTAACAACCAGCACCTTGAATTACTGGGGAAAAAATGGAAAAAAGAAACACAAAAGAAGTGACTTCTGATTTTCTTCAGTACAGATACAAATATAGAACGACTAACCAGTTACTCCAAAGGAAAAACTTAGAAATATATAAATTAAACCAAAATCAAAATAATGCTACAATTATATAATAAAATAACCTCTTATTTCAATTTAAGCCTAAACACACACAAATATAAAATATATGTTTCTAATAATAACAACAAAGATTACTGATAGGACAGTATTGGAAGAACAAAGAACTACCTACAGTAGAAGAATGGATATTGAAAGTTGCCAATTTGGCTGAGATGGAAAAATCTCAGCCTTTTTGAAAGATAATACGCAAGAAAGATACTTAAATGAATGGAAAAAATGGATTGACTATATTCAAAACAGATATCAGATGAAGAGATATCAGACTGCCTTTGAATGATTAGGATGTATTACTTCTGATTGTTTTGAGGGAGGTTAGGAACTGATGAGAATTGTAGGAGTATAATAGAGTTGGGAGGGAGATTTTTTTAGCATATGTTTGTTTTATTTTTAACTATACCTTGTGTTTGCTCCGGGAAGTCGGGGTGTGTGTGAAGGGAGGGGAGAGGGGGGGTGGGGGGAAAGGGAAAAATTTTTTTTCTGTAAAACTTTTTGAATAAAATAATAATAACAACAACAACAACAACAACAACAAAGGTACATAATTTACATAATCATAATAAATATAATTATTAAATCCTAAAATCAAAATTAAGAAGTCTAAAAATAGTCCAAAAATATTTTGGTGAAAAAGTACAATCATTGTCTCAAACATGTGGTGAAATGTGACATGTGACATCTATGTATCAAAAGGAAGCAAAAAAATGATGATACAAGCTCAATTCTTCCTCCCCTCCCTCCCTCCTTTCTGTTGTTTTCTTTGTAAATCCTGTTTTGGTAATCTCTGTGACCCTTGACAATTCTCCTCTATCTCAATCTCAGATCAGTCTGACTTTTCTCATTATAAAGTCACATTTTGGCTTGTGCACTTCAATTCCATATTTACAAGTAACTTTCTTGAGAAAAGACTTTTCAAGTTTCATTGGAGAACCAGGTTTCTGTAAAATGCTGATAGCTTTCATCCTGATAATTAAGGTTTATTTAGATAATTTTTTTGCCAAAATATATTTTCTCCTTCCTTCCTTCCTTCCTTCCTTCCTTCCTTCCTTCCTTCCTTCCTTCCTTCCTTCCTTCCTTCCTTCTTTTTTTTAAGTGGTATTTTGATTTCCAATTTCCAATTTAGTTATAATGGATAGAAAAGAGTATTTTCTTCTGGTTTCCCATAAGGTCAAACAATAGGTGAACTATTTTTCAGGTAGAACTGTTTGTCTTTCCTTCGATTCTCTATCCAGTCAACTGGAAAACGAGGTTTAGATGTGCCTGAAGATAGTCAGGAAACTCAATGTACTCCTGATTAAAAATTAAATAAAAAGCATGACAGTGGGAATGTCTTTACAGATGAATATTAAAGAGGGATTTATAGAACTATTTGTGTTCCATCTCATTTTTGCTTGTCTGCTAGTCCATTTTTTAAATATCATTCTTAATATTTAAATTTAAATGTGAGTTATTTTAAATACTAACCTAAATAGCTTTCTGATATGCTATTTGAAAATATGAATTGCTAATTTAATTTTTTCTTCTGACATTGGAACTATATTTCCAAAGACTATGAATAGATAACTTCTCTAAACTCTGATTCAAATATTCAACTGTAAATTGCAGATTAAGTCAACTAATATAGATTCTTCATGCATTCCAAGAAACAATAATAGGCTATTTTTACAGGAAGGTCTCTCAGGAAATATCATGATCCACAACAATGCTAAATTTCCCCTTTCAATTTCTACTATTGAACTAAGTTATTTTTTGTAAAATATAAAGAGGACTATTAAAGCTTATAACTCAAGAAGAAGTGACTTTTCACACAGATGAGAAGAAATCATGACAATGCAATGCAATATTATTCATAAAATAAATTTCACAACATTTTGCTTACTCTATGTCCATAATAATTGAGTAGGAATTCAGAAACTTAACCAAAAATGATATATCCAGCTATGGCTCTCCATGGGACATTAATAAATAATAAGCACTCAGTTCCAGGGAATATAAAATTGTGTTTTTCCCCCCAAACATTTTATATACAGTAGTAAAGAACCCACCATAATCCAATTAATGACATATATGATTGTGTCAGTATATAAGCGTGCTTACAAAAGCATCAGCTATTGCTTTCTGTTGATCTGGATCAAAATTAAATATAGTGAAACTTAATCAAGATAATTCAGAACAAGTTTCCCATTTAAAATAACTAGGGATCAACATTTCTCATTTCACGTTATAGCTAATATCTCCCCTTCTCTTCTCCTTTGCCTTCTCTTCCTGCTCCTGCTCCAGCTCCTGCTCCTGCTCCTACTCCTCTTCTTCCTCTCTTCTTCTTCCTCTTCCTCTTCTCTCTCTCTCTCTCTGTAATTCCTTGCTATCATCACGGTTCTAATTTACCATGAGTTCTGTACATTTGTAAGTTATTTGCCGCCAAAATAATGTAACACACACACACACACACCCCACAAAATAAATCAAGGCAACCTAAATTGTATTCATGGATGGCAATCTGGAGAGGAACTGCTAAATTTCTATTGGACTTCCTTTCAGATATAATGTCATACAACTGAATATAAGCCCAGCATTCTAGACACCTTGATAGATTGATGGAGTCTTTGTGGAACTCTGCATAGATAGTTCAACACTGAAATGTGCAACTAAATATATATTACAATTTTTCTGACAACATTGTACTGAAATAACTAGGGATAGTTCCAATGTTCCAGTGGCAGAAAACAAGATTATTTTCCTGATGTGTGGCACATCTGGATAAAAAGCCATTTGGGAACTTCACATATATAAGCTTGATTATCTTGAAAGAATGCTGAGTTATTAAAAGAAGAATGAAACAGCCTTGTTCAATATTTTTTCTCTGTAAATTGAACAACATTTATAAAACATTGTAACTTTCTATGTAGTTTTTGCTCCATTTATATACCTGAAGCAGTTTTGACTCCAAGGCATTGATTCCCTTCAGTAATAAACAGTTTTCTATTGGTTAATGTTTAGAAAGTGGTAGGAAATTATATTTTATGTAATAACAAAGGGTATAGGTATAGGAAATCCTGTGGTTCTATTTAATTGATTCTCCTTTATATTGTAGGTGAGGATGGTCACATTTGCTCTTGAACATTTTGAATGTTTCTATTTCCTTTTGATTCAGTTCATAAAATTTAACATACACTGCTAGGAAAAAAAGAATTCCAATTGCCTTATTTCCATAGATGTCAGTGTCCTCTTAAGCAGTTAAAAGATGGTTTTGAGCGATAACTGTTTTTGCCTAACAACCTAAGTGCTAGATAAAACCTACTTTTTAACACCATTTATGCAACATTTATTTCCGTGTGCCTATTTGTCACAGCCAAATTACCTCTTTTCAATTGCAACTGATAGTTAAAAGAGAAAAGGGATACTAATTGCACTTTTTACTAACTCTGTCTCTATGTATTTGTTAGGCTGCAATAATCCTATCATTTTTTATAGTAATTGATTTAGTTTTCTTCATAGTAAGAACAGAATAAAGACATTAGATTAGATTCAAAGATACATTTTTAATTATATTCTAGTGATACCAGGCAGAACAAATCACTCATTGAATTGTATGTTTGATGGAAATAATTTGATTGGAAAGTTAGATTATTTTTACAACAACATTAAGAAATTGATCATAAATTTCCTCCTTCCTATAATCAAATTTTCCTACAAAATTCTCTAATTTCACATTTCCTTCAATTTAATTCATGGAAGTATTGTTTAAAAAGATGCATCAATAGAAGGTGTTCAAGGATACTTAGGTACTATTCACAGGACTGCTAAAGTTTTAAAGAAACAAATAAACTTTCTGCTACAGCAGGGCAAAGAAAATAACAATAGGAGAAAATCCCAGAAACAGAGGGGGAAAAAAGATAGGAAGGCTTTTAACAAAGACCAGAATCTTTAAGAGTTAAGGCATCATTGTATTCTAGTTATATTAGTGGCACAATATCAATAGTAGCAATAACAATTGTACTTATCTACCACTTCACAGTGCTTTGCAGGCCTCCCTAAGCGGTTTACACAGCCACCTATTGCCCCAACAATCTGGGTCCTCATTTTACTTGACCTTGGAAGATTGGAAGACTGGCTCAGCTTTGAACCAGTAAGAATCAAAGTCCTGGAGTGAGCAGTGAGTTAGGCTGCAGTAGTCCATTCTAACCCCTGTGCCACCTAAAGTCTGTAATTGTGTACTTGTAGAAGAAATAGTATAATATAGTATGGAAGTATAAGCAATGGTACATATCATAATAATAATAATAGTAGAGAGCATTGTATTTATTTATTTGTTTGTTCCTTCATTTACAGGTGGTCCTTGACTTACGACCACAGTTGAGCCAAAATTTCTGTTGCTAAGTGAGACAGTTGTGAAGTCCATTTGATGACTTTGCTTGCCACAACTGTTAAGTTGAATCACTAAAGTTCTTAAGTTAGTAACACGGTTGTTAATTAAATCTGGCTTCCCCATTGACTTTGCTTGTCAGAAGGTTGCAAAAGATGATCACATGACTCCAGGATATTGCAACCATCATAAATATGAATCAATTGCTAAGCCACCAAATTTTGATTACATGACCATAGGGATGTTGCAACAGTGATAAGTGTGAAACAGTCATAAATCACTTTTTTCAGCGCCATTATAACTTCAAATGGTCACTAAACAAATGGTTGTAAGCTGAGGATTACCTCTATTTATAACCCACCTTTATTATTGTTATAGGTGGCAAATATACTCCTTCTATTTTCCCTGCCACAACAAACCTGAGACATTAGTTGGGCTGAGAGTGACTAGCCCAAGATCACCCAATTGTATTTCATGCTTAAGGTGGGACTTGAATTAAAAAGGCTGTTGCTTTTTATTCTGGTGCCTAAGTCACTAGACCAAACTGGCTCTTTCATTTTGTATATTTTTTCCATCTCCCTAACCATTATAGGGAGAAATAAAAATACAGTTGTTTAGGGTCAAATGTTTTTCATGGATCTTTTGAGCTTGAGTCAATCAAATTGAGTATAGGTGAAAAACAATTGCTACTAACCTGCCTTCCACTGAGGACCTGTATACTACACAAGTCAAAAAGAGGGCTTTGAAAATATCTACAGATCCCTCACATCCTGGACGTAGACTGTTTCAACTTCTACCCTCAAAACAATGCTATAAGGTACTGCACACCAGAGCAACTAGACACAAGGTCAGTTTTTCCCAAATGTCATCACTCTGCTAAACAACTAATTTCCACAATACTGTTGAACTATTTTCTAAGACTGTATTACTATTATTCTTATCCTTCCTATTACCTGTCTCCTCCCACTTATGACTATAACCTGGTTGCTTGTATCTCTATCATTTATATTGTTTTACTTGTTTCCTAGTATGATTTGATAGCTTATTAGTAACCTTGACTATCACTAAGTGTTGTATCTTATAATTCTTGATGAATGTATTTTTTTCTCTTTTTATGTACACTGAGAGCATATGCACCAAAGACAAATTCCTTGTGGGTCCAAACATACTTGGCCAATAAAAAATTCTATTCTATTCTATTCTATTCTATTCTATTCTATTCTATTCTATTCTATTCTATCTTATCCTATTCTATTCTATATGATGTTTTTATATCCTTGTAAGTGTTGTGGCCCACCACAACTTGGATGAGGAGGAGGTTGGGGAGCAACTTGGGCCAGTCCTGGAGACTGCGGAAGGCTCTGATGGATGCTCTGCGTTGAAAGCAGAGTTAGAGCCTGGGCAGTCCAACATTTCCCAGATACTCTTGAAATCGGATATAAATGGGGTAGAAGAACAGCTGGGGCCTGTTCCAGATGGGCATATGCGCAGAGCTGTCAGGAGAGGATAACAACTGAGGAACAGGAAGCAACTTGGGAAGAAAGGCACATGTGAAGAAAAGCACATTTGGCCTCTCCCTGGGTGGGGAATAAATAGAAGCAAAAGGGAACTGGTGGTTGCCAGAGAATACAGTTTGCATTTCTTTTGGAAGATTTGTTCATTGTGGCTCAGAAACTTCTTGCCAGGAATTAATGTAAATCTTTGCAAATGGAAGATCTCGGCCTTGCAATTATCCAAGGACTGATAAGGTCTGTTATTGCAATTAACCCTTTGAAGGATTATTGCCGGGACTTTTCAGTGTGTGAATGCCATGAATTGACAGTAGCTAAATAAAGAGGGTTTTTTTGAGACAAGGGGTCTGTTTCTTGGTTCTGCTAAGGCTGGGTCAGAACACTAAACTGCCTTGAGCCACCATGTGCAAGTAGGCAGCAATATAAATTTAATAAATAAATAAAGGAATGAATGAATGAATGAATGAATGAATGAATGAATAATTTCCCTTAATTTATAGTAGAAATGAGCAACTTGGATGACTCAATTCCCTTATTTTGGGGGTGAGGGTAGGGGAATAGCCTCAAATGTCAACTATAATCACATTTAGTAACCAGTTTCTAAATAAAATTTAAGCAAACATTGACTGGATTCGATTAAGACCTTGATGGCAAACCTATGGCACGTATGCCAGAAGTGGCATGCAGAGCCATATCTCTGGGCACGCCAGCATTCCCCGTTGCTCTTCTGGGTTCCAGAACACACATGCACACCAGCCATCTGGTCTTCGCATGTGCAGGAATGCCAGAAACCAGAAGAGCAGCTCCCTGGCGCACATACGGACACCAGGAAGCTGAGCTTCTGGTTTCTGGCATATGCATGCATGCCGGCCAGTTGGTCTTTGCGTGTGCATGCATGCCAGAAGCTGGAAGACCACCGCGCATACACACATCGGAAACTGGAAGCTCAGCTTCTCAGTGCATGCATGTGCATCGGGGAACTGCTGTTCTGGTTTCCGGCGCTTCCCCACGCACATGCCAAGGAGCTGCTATTCCAGTTTCTGGCACTCCCATTTTGGCACTCCATGCTGAAAAAACACTGGACTAGGAGATGAATAATTTCCACTTATTTTCCCAAAAGGAGTTAGAAAAGTTTATTTAGTTTTTCATTATCTGTTACAAGCCTAGTGTGCTTAGGGCGGCAGTGGGTTTTTCAAACAATAGACACATCCCAAAAGCTTCCTATAAGACCTCAATAGGAAGCGTGGAGGCACAAAAGTTTACTGTTTGTAACAGAGATGTGTGAATTACTTAAATTATGGTAATCACTAGGCATCAAAACTTTAATAATATATGACCCTTTTGGGGGAGATTAACAAACCTAATCATGTTACTGAGTGTTATGGTGCTATAACAGTGAACAAGATGGTGGAAAAGAAAAATCTCAAATTTCCATTGGTAGAATCAAGCTTGAGAGGTTGTTTAATGACTGTAGTCACCACTGTGAATGAAAATTACCACTTATGTGGTAAAATCTACTTATGTGAGGTATGGAATGCAATAGACTCTTTTTTCCACAGGAAGCATGCAGTGTAGTATAATATGAACCAAGAACATTGAGAAGCCAGAAACAAACAAACAAATAAAAAATAAGTATATGTCAGGTAGGGTGAGGAGGAATGGGGAAGAGGTGAAGGGAAAGAGAACAGATAACCCAATCTGGAAAACGATGGATAACAGAAAGATGAAAATATTCAATAGTGTCACAGCTTTGTTCTTTTGAATTTAATTGAAATTACCAGTTTTCTTTTTTACTGCATGTCTATGCAGTACTCTATCAGAGTCCAGACCAAAATAACAACAACAAAAAGGTAAGTATCAGTGTGCTTAAATAAATCATTTGCTACTTCTAAATGTGTATCACTGATTTATTCAGCCTGACATATTTTGAGCCCTTCCTCTGTAGTTAGAGTTAGCGTAGCCGCTGGCCAGCATTGTGCATTAAACTTCAGCAGAAAGCACTTTGCATTTTGAATGATGCTGCCATCAAGTACCAAATGTTTCTGTGACAAACAGGATGGCCAGAAGGTTTTTCTGGGTATAATGTCCATCATGCTGGTTGTTCCTTGAAAATAAAGATGTCATTCAAATGTAGGCAAGGCTTTGATGCCTGAAGAACATACCTGAATTATAAGAATGGCATCAATCCTGCCTTTTATATCATAAGGCAATCAACATTTAAACATAAAAATGATCAAGGATTTTTGAAACTGAAAACTGCATGTTTTGTCTGTTATAAAGATCATTACAGAAGGACAAAAACAAACCAAGACAACAACCCTGGATTGTTCTCTTAACATCTGCAGCATTTGCCTGAAGAAATGGCATTCTTAGTCAGCTAACAGAGCTCTCTGTGTCTAGCATAGAGGTCTTCAAACTTGGCAGCTTTAAGACTTGTGGACTTCAACTCCCAGAATTCTCCAGCTAGCATAGCATAAATGGCTGGAGAATTGTGGGAGTTGAAGTCCACAAGTCTTAAAGCTGCCAAGTTTGAAGACCTCTGTGCTAGCAGGATGTACTGACTCTCCTTCTCAGAAAGAGAGTTAAAAATAAAAGCTGTGTACTACTTTCTGGTTCAAACTTTGACATGGGGATTCTCCATAATATTTTAGAAAATTTGCTGTTGGGCATCATTCAGTGTCTAGCAGTGTCTTTCAGGCTGATATGTCAAGTGTCTCAGATGAGGTTTATGTATCTAGAAGGAACCTCCCAAAGAAGGGCACCAAACCTACCTTCAGGTCTTGCCTGACACAGCCTAAATCAGGGGTCTCCAACCTTGGTCCCTTTAAGACTTGTGGACTTCAACTCCCAGAGTCCCTCAGCCAGCAAAGCTATGCTTTATATGAGTGTGGGAATACTGAACAAAACTGATAGAACAAAGCTCAAAATATTACAAGTGTTGCAGCTACAGAAATCAGCAGAAGCTATGAAAAATGTTCATTGCTTTCTTGTTTTTCATCTTAGGACCGGGCTATCAGCCATTCAACTTGCAGCAACATTGAGAAAGACAGAAAACTGGGATGATTTTCAAAATATTTTTCAAAAAACATTTTTAAAAGCTCCCATCTGGGTTTCTCCTATGAAATAACCAAAGCAGTACCTGAAAAAAACCAGCTTATTAGAACCAGTTGTCAGAACATCTTTAATTTCACTATGAAAGCTCATATCAAGACAAAAGTCAAGAGAAGAAAATGCCATAAACTGATCACAATTGACAAAGAAGTATTTAAGTCTATCATCTATCTATCTATCTATCTATCTATCTATCTATCTATCTATCTATCTATCTATCTATCTATCTATCTATCTATCTATCTATCTATCATATATCTACTTAACAACAATAATGCAGAAGAATAGATGCAGAATGACATTTATGACTCTGCCATCTCTCATTTCTGATCACCCTATTAAAGTTTTAGCTAATAACAGCAAGGATATGATCTATTGGAAAATCACATACAATAGCAATGATTTGCAAGCCATTAGAAAAAAAATTCCATTCATAAATCAGTTCTGTTGAATTGAATGGGATTTGCTTCCAAACAAATGTGTCAGAATTACAGCTTCAATTATTACTCCTGTCCATCTATTGCAAATTATCTGAAATACTAGCAGATTCTGACGATTCTTTCAAGGCATAAAGAAATGCTGGAGAAATATGTCTAAGCTCCATTTTTAGTCCCTTGTGGTTGGAGCAAACCTATGAAAATTTTCTATTATTTATTTGTATATTCAGTTTAAAAATTTGTGTTCTAACCTCTGTATGAATAGTTCAAAATGGTATATTTAACATTCCATCCTTTTTCTGGGTTTTCCTGTGAATACTTTCTCAAAGTATTCTGTGAGGGAAATTAGGCATGTCAGCTTTTGAAGAGGGGAGTTTATTTGCTTAAATTTTGCAATTATCTCAGCCTTATTCAGAAGTAGTTTGAATTCATGGTAGTGAACCTCCAAGAAGGGGGGGGGGAGGAAAGGAAAGGAAAGGAAAGGAAAGGAAAGGAAAGGAAAGGAAAGGAAAGGAAATTTCAAGATGTGTCTTGGTATGGTATATAAGAATGTTGGCATGCCATCAAATATTTGACAGAGGAAAAGTACAAAGAAGTCTGATTTATGAATTTCCATTCATAAATGCATATTTTGGTACTAATTAAAGCAAATTTTAGGCCAAAAAAATCTGTTGAACTGGCCAATTCAATATTTATTCAATATGTTTGTCCCAGAAATTACACACCCTGGTTTTATTGTATATTTAGTATATATTCCATACTGTATGCATTATGTCCATATTCACACATATAATGAAGTTAATGGAAGTAGGAAGTAAGATGCATTTTTTCTAAAGAACACTTGGTTTGTCTCCAGAAGATTATATTTGTCCCTCAAAATGGTTATCCTCATATCAGGGCTAAAGGCTGGTATTAGAGAATAACAGAATAATAGAGTTGATTAGAAGACTTCCAATGTACTTTCCAACTCTGTTATTCTATTATTCTGTTAGAGAAAGCCCTTTGGGTCTACTAGAAGCTCCTATGTTTGCAATATATGTTGTTTTTATCTACTCTCGATTTTTGGCTCTTATGAACACTTCAGCAGCTTGGCTATCAGTTTGCCCACTCTGTTTTGGCAAATAAGTTGAAGTCTGGCTACTCTCATTTCCATTTGGAAGCCAAGTGAAAGATGCCAATCTTCTCCCATGCCTTTCTAATAAAATATAACAGATATGATTTTTTTTTAAAAAAAGTAAAGTACAAAAGGAAAAAAAGTGCTGGGAAATGTTGGTAAGACTATGAATGTAACAATTCTCCAAAATGACCCTAATTATGCATGTTATCATACCATAACAGAGCATTCTGTATAAATGCAATAGTCCCTCAGACATTCATGAAAGAATGAAGATCAGAGATGTGCAAATTTGGAAGCCAAAAACAATACTTTGATTACATTCTCAGGGAAGTTCTCCAAGAAAACGTGTGTGGTTGGGATAAAGAAGTAGGTAGAGCCAAAACAAATTCTATATTTTACTTAATTAAAATTTTAGTTACAATTCTCAAAATTAAATAATTGCATGAATACTTGGCCTCTATTTAATAAATTGGCCCTTCCCATAATATTAAAAATTGCAATTTGTCAGCAATTTTAGAATAATTCTGGAGACCACATTCTATGATTTGAAAGCCCAGAGGCTTCACATTGTGAATAGAATGTGAAGTGTTCGAAGACATGACCAATAATTAGCCCTCTGCTCACATTGCATTTGTGAACCTGTATAATTACAACAATAATGCAACAATATGACTAATTACCTTAATATAAGGTATTACAACTTTGATCTATTAAGCAGTAACATAACTTTCCTATGTTGGCTAACTTTTTCTTTATATTAAGAAATAAAAGGATGGCAGCAGATTTCTTCCCATTTTGGGACAGGAAGATCATTATATAAGTCCTAAAATAAGTTTATGCCCTTAAAATAAAACCCTCACTATCCCACATTTGTCTATAAGTAGAAAGTGATGAAATCCATTTTTTTGCACCCATCCACTCATTGTAATTTGTTAGGAGTGCTATCTGGCCACCAAAAGATTCCGCCCCCCATTGAACTAACTAGACCTACATCTAAAAAAATTTTTTAAAAAATGAACATGCCAAGTATGATTGATATGAAGCATGTTTCAGTGTTAACATTGTATTAGGAATGGAAATGTAATGCTTTTGATGGGTATAAGTCTCTGAATGAATACTAGAAGTAGTATCTACTTAAATCTATTGCTTTTCATTTGTTAGTTTGCACAACAGTAATTTTGACTTACATTGTAGCTGGCTGTTCTTTTATTATTTATTTATTTATTTTATTTATCGTATTTGTATACCGCCCTATCTCCCTAGGGACTCAGGGCGGTTCACAGGCAAATAAAAAGGTACATATAAATACAGAATAAAATATCAATTAAAAAACTTATTCTACACAGCCAAATAATTAAAAAGAACAATATAAATAATAAAACCCATTAAAACCAATATAAATTTAAAATCTAGTCCAGTCCTGCGCAGATGAATAAATATGTTTTAAGCTCGTGGCGGAAGGTTCGGAGGTCTGGAAGTTGACGAAGTCCTGGGGGGAGTTCGTTCCAGAGGGTGGGAGCCCCCACAGAGAAGGCCCTTCCCCTGGGTGTCACCAAACGACACTGTCTAGCAGACGGCACCCTGAGGAGTCCCTCTCTGTGAGAGCGCACGGGTCGGTGAGAGGTATTCGGTAGCTGCAGGTGGTCCCGTAAGTAGCCCAGCCCTATGCCATGGAGCGCTTTAAAGATAGATACCAAAACCTTGAAGCGCACCCTGAAGGCCACAGGTAGCCAGTGCAGTCTGCGCAGGATAGGTGTCACCCGGGAGCCACGAGGGGCTCCCTCTATCACCCGCGCAGCCGCATTCTGAACTAACTGAAGCCTCCGGATGCCCTTCAAGGGGAGCCCCATGTAGAGAGCATTGCAGTAATCCAGACGAGATGTCACAAGGGCGTGAGTGACCGTGCATAGGGCATCCTGGTCTAGAAAGGGGCGCAACTGGTGAACCAGGCGAACCTGGTAAAAAGCTCTCCTGGAGACGGCCGTCAAATGATCTTCAAAAGACAGCCGTTCATCCAGGAGGACGCCCAAGTGACCCTTCCACATCCCTCAAGTCCAGATCCTTCAACCACTGACCAGAGATAAAAATCAAGTCCAGCGTGCCACCCCCCGTGTGAGTAGGGCCATCGACTACTTGGGTCAGGTCCAAGGCCGTCATGGAAGCCATGAACTCCCGAGCTGCTGTCGATGATGTGCCAGAAGATGGCAAGTTGAAGTCCCCCCTGATTATAAGTCTGGGGGTCTCCACTGCCACCCCAGCCAGCACCTCCAAGAGCTTGGGCAGGGCGGCTGTCATGTAACAAGGAGCCAGGTACGCGACAAACAAGCCCATCTGACACTTATGACCCCACCTCACAAAGAGGGATTCACACCCGGCAATCGGAGGTACAGTGGTCTCCCTCGGCTCTAGACTCTCTCTAATAACCACCGCCACTCCCCCACCCCTACCCTGAGCCCTCGGCTGATGGAGTGCACGGAAACCCGGTGGGCACATTTCCACAAGGGGCACACCCCCTTCAGTGCCCAACCAGGTTTCCGTAACGCCTATAAGATCCGCGGCACCCCCCTGAATGAGATCATGTATTAGGGGGGCCTTATTGACCATGGACCGGGCGTTGCACAACATAAGCTGAAGGCCCAGGCTCTGAGGGTCTTGGCCATCCGGGAAACGGAAGAAGGAAGGAGGATCGGGGTGCGCGATCACCTGCAAACATCGAGTGCGTGCCCCCCCAAAACGATACAAACCCCCCCTCCGCCGTATCTGCCCCTCCCACTTACCGTACAAATGGAACCACCCTCACCAAAAGGAACGCAATCCCCCGCTAACCACCGAACCCGTTAAATGACCGCCACGAGCGCACGCAAGGACTGGCTCCCCACCTGACCCTACCCCCAACACCCGCCCTATCCCTCCCACCCCTTAAAAACACCCTATCTAAAAAACCCCAAAGGCTCTTTCTCTTCGCATGCCACCTCTGTGGGTCCCAAGACCCGTCATTGAGGCCAGCCCTAGGTAAAAAAGCGGGCCATTCCTGCGAGGCGGGGGCACCTCGCAGGCGCAAGGGTTCCAAGGCTGAATATCGCATAAAGTACATAAATAGGAGATAGAGTCCGACGAGAGGTAGTACCGTCCAGGGTGGCAGAATATTATATCAGGTTCATATGGATACCCATCATCCAACAGCTCTTCAGATGGTGGCTGGCATAGAGATGGAAAAGATTGAAAAAATGGGCAGATAGAGTCTATGATGACAAAAGAACTACTGCTCTGCCCAGAGCTCAGTCCTAAAATCCATAACATGAAAACGGTAGTAATTCTCCCTCTGTCAGCGGTGTCCACAGATGTTTCCCGGCAGGTCCTCCAATAGGTCATAAAACGGTTTCCAATGATCTTCCCCAGCAGTTCTAAAGGAGCAGCCATGGCCAAAGAGTCTCAAGTGGCCTGTGCCAGGTACAGATGACAATACAATACAATACAAGATCCAGATGACAAATGTTGCAGATGACAATGCAACTATTCCAGCACTGCAATGCAGCTATTTTAATCCCGGGAAGAAGCAGGCCTAATTAGGCCAGGAAACCTCCACGCTCCCACCACTCTTTCCACCTAGATATTCCGGGGCTAAAAGCCTCTCCAGGCCAGCCCCTCGCTCCAAGGTCACAAATCCTATCCAGGACTGCACATTCCACCTGGCCCAGCCTGACCACAGAGTCCGACCAGACACCTCCAAAAGGGCCAGCACGCTGGAAAATGCCGCCGATGAAACCGCGACCTGGAGCATGGGTAGAAAGCCTCGGGCGGGAGCCATGGGGGGCCCAACACAGCCCTTCATCCCCACATCAAAGTGGAAGTGAAAAGAGCCAAAGCAGACAAGGAACCGCTGGATGGAACAAGCAGGAGAGAAAAACAAGCCGCGGCTTCGCCTCACACCTCATGCCTCATGCCCAGGGAAATGGCCGCCGTCCGCAGCTCGCCCTATCCTTCCGGTCTCGTTCTCAGCAGCCGTGGTTCCGAGAAGGTCAATAGACCCCTCCCACGGCTGCTCGAGAGATGGCAAGTCCGACCGGGGGGGGTACAAGCCGCTCCGCAAGCCGCCTGGATCCCTCCGGTAATCCCCGTCGGCGGGTCCGATCTCCTATTGAGCTGCC
Source organism: Ahaetulla prasina (assembly GCF_028640845.1). Taxonomy (NCBI): domain Eukaryota; kingdom Metazoa; phylum Chordata; class Lepidosauria; order Squamata; family Colubridae; genus Ahaetulla; species Ahaetulla prasina. The sequence goes on along the minus strand of NC_080546.1, from coordinate 50,495,863 downwards.
ATCTTGCGCATGCGCAGAGCCTTATCTGTTCTTAAAGATAATATATTATACCTTTCTGCTCCTCCACTAGACAACTCAGTTTCTAAGTAGTGAAGTATACAGAATTAGAAAAACATATTTCATTTCATTAGTTATGCAAACGTTCAGTTGTTATGAAAGATCAATAAATGAAGAAGTTATCATAGGGAGAAATTCTATTATTTTTTTATCTCAATGGAAAGGGACCAAAAAATTCTCGCAAACATCATGTTTACTGTCAATTAGATTACCTGGTGATTGAATTGTGAAATCAGTCACTGTGCTTATTCACTTCACTTTTCCATGAAGCAAACATTTCCTTCGCCACTATTTACCAGATTGTAATTAGTGAGGTTCTTTATGATTTCATGATTTTAGATTTTCAGGATCCTTTAGTCAAGCAAGATCAGACCATGTGGTGATTTTATAGATGTACATCAGGGGTAGTCAAACTTTTTATGTCTACCGCCCACTTTTGTATCTCTGTTAGTAGTAAAATTTTCTAACTGCCCACCAGTTCCACAGTAATGTGCCGTGTATTGTCGTCTGTGCATGCCTCTTGCACATCGTGGATTGGGTTTTGGGGTGGGGCGCCGGCTACCAGCTACCAGCTGGCTACCAGCTCTGCTTGTCTGTTACAGCTGGGAGCTGTGGGGGGGAGATGCACGAGCTATTCTGGGACAAGACTCTTTTTGTTGAGGTCGCATTATAGCGCGATTTAGTTTCACTTAGGTAACGTGACCTAAACTTATGCGTGGGCGATACAAATAATACATTTTCAGAAATTAAAATTGTCGTGGGGAATTTTATGAAAACCTAATGAAAATGTTTTTAAATAATGCTATGATTTTTTTTTAAAAAAGTCAATTAAAAAAAAGGAAAGTGCTTCAGTATTGGACAAAAACCCTACTGCCCGCCATGAAAGCTGGAACGCCCACTAGTGGGCGGTAGGGACCAGGTTGACTACCACTGATGTACATTGACTACTACTGATGCACATTCATAAATGTGTAGATTTTCTATAACTAGAGATAGTTCTTTAGTCTTTGTAGAGATTTTAGTTTACCTGCTATATATAATATTTCTATTCAGCTGTAATTCTTCCTTCCCCTGAAGATAGTAAAGATTCCATGATAAATTATACCTTCCTGCATAGCATTATTCACCTCTGTGAAGATCTTTGAAAGCCACTGTTTGAAATTACAGAAGTTAAAAAAAAGAAACCACATTAGAACAATAGCCCACAGAGGCTCAGCCTGAGCTTTAAGCTTGTCTATATTTTGCAGCTATTGATTGCCATAAATTATAATAACAAAGCCAGAGTTGATTGTAAGTTATACTCAGCCTTCTGTTTAGCTTATTATTCACCCTTTATTTTCAACCTTCCACCTGTTTAATTCGGAACACACTGTTTTCCAATATAGTAAATAATACTGCAATCTTTCAAACACTGTTGAGGTGGTCTTTAATTAAAAACTTTTAATCATGCTATTATAGTAGTTACTGGAGAAAGGTAGAAAGTCTTTGTATTTTCTGTTTGTTTGATTGACTTGACCTTATTCTCCAAAAATAAACTCCTTTTATTCTTTTGTCCTCTGTATGTATCATTTTAAAGGTTTATTTTTATGAAAAGATTAACATAACAAACAAACAAACAAACAAAAAAGGAAAATGAACTGTTCAAGAAAAGGTCAAGAAGGAAAAAAGAATAAACTGGAATTTAGTAGGGCAGACTGTTCAGTTCTGAGCTGGAAACTGTTCATTAAATAGCAGACTGACAACTGAACCAGGTATTCTATAAAATATACTATAGATACTTCAATTAACAAGGCAGTACATTTCATATAAGAGCCAGTTTGATATATTAGTCAAGGGATCAGCCTAGAAACTAGGAAACTCTGAGGTATTGTATCACTTTAGTCACAGAGGCAGCTAGGTGACCTTGAGCCAGTCACTTTCTGTCAGCCCTAAGAAGGAGGCAATGGCAAACCACTTCTGAAAAACGACATGGACCGAATTGGACAGAGAATTGGACAGAATTGAACAAAAGAAAAAAGAAACTCCTATAATTATGGGACAATTTATGGGAGAGCTGGTGGCAGAGTGGTTGGAAGGCATTATTGCAGGCTAATTCTGCCCACAGCCTGGAGTTTGATTCTGCGGGGTTCAAGTTTGACTCAGGATTCCGAGATCAGTAAAATGAGGACCCACATTGTTGGGGCAACATGCTGACGTTTGTAAACTGCTCAGAGAATGTTGTAAAGTACTGTGGAATTGTACATAAGTCGAAGTGCTATTGCTATTTATAAAATATAACAGTGTGACTTTTTGAGATTGTTTCATTTATAATATACAAAGATACCATTTTTATGAACCCTTTCACACAATTATTATGTGTATCTTCAAGAGAAAAGTTACAGTTCAATGATACAGGCCAGATATGCACACAGAAAATTAACTACTTCTAGTGAGACAAGGAAGAAATGGGTCTCATAACTCAAGTCTGCAATAATATGTTAGTGGTTCAATAATTTCTTATAGAGTGTTCCTAGTCACCACATTGTATACAAATAGTAGGATAACTTTTTAAAACTGCAACTAAATTTCAATTTTTTTTTTATTCAAAACGTTTTACAAAAAAAAAATCCCCCCCCTTTTCCCCCAACCCCCTCCCTTCACTAAACCCTCCCCCCTCCCCCCTGACTTCCCGGATGAAGCACAAGGTATAGTTAAAAATAAAACAAACATATGCTAAGAAAATTTTCCCCAAAACTATTATACCAATTTTCCTTTCTAGCTCTGACTTCCTCCTAACACAACCAAAATCCTTCAAGAAGAAAAAAATATATATATATAAAATAAGAAAATTAAGAATTAAAAATAACAAAATATATAAATCAATAAAGCAAATTAATCCTAAAGTATTTAAAACCAACTAAAACATAAAAAACCAATCCAATTCATAAAATATCTCCCTTATAGCTTCTATAACCATATAATTTCCCCCCCCAGGTCTTCCTTACATAAACTCTTTCAAAAATATTCTATTCAAGATACAATACAACACATTATAAAATTTCAATACCAAGAGTTACAGTAGCTATTCAAATTTAGTCCATCCTCGTCAAAATCCAGTATAAATCCAAATACCTAGTCTTTTATACTAGATATAAAACATATAATCAACCCATTTCTTCCAGGTCTTCGTCATTGTCTTTCAGGGACAATAATATTTTTGTCTATTAATAATTCAAAGAATAGTACTTTTGTCTCTTGCCATTTTTTTTGATGCATTAATCTCTGTCTTTCCTTCATTTCTCCTTTTGAAAAGTCAGTCACAATATTGCCTAGTAAATCCTTACGTTCAAAAATCCACAAAATACTACCATATATTCCATCAATCCAAAGAGGGAATTCTTGATAAACATTAAACCTATAAGTTTTTTCAGTTCGGGAGACAGCCTCCTGTAGCACAAATTCTGACATTTCATCCAAACTATTTAAAGGAAACTTCTTTACATCAACTTGTTTATTCACGATCATATCTTCATCCATTGCATTTAAGTCCTGTTTCAGTTTGTATTTTTGAGTAATTAAATACATTCTTTCTGTGTAATCCTGTATAAAGTCACGAATCCATTCTTCTGAAAGAACCTTCATAACAAAGTTCTTGCTGAAAATCCCCTTATGAAATACTTAAATAACATAATATAATCCAACAAACCAGAATCCAACACAATAAGATGATGTCTCCATTCAATTTCGATTTCGCAGCAAGGCTGGTCTATTAGTCTAAAACGCCATTTTAAGAGAAGGAAAAAAAAAGAATAATTTTTCTCTCTTTAAAAAGAGGAGGAAGTCAGGAAATCAACAATACTTGCAAACTAGTAATTATTCACTCATGCTTCTTCCGCCTGCTTATAAATCCACAAAAAGAAATCAATTGTTAGCAGAACTTGACACCTTCCTCTTTTCCTGCTGTTGCAGGAGACGCTGGATAATGGAGATAGGAGGATTCAAGGACTCACCTTCCAGGACTTTGCATAACAAAAACAAAGCCCCTAAGGGAATCTACCTTTCTCCCCCCTGCTCTTTCCCCTGCTCTCTCAACCAGAGAGGGAAAATTAAGTCGGGAACAGCTGTTCGAAAGCTATTTACACCGCTTTTACAATATCCAGCACGGAGTGCCATAAATTAGCACCCAGCAAGAAAGGTGGAGCCAAGCGGAAGTCCAATTTCAAATTATTTATGATGCCTACAGCCCTTTCATGGCAATATTCATTCCTATAAATAAATGCTGGGTGATTTGTTTGATTGTGACTTTTAAACTATGTTTTATGTTATAGTTTAAAATCTGACCTGATTTATTCAATAAACCAATCATCAAAATAAACCCAGCCTTAATGTGATGTATGAGCCCTACCAGGAACAATTTCATTATATGCTTTATGGTAGTCATTATGACAAGAGACATCTAAGAGCTTTAGTTATATATATTGTAGCTTGAACCATTTATTCAATCACTCATACATGCATGTGCACATATAATATCACGTCCACATTTTTAGTTAATTATTACTTTGCTGCAGGTGTATAATTCACTTTGAAAAGTCATAATCATACTGTATATGTATGCACACACCTTTCCTTATTCAGAGGGTAGTTTCTGCCAGACTAATCATTGTTAATCAACACTTGCAGCTTATGAGATTTTGCCAAATGAGGCCCCTGTCTCATTTTGTATTGAAGTGGCTTTATATTGTTAGGAACATTGACACCAATCTTTCATTAGCTCATGACTGGTATGAATTTTGCACATTCTGACTTTAGAGCTGTAAAGATTTCTAATTACATTCAGTTGACTGCTCCTTCCAATGGAACTGATGGGGACATATTCTGTCTGGTTTCCCTTTTATTAGTTGACTATATGGAGAAAAGCATGGTCTTTCAAATGTCACAGGCCAAAGGATGGCAAATAAAACTGAAAACCAGTGGAAAAGCAAGAAAACCAGCGGAAAAACATGAGAGACAGACAAATGGATCACAAACTGAATAGGCATAGTGAATAGGCATTTTCATTTACTGGATTGAATTAAACATACCACTTCACTTTCGAGCCAAACCAATCATCTAAGGCAGATTGGTCCTACTTCAGAGCATGTTATACCTCATGCTCTACTTATATTCAGAGTGAAGAGTCAAGGCAGATTCCATCAACTGTCAAAGGACCTCTGATGATTTTGACATTAGTTTAAGGTAAAAATGGTGTGGCTTTGCTTCCCCACCAGTTAGAACCTAAAAGCATGAGAAATAGTTCTCCCATCACCAAAGATCCACTGGCCAATATATGTGTTAGTCATTCTATTGGCATGTTGCAACTTGCAGGCATTTTATTCACTTGTTTGCTTATACTAGGACTTCAGTAAAATAAAATCTTGTTTCATTAATCAGATTACAGCCCATAGACAATTTTTAAGTCCCTCAAACCTAAATTCAGTTGCAAACTGATATCCAACAATGCATATCACTGTCTCTCCCTCCGTCCCCCCCCCTCTCTCTCTCTCTCTCACACACACACACACACACCAAGCATCTATTGGAGAATTATAACCATTTTGTTGGGAATAACAACTTGGGTCACATCTATATTGCTTCAGATTCACCTCTCCTCAAGAAGCTACAATATAGAAATATATGTTAAAAATAGGCCTCACTACGAGGTGTCCTCATGCTTTTGGTAGCTGTTTTTGTTTTGTTTATGGTGTACCATGCTATCCACCCAATTAAGGGAGGGATTGCTTGACTACCCTTGCTGCAGAGAAGCCAAATGATTACTTTTTCCATGATTGTATTAGCATACTCGTAAGAGAACCTATCTTTATCTACCACATGTGTGTTAATTTACATGCTTTATTTGTATTTGCCTTTATGTTATCAGTTTGAAATGTGTGATGCCCTTCATAAGAATATAAAGTTGCATGGATGACAGTTTTCTGTTTGATTTTTTACAAGTAGAATATGGTTGTAACCTCCTCTGGGCTTTCCCTATCAATTGCTGATTCAATAAAAGTCATTGATTCAAATGCCTCTTTGTTGATTTGTGTTTTTAATTAAGCTGAGTTTGTTGCCTGTTTGCAATCAAAATCAAATCAAGTCAAATGCAAATTAGCTCCCAGAGAAACATTTCTATTACACCCCAAATAAATTAATATGACTTCAATAAGCAAAAGCTACAATTCAGCAGTCCTAATTTGAAGCATGTCAGTTATTTTTCAGAATTTTCAATCTAGATTGGTATATAGTATGAATATATTGAAAACCTATTATTTGAAAAAGATTAGACTTTTCCAATTTCAAAAGCCTAACAAAACCAAACGCTGAGTGTTAACTTCAGATTAATCTACTGTACTCTAAAAACTTGTGCCTGGTATTATTTCTGAATATAATATGAGCCAGAGAGTTATTGATCTTCTTATCTACAGTATCTTCCACTCTCTCTTTTTAAGATAGGAATACATAGAAACAATTGAAACTGTTTTCTATTATGTCAGACTATGGATCATCTAGTTCAATATGAATGTAAACTTACATTGTAGTCAATGACAAAGTTCAAACTCAGTTCCCTTAGAAGAATTGCAGAGCATGAGGAAAGATTAAAAGTTTGTAGACAAGGACAAGAGACCCAAATACAAGAATGCAGGAGAAGATCTAAAATATTTAAAGAGCTAAATGTAACTATTAAATAATGCAATCCTGGATTACTGAACTGCTGGGATACAAAAATAGCTGCTAAAAATTAAAATGAGAAATAATCCTAGATAAATATGATAAAATATAAGGCTATTATAAAGAAATGGTTAAGATTCTAACCAACATACCTCAAGTATGAGAAGCTGTTTTAGACAGTGAACCTTTGAATGAGTTACAGTTGCAACCAGATACAATGCTCCTAAATTTCACAACTGATTTATCAGCTAAAATTAGAGAGAAAGGTTAGTATCTTCTAGATTTTATAATATATTGAGGAAGAGATCTTTTAAGAAAGAATAGCTGACAATTATCCACACAATTTCACAAAGGGTCTTTCCAGAAGCGCTTGTACAAGTTACAGATCACATCTGAGACTTTATGGATGCAAAAAATATTACTGACAGATGAACTCTAGGTTTTACTCCCATATTATGATATAAATATTGCCAGGAGCTATACTTCTTTGCACTTCAATTATAGTATTATTCCTATAACCTCACAACTATCACATTGTGGTGGAAAATATAAGTGCAGTAGTAAATGGGCACTTATTTCACAAGTCCTCCACTAAAATGGCTTATTCTCACATTTTTTTGAAACAAGAATTTCACATGGAAGTCTAAGTTAAAAGCTTTCTGAAATAATTCACTTATAAACTGAAGAATATTTTTCTGCACCTTCAGTCATTGAAGGCATTTTCCTATTCTAAAGGAATATTATTAATGGTTTATAAATCTGAGGTTTCCTTAAGCAGGTTTCCGGTTTCCTTAAGCAGTGGGCTACCAAAACATACATTTTAAATGCTATTATTATCATAAATTATATCTCAAACAGGGATTACTGAATTAGAAATGTATACTAAGTGTGTCATGTGCCAAAAAAATAAAATGTGCATATGAAAAAAAATTGACAATGTACCTCAGCACTCGTCAGTCATTTCTAACAGTTAAGTCTTTTCTGTGGTTTGATTTATCTCAGATATTGAAAGAAAATTTTCTTTGGACTTCATCCAAAATTTATGCCATGTTAGTATAAGGTCATGTTTGAATATGTCCTAGTGGGTGAAAAAAATGTCCCTTTCCAACAGGGACAAACAATGGGTTACATATTATGCTAAACCCTGGGTTTTAAATCATGTTTCTTGAACTAACCCCAGTGTTTTGTCTGCATATAATGCAATAATGTTATGAAAGAAGCTGAAAGCAAACAAACCCATATTATAGCTCAGCACTATATATGAAGTAGGCCAAATGGTAGGAAGTGACCTATATCTTAAATACAGATGCATTAATTAAGCTATTCTGGCACTAGGTTATCCCAACACCTGAACAGAGATTATGTATCAGAGTATGGTTATGGAAGAGGAACTGCATATGGAAAATGCTTCTCCATATAATTATAGCTTTGTCCACATTAACTTAATCATTATGCAGGTTATGGTCCAAGTGGAACCACTGTAATGGTTAGCTTATTTGGAGTGGAGGATTGTCCACAGATTAACTCTATTGTTTTTCCTGATAGATTTTTAGCCATTATAAAACTTAGAGCACTGAAAGGGTATGGTGAAACATAGCTTTCCCTTTGCTGTATCTGATTATTCTTAGTCCAAGGGTTTTTGTCAGTGTGTTTTTGTCTGTGCATATGTAAATGTGTGAGAGAAACAGAGAGAATATATTAAAATAAATTA